>NC_091480.1:42582059-42882059 GCF_036971445.1 Narcine bancroftii | reverse complement strand
GTATGTGACGGTTAGGGTCGTCACTGATTCTGCAAGCTCTCTTTAGGCAATGATCCTAGTAAATCCCCATCGATAGGGGGAGGGAGACTCCAGTGATCCACTCTGCTGCTCTCATGATCCTGTGGATTGACCTCCAATCTGATGCTCGACAATAGTGATTCCCAAAGTGGGTGCTGCCATCCCCATCTGGGAGGTGGAAAGATCCAAGGGGAGGGTGAGGAAATAGGGGGAATCCTGAGCTTTCAGTCTTGTTATTATTCAGTTTTCTGCAAAGTTTAATGAAGCCAGTGCAGTGATTTTCTGGCCAGACCCGGGGTGACCATAGTGAGTAAACTAAATGGCGACAAGGGGTTCCCGCGAGAGCTGGTCTCAGTGGCCGCCATGTTGTACTGGCTTCACTAACCCCCCTCTCAGTGCTGCCACCAACCCCCCCCTCCCTCGCCACCAATAACACCCCTGCTCAGCGTCACCACTATCCCTCCACTCAGCATCACCACTACCCCTCCGCTCAGCACCACCACTAACCCCTTCTCAGCTCCACCTCTACCTCCTCTCAGTGCTGGCACTAACCCCCTCTTAACGCTGCTACTAAACCCCCTCTCAGTGCCCCCTCTCAGCACCACTACTAAACCCCCTCTCAGAGTCGCAACTAACCCCACCCCCCTCAAAGCCACTACCAAACTTTGCACTGTAACAAGGTGCTTTTCTAGACTGTACCCAGGTCCATATCCATCCATTCTTTGTTACACAGCCCACACAACAGGCAGCTGCTTACAATCCTAATTCAGATTTATTGGTAGAGTACGTATGTGACATCACATACATCCCTGAGGTTCCTTTTCCTGTGGGCACAGCAGAATTTCTACTTAGTGCAAAAAAACTGCAAACTTTGTGAGTCAAATCAAGTTTATTGTTATCTGATTGTACAAGTGCAATCCAATGAAACAGTGCTCTCTGTTCCTCGGTGCAAAACACAAAAAGATACAACCAGATGTAACACACAAACAGACATATGCAGGACATGTATTCATAAATACAAATAAATAAATATTGCTTTGTAAACATGAGAGTCTTGGATGGTTAGTGGAAGCAGTTCCTTTGGTCGTTCAGCGTTCTCACCTTATACCCTCACTGTGGGAAGAAGCTGTTCCTCAGCCTGGTGGTGCTGGCTCTGATACTCCCTTATCTATTTCCCAATGACAGCAGCTGAAAGGTGCTGTGTGCAGAGTGGAAGGGGTCCTCAGTGATTTTTGCGAGCCCTCTTCAGACAACGATCTTGGCCAGTCAGGACTCTCTCAATAGAAGTCCTGCTGAAGGTTGATATATGGAGGCTGGGAGCCTTGCCTGCGTCAGTCTTCTCAGGAAGTGCAGTCACTGTTACTCCATCTTGACAATTGAGGAGATGTTGAGTGTCACTAGTTAAGTGAACTCCAAGGAACTTGATGCTTTCTAATCTCTTCACTACAGAGTTGTTGATATGTAGTGGAGGGTGGTTACTTTTGATCCTCCTGAAGTCCAGAATCATCTTCTTTGTCTTGTACACATAAAGACTCAGATCTCTTATTCAACCTCTCATTGCTACAGTCAGAGGTTTCCACCAGCTTCAACAGGGCATCAGTCATCCCAGTGCCCATGAAGAGTAGTGTGAGTTGCCTCAACAACTACCGCCCCATAGCACTAACTTCTACTTCAAGAGGCTGTTCATGGCCAGAATTAACACAGACCTAAGCAAAGATCTGGACCCACTGCAATTCTCCTATTGTCACAATCGCTCCACAGCAGATGCAATATTGTTGGTTCTTTGCTCAGCTCTGGATCACCTTGAAAACAGCAATTCATACAGCTGCTCTTTATCCACTATAGCTCGTCTTTCAACACCATTAGTCCTTCAGTCCTGGTCAAGAAGCTACAAGCTGTAGGCCTCTCTACCCCCCCTCTGAAACTGGATCCTTGACTTTCTCATCAGAAGACCACAGTTGATACCAATTGGAAACAATGTCTCCTCCTCACTGATCAACAAGGATACCTGCTTAGCCCACTGCTCTACTTGTTATACAGGTAGTCCTCAACTTACGGCCTACACGAGTTTTGACCACCCACATATACGAATATATTTTTAAAAATACTGTACATATGCTGAGAATCTTCATTAAAAATTCATTTGTTGAAAATACTTTTGAAAAATTTCTTTAATACCTCGTTAAGACAGGCAAATCTGACTTACAACCAACCCGAGTTATGACGGTCCCAATTATGGTCGCAAATTGAGGATGACCTGTATACCCATGACTATGTGGCCAGGCAGAATTCCAATGCCATCTCCCAGTTTGCCGATTGATACGCTCTATCAATGACTCCAAAGACTAAGAGGGAGACGATATGCTTTAATACACTTTAGATTGTGGCTGGCCCGACTCCATGTGCTCAAATGAATGGATTGGGTGTGGAAGGTCAACCTTTATGGCCAGGTCACAAGGGGAGGAGATACTGGGGCGGGCCAGTATACACAGCACTATATAAATATCACCCCGCTCACCCCCCCCCCCTTAAAACAAAATCCTGCCAGGGAAAGTCATAGAGGATCAGCCAGTCAGGTGGTCTCCTCTGCCTCTGTGACCTGCGCACCTCCGCCGGTGGTGTACTGGTTGGCTCCGTTGCCAGTCTTGTATCTTGAGGCTTGGGGGGGGTTGCCTCTGTAGGAGGTGGGGGGGTCAGTTGTCTGGGACATGCCGTTAACCTGCACTGAGTCCCTGAGGGGGAATGATATGGATGTAGGTGATGGCAGGGGTGGGAGGTGGGTGCATGTCTCCGGCATGCACCAGATCCCAGATAGGGACTGTGTCCTCATGGCTACTGGGGTACAGTATGTAGGTATATTGAGGTTCAGTGTGCAGGAGTTGCACCTCTTCGACCAACGGGTTGGTTTTATAGCCCCTCACATGTTTCTGCAGCAGGACAGGTCCCGGAGATGAGAGCCAGGGCAGCAGTGTTGGTAACAGTGTATAGGAGGGATGGGATGGCATGGATATGCCTCTGGCAGGACTTTCTGGCTGTGGGACACCACCAGGCCTTTTAATTTAAGGGCCAGGAAGATCGCCTTCCAAACAGTGGCTGTTCCCCCTGGGGTTGTAGCTTGTGGTCCTACTAGTGACTATACCTCTAGCCAAAAGATACTGCTGCAGCTTGTCACTCATGAAGGAGGACCCCCAATCACTATGGATATAGTTTGAGTACCCAAAGAGGGTGACTCCGAGGTGACAGAGGTTGTCGAAGAAGGACTAGAGGTGGTCGAGATTTGTGCTGGCACACGTCCCCAGGATAGCACGTCTGGGGGTTCGTTGAGCTTGTCTGGCTGGTACAGGATATCATAGTTATAGGTGGAGAGCTCGATTCTCCACCTCAGGATTTTATCATTCTTGATTTTACCCTGCACTTTGGTGATGAACATAAAGGCCACAGCTTGTTGGTCCATCAGCAGGGTAAATCTTTTCCCGGCCAGGTAGTGATGCCAGTGGTGCATGACCTCAAAAATTGCCTGTGTCTCCTTCTTGATGGAGGAGTGTCATGTCTCAGGGTGATGGAGGGTGCAGGAAAAAATTGCCACTGGCCTGCCCGCCTGGTTGAGAGTCACAGCCAGTGTGGTCAGAGGCATTGCTCTCCACCTGGAACGGGATGGATTCATCCACGGCATGCATCATGGTTTTAGAGATGTCTCCTTTGATTTGGTTGAATGCAGCCCAGGGTTCTGCCGATAAGGGGAAGCTTGTGGACCTTACTAAGGGGTAGGCTTTATCGGCATAATTGGGCACCCATTGGGCGTAATAAGAAAAGAACCCCAGGCAACATTTTAGCGCTTTGAGGTTGTGTGGGATCGGGAGCTCCATGTTGTTGGGGTCGGGGGCAATGACACCATGTGCCACGACGTATCCAAGGAGGGCCAGGCGAGTAGTGCTAAACACACACTTCTGGTTGTAAGTCAAATTGAGGGACTTGAGGAATTTTGCAAGGTTTGCGTCATGGTCCTGCTGGTCGTGGCTGCAGATGGTGACGTTGTCAAGGTAGGAGAAAGTGGCCATCAGTTTGTGCCTGTCTACCATCCAATCCATCTCCCTCTAGAACACAAGAGATGCCGTTCATGACTCTGAAGGGCACCGGAGGAAGTGAAGGAGCCTGCCATCTGCTTTGAATGCAGTATATTGGCGGTCCCCTGAGCAAAGGGGGAGGTGGTGGTATGCCGACTTCAGGTCAATCGTGGAGAACACCCTATACTGGGTCATCTTATTGACCATGTAAGCGATTCGGGGAGGGGGTAAGTATCCAGCTGCATGAATCGGTTGATCATCTGGCTGTAGTTGATCACCATACAGGATTTACTCCTGCCCCTGACCACCATGATTTGAGCTTGAACTGTGTGCTATGATCCCCTCCGACTGGAGTCGCTGCACCTCGAACTTTATAAACACTCTGCCCTCAGCACCATATCGCCTGCTCTTTGTCACAATGAGCTTGCAGTCTGGGGTCAGGTTCTCAAATAATAACGGAGGGGGTATGCGGAGGGTGGAGAGGCCGCAGGTGGGGACTTGCTGCCAGGGTGGGTGGGGCTGTGAGTTGGGGGTTGTGTACCGTTATGGTTTTGATTTTGGTGATTCCAAGGTTTGAGCGATGTCTCTTACTGTTTTATTCTTGTTTTTCTTGGCTTCTTTGACTTTCATTGGCACAATTCTGGTCCTCATGCTGAAAAATGACAACACATGATAAACTTCAGATGTTTGAGAGCTGCAAGACATGAAAAAAATTACATACAAATTTTTACTCTTTCATGCATATTTTGTAACAAATATTTTATCATAATATTAAGAAATACATGCTCGTAAAAATATTTATTCATGTATGTAGTTTTTAAACTGATCATTTGCATTAGCTTCAATTATCAAAAAGTATACATACACAAACCGAATATTTTCAGAATCCTGACTGATTTTCTGTAGAAATCTCTGATGATAAGGGCAGTAGAGACTGCCTTATTAAATATATTTAAGGTAAAGGAAGATCGATATTTGCATTGTAGGGGATTTAACGGTTGTAGGGGAAAGGTGGAGCTGAGTCCATGGCCAGATCAGCTGTGATCTCATTAGATGTGTGAGTAGGCTCGTCAGACTGGATGGATGATTCCTGCTCAAGTTTCTCATGGTTCTTTTTTGGCAACACTTCTACCACTGGTCTCTGCAGATCCCTGCACCACTGCAGCATCCACAGCCAAGCGCATGATGCGAGAAGTGACCCGCTGCAAAGCTGCCTCAAGGTGAGGTTGGAGGCCCACAGGTCCTTCCCATCCTACCCTCCACTCTCCTCTTCCCAGTCACAGGCGGGATGGGGGGAGTGGCTGCTGGGAGTGGAGGCTGGGGTATGGAGCATCCTAACCTCTGCACTGCGGGGTGCTGACTCTTCATCTGATGCAACCAGGGCTTATCCGTAGTCACTGACAGGTCTTTAACTGCTACTGCAGGTACAAACTCTATCCTGACTTGGCTCCTAGATAAGGTACTCATTGGGGACCCCTTCTAGCCTCTCCTCCCCATCTCCATCTTGCTTCCCCCCACCCCGTCCCGCCAGAGAGCCTGGACAGACACTCCACTTCTGGAGCAGGCTATCCCTCATTGGAGCTCTCCCTGATCCAGCCTTGGTTTCTTGACCCCTGTGGCCGCTCCCTGCAGAGGACCCTCAGCTTTGCCTGACCCACCTAGTGCCCACTCCACATTGGCGGTGCTCTGCTGTGGCAGGGCCCAGCATGAGCGAGGAGAGCCTGATACCATAATGCACTGCTTGCTCTGCTCCTCTGCAGGGGCCATTCCTCCAGTACCCACTCCCTCTTCCCTCCCCTTGTCACACAGCCTTGGCTGAAACAGTCCCAGGACCCCCTGGCCTAGCTTCAGGGATTCAGAGTGCCCCAGGGCAGCTTCAGGAGTGCTGGTCTTTCCTACAGCCAACCTATTTCCTCAAGCCACGGTTTGGCCACCCCTGGCCTCTACTATGTTGTAGTATTCTCTGTTCTATGAGCCGAATTCCTAAATTGTACTTGAGGAATGAAATGCTGAAACTGTAACAAAATGCTACAACTTCCAAAGTTACAGCTGACACAAAACTTGGAGAACTGTGAGAAGGATAATGATGGGGTGGCACGGTTTGTGAGGAAGTTAGCACAATGCCTTTACAGTGCCAGCGATTAGGACCAGGGTTCAAATCCCGTGCTGTCTGCGAGGAGTTTGTACACTCTCCCCGTGCCTGCATGGACTTTCCCTGGGAGCTCCGGTTTCCTCCCACTGTTCAAAACGTACCGGGAGTGTAAGTTAACTAGGTGTAAATTGGGCGGCACGCACTTGAGGGCCGAAATGGCCTGTTACTATGCTGTATGTCTAAATTTTAAATGAAAATAAAATCAAAATTTTAAAATTTAAATTTAATAAACACAAACATTTGAATTGGCTGATTGAAAGGGAAAATGTTGGAGATAAATGGACATAGAATGCAACATGTAACATTTTAGCAGGAAGCATCAAATGACCGGAGATGGTAGGGATTTCTGTATTGAGATCATTGGAAGTGGCAGGGCAGCTGGACAACATTGGTCCAAAAGGCATGTGAGACCCTGTGCTTTATTAATGATCCATAAAACATACAGCACCGTACAACATGGAAACAGGCCCTGAGCTATAACTCACTCTTGACAACCCAAATTTGGCATAGTTTTATTTCAATTTAGTCCCCTTGTCTCTTCACAGAATCACCAAAAAGTGACAATGTAGAAAGAGGCCATGAAGTCTGCAGTGGCTCTTATTCAAGATCAACCAGGTCAGTCCCACGTTCCCCATCTCCTCCTCAAAGCCCTGCTATCCTTTCCTTCCCAATTGCATTCTACCTGACTTTTGCCGGATACTATTGAACCTGTCTCCACTGCCACCACTATTGCAGGCACTAACTACTGGCTGAGTAAAAATATTATTCTCCTGTCACTTTCTGTGACAGCAAAAAAGTCATAAAGAACGCTAAAACATTTGGGTCAGCAACAGCTGGTCCAGAGCACCACATTTAAGGATAATGTAACATCTTTGGAGGAGATGCAGAATTTCTCTAATTCTTTACATTTTAATTTAATTTTTATATATATTTTAAATTTTAAATTTAGACATAAAGCATGGTCACAGGCTATTTTAGCCCATGAGTCCCTGCCACCCAATTAATCTACACCCCGGTACGTTTTAAACAGTGGAGGAAACTGAGCCCCTGGAGAAACATAGAAACATAGAAGATAGGAGCAGGAGTAGGTCATTCGGCCCTTCGAGCCTGCTCCGCCATTCAATGAGATCATGGCTGATCTTAAAGTTCAGTACTCCGTCCCCGCCTTCTCTCCGTAACCCCTAATTCCCTTAAACTGAAGAAATATATCTAATTCCCTCTTAAATATATTCAATAAACCTGCCTCTACTGCTCTCTGTGGCAATGAATTCCACAGATTCACCACCCTCTGGGTAAAGAAATTCCTCCTCATCTCGGTTCTAAATGGTTTACCTATTATCCTTGAACCATGGCCCCGGGTTCTGGACTTCCCCCTCCATTGGAAACATCCCTTCCGCATCCATTCTGTCCACTCGTGCCAGAATTTTGTATGTGTCTCTGAGATCCCACCTCAATCTTCTAAACTCCAGCGAGTACAATCCCAAATTGCGCAATCTTTCCTCATAAGTTATTCCTGCCATTCCAGGTATCAGCCTGGTGAATCACCTTTGCACTCCCTCCATTGCAAGAACATCCTTCCTCAGATAAGGCGACCAAAACTGCACACAATACTCCAGGTGTGGTCTCACCAAGGCTCTGTACAGCTGCAGTAAGGTATCCTTATTCCTATACTCAAACCCTCTTGATATGAAGGCCAACATACCATTTGCCTTTTTAACCACCTGCTGTACCTGCATGTTCGCCTTCAGTGACTGGTGCACAAGAACCCCTAGGTCTCTCTGCACTTCCCCATCTCCCAATCTATTGCCATTCAAATAGTAATCTGCCCTCCAGTTTGTATTACCAAAGTGGATAACCTCACATTTATCCACATTGTAGTGCATTTGCCATGTATCTGCCCAGTCCCCCAATTTATCCAAATCACACTGGAACTTCCTGAACCCTTCTTCAATGCACACAACCCCTCCT
This sequence comes from Narcine bancroftii, assembly GCF_036971445.1. Classification (NCBI taxonomy): domain Eukaryota; kingdom Metazoa; phylum Chordata; class Chondrichthyes; order Torpediniformes; family Narcinidae; genus Narcine; species Narcine bancroftii. The sequence goes on along the minus strand of NC_091480.1, from coordinate 42,873,857 downwards.
AGCTTAGTGTTGTCTGCAAATTTGGAGACATTACATCCAAACCCTTCATCTAGATCATTAATGTAAATTGTGAACAGCTGGGGTGCCAGTACAGATCCCTGTGGCACCCCACTGGTCACCGCCTGCCACTCAGAAAATGAGCCGTTTATCCCAACACTCTGTCTTCTATCTGCCAGCCAGTTCTCAATCCACATCAATACCTTGCCCCCAATCCCATGAGCCTTGATTTGCATGCCAGTCGTTTATGTGGGACCTTATCGAAGGCCTTTTGGAAATCCAGGTACACCACATCCACTGGTTCTCCCCCATCTATTTTACCTGTCACCATCTCAAAGAATTCCCATAGATTTGTCAAGCACGATTTACCTTTTGTAAATCTATGTTGACTCTGTCCGATCTCTTCTCTGCTAGTCATATGCTCCGCTATTACATCCTTAATGATGGATTCCATCATTTTTCCCACTACTGATGTAAGGCTCACCGGCCTATAATTCCCCGCTTTTTCTCTACCCCCCTTTTTAAATAGTGCTCCTGAGTCTATCGAGTTCTGGAAAATAATTCTTAAAGCATCTGCTATCTGAATGTCCACTTCTTTAAGTACCCTAGGATGTAGATTATCAGGACCTTCGGATTTATCAGCCTTCACTCCCTTCAATTTCCCTAAGACCATGTCCTTAGAGATACTGATTTCTTTCATCTCCTCCCTTGCATTAGTCTCTATGTTTCCCAACATCCTTGGGAGGTTATTTGTATCCTCTCTTGTGAAAACAGAAATAAAGTAAGAATTTAATTGGTCTGCCATTTCCTTGTTCCCCATTATATATTCCCCTGATTCTGACTGCAAGGGACCTACTCTGGATTTCACCAATCTTTTCCTCTTGACATATCTATAAAAGCTTTTGCAGTTGGTTTTTAATGTTTGCCGCAAGCTTACTTTCGTAATTTATTTTTGCCCTCTTGATTAATCCCTTTGTCCTCCTTTGCTGCATCTTGAACTGTTCCCATTCTTCGGATTTGGTACTTTTTTTTGACCATTTGATATGCTCTCTCTTTGGACCTAAGGCTGTCTCTAATTTCCCTTGTAATCGACAGTTGAGTCACCTTTTTTGGTTTATTTTGATGCCAAACCAGTATAAACGATTTCTGCAATTCTTCCATTAGATCTTTGAATGCTTTCCATTGTCTATCCATCGTCAACCCCCCCCATAAACACCACCCAATCAATCTTACTCAACTCCCGTCTCATACCATCATAATTCCCTTTATTTAAATTCAGGACCTTAGTCTCAGTTTTAATTTCTTCACTCTCTATTCGATCATATTGTGATCGCTCCTACCCAAAGGGCCTCTTACAACAAGATTGCTGATTAGCCCCTTTTCCCATCACTGATGCTGTAAAGGGGTTGCACTAATTGCTACACCAACCATGCTGCCCAGATGTACTGGAATGGCATGAAGAATGAGAGATTTTATTTCTGTCGATAGATTGGGGAAGCTTGTTCTCCTTGCATCCTCCTCTGTTGCAAGGGGAATCATTTAAAATAATGAAGAGTATAGACAGAAAAAAACTCTTCCCATTAGTGGAAGGATCAAGAACTTAGGCACACAGAATGAGGCTGATTAGCAAAAGAACTAAAAGTGACAGGAGACATACATTTTTACTCAGCGAGTAGCGAATTGGTAGTGGTGGAGAGAGGTTCAAAGGTGTCCTGCAAAATGGAAGTAGAATGGCATTGGGAAGGAAAGGATAATGGGGCTGTGAGGAGGAGATGGGGAACTTTCAGGATTGATCTTGAATAAGAATCACTGCAGACCTCATGGGCAGAATAGTTCCTTTATGTACTGCAACTTTTTGGTGCTTCTGTGAATTGGCAGAGGACTAAATTGAAATAAAGCTATGCCAAATTTCCCTCACAAACACCCCACCTTCCATTCGGAGAAGATGAAGTGTCACATCATGCAACGTTATGAGAGGAATAGATCGATTGAGTGCAGAGTGTTTTGCCCAGAGCTGGGGACTCAGTAACCAGAGGACATAGATTGAGGGTAAGGGGGAGTGATCTAACCTCTTTATACAGATGACAGTGTGTGTCTGGAATGGGCTGCTGGTATAGGTGGTTGAGGCAGGTACTATTGCAACGTTTAAGAAAAATATGGGACAGATACATGGATAGGATGGGTTGAGAGTGATATAAGCCCAGTGCAGGCAGGGGCGACTGGTGTGGGTGGGACATTTGAGTCAGCATTGACAAATTTAGCTGAAGTATCTGTTTCCAGACAGATTATGGCTTCATAACACTTCAGTCATGCACTAAATGTTTATGTACGCCTTATGTTAAAGCTCGCACAGTACTCAAAGAATGTTTAAGACTATTAAGAGGGAACTGCTCTCAGTGAATGGGCTTGAATCACAAATTTTCAGCGCGAGGTGTGGCCACTGACCCCTATCGTCCAGGAAGCTGGGTCACCTCATCAAAATGAAGTGCCACCTTGAATGAACAATATCCTCCTCAATCTGTCTTGCCATTTTATCTTCACTGAAACCTCTTTGCTGATATTCAATGATCCAGCTGCAAATTATCATCACTGGACCTTCTTTGTAAAATGTGTCATAAGATTCACATCAAGTAATTGCTCCAATTATGCGCTGAATCACAGCAATAAATAAATCAGCCAAATAGGACTCCAGTTGTGCAAAGATCTGTGAGAAATTGATCTCCTTTGGATGTGTCAGTCTCATTATTAGTCTCACTTTGAGGACTCCTTCAGAGGTTTTATCTTGACCAATGCACTAAATAATGATCATTAAGACTCAGTCACTGTGTGCAGTCTCTCTCATAACCACATCTCTTCCTGAGCCTTGAGAGTGCCAGGATGGATGGGAAGTGGAAACGCGGCCGTGGATCTGAGGTAATTGAATATTAACAGAGTGATACAGCGCATGAAGAGGCTCTTTAGAGCTTGAGTCAACACCACTCACCCAGCACCCATGTGTACACTGATCCTACCCTAATCCCACATTATGATCAACTCATCCCAGGTAATTTAACCCTGCCATCGTCCACTGCAACTGTAGTGAGTTGCACTGATCCACAAGCGAACCAGGTCATGGTGGTGCAGGTTTGCATTGGGCTGATGTCACAATGATCCCGGTGGTGGTGTGGGGGAATGGATCATCGGGGCCATGCTCATAAGCTCTCCGAGAGTTCCAGTAAAGTCAATTGTTTGGTTGAGGTCACTCATAGCTTCTGTGAGATTTTCTTTCGTTCGCTGCACAATGACTACTTTTACACAGGGGGAGCACTTGTCAGTGACTCAGCAGAGGTTGGATTCCCCCATTTTTGTTCATAATCTGGGTCAGTTTGCCCACAGCTAATAGACCTGTCCAAAGACCTGCAAAGAGACAGCAAATCACATGACATTTGAAAGACAGTGAGGTTGATACAGTGAGTAATGGCCAAAAAACCAACGTGGCACAAGGAAATTTCATGTCAACACAGCACTAATGAATTTGAAGCACATTTCAATGGAGATTAGGGGCAGATGCACCAAATGAAAAAAAAGTTTTCATGACTGAACTTAACTTTCATTGAATAGTACATTCATGAACACTGTAAGTTTGTTTCTTTGCAGCCAAAATTCAGTGGACCCCAGCACTGCTTTCTCTGTTCACATAATCCTCAATAATTCCAATACCAACATTAACTTCCTGTGAGATTTCAAAGTACAAGGTGTTAATGAGATTAAGATGTTGCCACTTGGAGTAAATAGTTTTAATGCTGTCATTTCTTACAAGGTTAAGCACACCCCTCCTGCAAACATCCACCCACTGAGTCAAATTTTCACCATCTCCCTCGGGTGCCTTTGACAAATCAGGGACCACAAAACAGAAGAAAGAAACCTCTTATTTTAATCAGCTCAGGAATCACCAGAGTTTCTGTTACGTCTTTCTCTCTCTTTCCATATCCCTCTGTCTCCAGCTCCCCATCCCTTCCCTCTCCATTCAGAGAACTACCCTTTCTGCTATCGCCTCTCAGCATTTTTCTCTTCTTACCTCCCACCCATATCCGCCTATGACGCTATCGAATACGAAGGACAGGTGGCTGTGGAAGCAAGGCTGGGTGAATACTTGGTCATGGAGCTTGAGACCAGTCGGGAGTGCAGATGGGAGCAGCGAGAGCGACTCTCACAGAGCTCCCTTCAAAGAGGAGAGGAGAACTCGTGCAGGGAAGCCATCCCTGTGATAGTACAGATTCTATCACCAATATGTATATGTACATATGTACTGTGATTGGCTGAGAGTGTAGCCACATCTACTGGCAGGTCTTAAAGGATTGCTCCTAGCCAGACCAGGTCATTCTGGACTGGTCGACCTACTTGGGATATGCTCCAGTCTTTTAGTTAATAAAAGCCTTGGTTTGGATCAACAAGTCTTTGGTTCTTTCGACACGCTCTACAATCCCTCAAAGAGATTTTGGAGTGAGGCGTCTGCAGAATCTCATTTTTCTCTACACCTATCCACTCTTGTCTGTTAGCCTGTGCTCCTCCCTGAGTCCCTTCCTCTGTCCTCTCCTTTCCCCTCCCTCCACCTTTTTAATCAGGCACCTGAGTCTCAATGTGGACAGGACAAAGGAGATGATTGTGAACTTGAGAAGAACCAGAGAGTACCACCCTCCACTACTCTCAGTAGGGAGAGAGTAGAGAGCCACCATCATCCCAACTTTTACAGGAACCTTTACCGAGAGTGAACTGGCTGGCTGCATCCAGGACCAGATTAAGGCCAACTAATGCCCTAAGCACAGCCCAACAATGGTTCCCCCTCAACCCTTTCATTGTCAAACTGACAAGACTCAATAAGAGCTGAATGTGAAATAATAGATTAAAAATTCAATTTTCTTGTAGGCCAGACCCCACAACGATATTAAATATAACGTATATATATATGTGTTTTTTTTTCATTTATTGTGGGGTTGGGGGAGGCTTTTTATAGACCTCTAGTTCAGCTGCATCCTGGACAAAATCTCGGTCTGATGCCCGCTTCCCTTGGTGCCCTCAGCACATGCTTATTTTGGTTAATGGTTAATCCAGGCCTGGCTGCATCACAGTGTGGTACGGTCACAATAGAGTGTTGTTACACTGTTACAGGAGCGACAGATATATATTAGATATGTATATGTGTTGTTTATCTGTCAGTGTGTCATGCCTGGATGTGTGTTTGCATGTTTCCGCATCAAAGACCGGAGAACGCTGCTTCGTCGGGTTGTAGTTGTACATTTTTGGATGATGATGAAATTGAACATGATCTTGAAATTGCTCATCTCCGGGACGTGGAAAGAAACCCATTCGATCACAAAGAGAGTGGAAGCGTCACACACACTGCATCAGACATCAGTCACTGAGGCTATCGCTCCACTAGGTGTAGCAGTGTGCCTTCTGTAACCTGCTATCTTTATTACTCTACTGCCTCACCCCAGCAGCTACTGCAGGTTAGAACTGATGCAACACACCTGCCCAGGTGTGCTTAGCGCTTGCAGAGTGGTAACACCCTCTCCTGCCTCTACACACCCTTCCATTATGAACTCCTCCATTTTCTGTCTGTGCCTGCATTTAGTCTGACGGGCCTGATAACATGGGAGCAAACAAGAAAATCTGCAGATGCTGGGGCTGAATGCAATGCCCAAGTGCTGGAAATGCAGCCCAAGTAGGTGTTGTGTACAAGGTTAGGTTCTATGGGTTCAAAGGGAATCAAGACTGCACAGTGTTATCAACAAGCAGTGGGCTTTATTTACACTCAGGGGAATTCACAAAAAGGGCACCCACTCACAGACCGACTTACACAGCCACAATACACAAATAACTACACACTGGCTTAAAAAAAAACATTGGGAATGCAAGGGTTAAACACACACTGCCCATCCACCCTCAGGCACAGCACGCCAATGAACTGTAAATTAATTACAAGTAACAAGCATATCCAATGAACTTGTTTCCAGGATCGACCATGGGTCAGGATTTGGGATGGGCGCATTGCAGTTGGCCTGCCCATGACCAGCAGCCTGCATTTCAGTGACGGTCTCGAGGCAGAAGGAAAAGAGCACGACCAGGCTCCATATATGGCTTTTCAATGCAGGGCCCGTTCACGTGACATGCTCAGTCCAATGGCACAGGTGGGCAGATCTACTCCTTGGCAGGTGAGGTGACTTCCGACTAGATGTCAGGCCGGCGAGGTCACATGACCCTCCACAATCCACACTACATTCCACCCCTAGAAGTCACCACACCTTGCCAATCCACTTACTGGATAGTACTCTATGACACAGCCCACACACATTATCAGCCAACAACTTCCCCCCCACCCCCCAACCCCACAGTCCACCAGCTTCCCATGGGGAGTTGTGTCCAAGGTCCCTGCTTCTTTAACTTGTTCACCGACTCATATGTGTGGTGAGAGAGTGGTATTTCCCATCTGGCTGGAGTGCAAGTGCTCCACTACTGACAACAGCACCGGTACTACCTCCATCCGCAAGCAAGTAGTCCAAGGCCATCCTGACTCCTCCTATTGCCAGTGCCACTACCACCTCATTGGCCAGCGCCTCCCCAAGGCACATGGTGGCATGCATTCCAGATAGTGGGCACCGTACCATCCCATGGGTAACCAGGAGTCGGCCCGGCAGTCGTGTTTCCATGGCGTACAATTTAGCCCCCAGGGAGCACCAACCTTCGCAGGGCTGTCAGCTGCAGACCCTCTCGTGCCTAGATACTGTCTCTGCTCGCACTCCTACTGATTGCTCAGAGTACTGCCGTCTGCACAAATGTTCCCAAGAACTGCTCACCATTTCGGGACTCTCTCTGAGAGCCAGGACATTGTATTGGTCAGATTGTGCACAGGGAAAGAGTACTCCACTCCACCGAGGGTTACCAGATGTGCGCTGGTGTGGGGCGAAGTTGGCTGGCGATTGTTACTCAGGAATATCAAAACCTAATCTAGCATTAATCAATTTCCGAATACTATTCTGACAAATTTCCATCCAAGCTTCTTCAGCTATTATAGAACCTAAATCTTTTTCCCATTTCAACTTATCTTTATCCCAATCTGTCTTATTTTCATTTTCTTGTAAAATACAATACAAATCATATATATTCCCCTTTTTTGGTATAGAAAGTACATATTTCTCAAAACTAGTTTCAGACAATAAAATCATATGTCGGCCACATACCTGTTTTACAAATGATCTTAACTGATAATATACAAATACAGAATTTCCACTAATACCAAATTTCCTTTGTAATTCCTCAAAAGAACAAAAACAATCTGATAAATGTTTTATTCCCTTCCTTTCCCATTGTTTCAAAGTAATATTGGAGACTGTAAAAGGAACAAGTTGATTATTATATAACGGCAATCGCCCAGACCATTTATTTTTAAGCCCCAATTTATTAAGTTTACTTGTCCATAAATTCAATAAATGTTTCAATATTGGTACATCATAAATTCGTAATAAATTTTTATTCCATCGAAACAAAAACTCGTGGAAATTTTTCTGAAATAACTGCCATTTCTATCTTTGCCCAACTAGGTGTGCCCTCCATATTCATTAATGCACTAAGAAATTTAAATTGAGCTGCCTCATAATAATATTGAAAATTCGGTAACCTCAAACCTCCAAATTGAAAATCCCACATCAACATTTTCATTGCTACCCTCGGAAATTTTCCCTTCCATAAAAAATCTCTAACTGCTTTATATAAATCCTTAAAAAAACTTTTTTTTAAAAAATAAGGAATTGATTGAAACAAATACTGTATCCAAGGAAAAATATTCATTCATCCTCCCCAATAAACCTAAAGGTAAATCCTTCCACCTAATCAAATCTAACAATCTTTTTTATTAAAGGAAGATAATTAATTGAATATAAATCTTGATATTCTGTATTAACATTAATTCCTACATATTTAATTTGTTTAGTCCACTTCAAATTTATAATATTTTTATATATTGAATAATCATCTTTACAAATTGACAAAATTTCACTTTTGGCCCAATTTACTTTGTAACCAGATAATTGACCATAATTTGCTAAAGATTCTTGAATTGCTGGTAAAGAAATATCAGGATCCACCAAGTATAATAAGACATCATCAGCAAATAAATTAATCTTATATTCCTCATTCAAAACTCTCATAACCTTAACATTTTCATTTTGACGTATTAATTGTGCCAAAAGTTCAATAACTATAGCGAATAAAGAATACAGTTTGGTTTTGTGATCGATTGCAACAGTTTTGGAAAGGTATTCAATCTATATTTAATAGTTTATATAATATCTATATTGTATTAGATCCTGATATACTTTTATTTGGGAATATGCAATCATTAATCGATTTAGGCTTAAATGATTATCAGATTTCTTTTAGCTATTTAGCCTTAGCAGTGGCTAAGAAATGTATAGCGCTTACTTGGAAAGATAGAAATATACTAACCTTAGATAGGTGGTATTTAGAGATGAGGTCTTGTTTAATTATGGAAAAGATATCTTTTTCAATTCAAGATAAGATGTCTTTTTATAAGTTGAAGTGGACTCCATTTGTTAAGTACTTGCAATTAAGTCTGATTTAAATATATTTATGTGTGATATTTTAGATTTGATAACTTTTTTTAATTAATATTTTTACTTGTTATTTTCTTTTGTTTGTGAGTGTTTTTTTATATATAATATTACTAACTTTATTAATTCTTCACTCTTTATTTTGGGGGGAAGGGTGTTTTTTTTTACATATATAGCTTTTTTAGTGGTCGTATAAATGGGGGGGTTAGATTGATTTAAGTTAGGTTATTAATGTTGTGTTGCAATAATTACTTAATTTTTATTTTTTCTTTAAATGTAATTTCTTTGTTTTATTCATGTAATAAAATCTTTAAATAAAGTTTCAAAAAAAAAAGGAATATCAAAACCTGTGAAGCTGGACAGATCCACCCCCCCCCCCCCCCCCACCCACCGAGTCACTGTTTTCAGTGTTAGTGAGGATCAGTGCACGCAGCTGTCCTTTAGTAGCATTCAAGTTGTTTCACCCAAACACCGTTCAGCACCACCATCACCAGATCCAGAACACACAGTAAATCAGCCTGTTAATGTAGGAAACTCACTCTCTCCAGGTTAGTGTTTGTGCGTGAAGAAAACTCATTCCCGTGTCCCTTGGTAACACCACCAATTGCATATCTCACAGTCTGAGCACTGCAAACTTCCCCGCTTCTCAATGCCCCTTTCCTGGCCAGATTCGATGCTCCACCTGACCACAGGCCACTATAGCTGACCACAGGCCACTCCACCTGACCACAGGCCACTCCACCTGTCCACAGGACAATCCACCTGACCACAGGCCACTATACCTGACCACAGGCCACTCCACCTGAGCACAGGCCACACCACCTGAGCACAGGCCACTCCACCTGTCCACAGGACAATCCACCTGACCACAGACTGTTCCACCTGACCACAGGCAACTCAAACTGACCACAGACCAATCCACCTGACCACAGGCCACTCAGCTGACCACAGACCACTATACCTGACCACAGGCCACTCCATCTGACCACAGGCCACCCCACCTGACCACAGGCTGTTCCAATTGACCACAAACTACTATACCTGACCATAGGCCACTCCACCTGACCACAGGCCACTCTACCTGTCCACAGGACAATCTACATGACCACAGGCTGATCCACCTGACCACAGGCTCCTCCATCTCTCTGCAGTCCACTCCACCTGACTACAGGCCACTCCACCTGATGAAAGGCTGCTCCACCTGTCTGCAGGCCACTCCACCTGTCTACAGGCACTCCACCTGACCACATGCTGCTCCACCTGAGTGGTTTGCATTGATGACTTCAGCCTGTGTGTGGATGATCTCCTTGATCGCATGCTTTCAGATCTCGAAGTATGCTGGAGCGTCCAAGATTTGTGGGTCGATATCCAGCCTCTCGACGGTGAGGAACTTCTCCATGGTCTTTTTAATTTTAAGCTAATTAAATTGTGAGCATTGCTGTGTGAATGATTCTGATGCAAAATCCACAGACTGAACAACAGGCTTAAATTTGCTTAAACTTGTACATATCAGGTCTCAGTATCTTTGCTGGCTCCACGTGTCTGCCTCTCCAAAGGGGCCGGCTTGAGTCTTTATACAGGCCAGTAATTGATGGCCGGCCAGGTTGGGCCAGGCTCCCAGGTTGCCTACCTACAGGTACAGTGGTTGACCCCTGCAGTAGTCTGGTATGAGTATGGCCAGGGTAGTGGTTGTATCACCACAAGTATGGCTGTTCAATGCAGGACCCATTCGGACCAATTGTGCATCAGTCTCACAGATCTAACCCTTGATTGGCTGGTAAGATGTCTTTTGACCAAGTTTCAGATGGAGAGGTCACATGACCTTCCGCAATCCACACTCCAATCAGGTTCCAGGCCGAGAGGTCAAATGACCCTCCACAATCCAAACTACAGCGGGTCACTTAGAATATCTAGGAAGTAAAAGGGAGTCTTCCTTTCAGGCCTGAGCCCTTAATTGATGTCGAAAATCAGGGAGGGACCTGAATAAAAATATAGGGAAGGGGGAAGGGAAAGAGGAGGGGGAGGGGAAGAGGGCGGAGCCTGAGCTAGCAGGATAGAAGTATAGGTGGGAGCGTAGAGGACAAAGAAGCTGATGCCCTCGTCCAAGGGCTACGCTCGAGGGCCATCTGGCAGAAGCTGCTGGAAGACAACATCTATGCCCTAACCATGCCTGTGGAAGTGGTCCAAACCCTGGAAACAGCAGCCCTGCACGTCGAAGCCTCCAATTCCAGGTTCCCCCAGGCTCTCTCATGGCCCTCTCACACTGCAGCTGCAGCCCCAGGCTGAGCTGGGGAGGAGAACGTCGCTGCGGCAGGCGCCCAGCAACCCTGTAAGTACTGTGGGTCCTGGTGTGGGTCAGATCGACGATCGTGCCAAAACTGTCCAGCTAGGAACCAGTATTGTTCCCAATGCGGCAAGAAAGGCCACTTTGCAAAAGTGTGCCTCCCTAAACCTGCCGGCAGCTCAGCGGCCCTCTATGACCACCCCACCTCACACACAGACCCCCCCCCCACGTGCACGTGCCGGGCGGTGCCATTGTCCCCGCGACGACTTCCCCCTTCCCCGACTTCGACCGCGCAACATTCAGCCCCCCCAGCGACCGTCACAGCGTGCGCCCCGAGCATCTGCACCAGCCCCTGCCCTCGCCGGCGCCGCTCACTGAGAACTACAGCAATGTCACTTCCAGCTTACTGCATGATGTCACTTCCAAGCTTCAATATGGCAGTCCATGAGGCTAAGCACTTTAATTCATTGCCACCCTGACAGGTCTGTCCATAACTGTATCTGTTGCCACATTGAGGCCATCCAGCTCCAAACTGGAGGAACAACTCCCTAACGAGACGGCATCAATATCAACCTTCAATTTCCATTACATCCCTCTCTCTTCCCCTTCCTTCTCCTATTGAAGCGAGCTCCTTCTTCACCCTCTTCTCCAATTGCTTCTCAGCTTATTCGCCACCTTAATACGTTTAAATGTAAGAGACCAAGAATGGAGGCAGTGATTCAATGAGCCTGTGAAATTTTCTTCCCATGCTTGTTGCAGACACGGAAATGGTCAGCATTCCCGAGTAAATTAGCAGAGGGTAAAGGGAAAATAGATTTTAAAAAACATGGGGATAAGGGAACAGTGGGGTGAAAAATGAGAGGTCAGCTGGCCATTTCTGATGCACAGTACCCATGCTGTCACTTCTGATTCTAAGAATGAGTTTGCAGCCGACAGAAAAAGCCAGTGTCAAATAGACTGCTGTGAGCAGCCAATCACAGTCAGCATGATGCAATGATAAATTCTCTTGGACAACTGCATATTTTACATGGCTTGAGCCTGATGCCTGACTTGATTCTTAACATTGATCTCAATAATTAACAGGCATGGTGGACTCCTGATTATTAATATTCATTTCAATAGGGTGCAGTTTTTTTTTCATTTCAAGCTATGGAATAAATAATGTATAAATTGGCATCATTAAAACAAATTCTCCAAATTGTCACTTAATAATGAATAATTTAAAAAATCCTTTTAGTTGAAAATAGATGAGCGTTCAGCACCAAATGTTGCTTGCAGCTACACCTTGCAAGGTTTAACTCTATCTGGATCAGCCTTGCTGAGGTTGAAGCTAAAGGATTTGTGATCATTGTCACCAGAATGCTCCCCTACTGAGGGTCCGCCATATGACCAGGTTTATTACTGAGAATGAAATCCAGTATGGCTTCTCCTCTCGTTGGCCGGTCCACATAGTGGGTCAGAATCCTTCCTGAAAACACCTGACAAACTCAAATTCTAGTCAACCCTGCCAGAATATGATTACTTTTGGCGTGGACCTAAAGATAAGTTCTGAGCAGAGGTAGAGAGGAGAAGGGGGTGGAATCTTCAAAGTAATACATAAAAATGTTTTTTTTCTTTGGCTTGGCTTCGCGGACGAAGATTTATGGAGGGGGTAAAAAGTCCACGTCAGCTGCAGGCTGCAGCAGAGGTAGAGAGGAGAAGGGGGTGGAATCTTCAAAGTAATACATAAAAATGTAATATACATGATATTTGCTCAGGAGCTGGGGGAAGGTTGGGACGACATTGGAAACCCTGGCAAACTTCGACAAATGTGTGGGGGAAAGTGCGCTGACTGCCTTCATCATCGTTTCATATGGGGATGTCAATACCCTTGGGCGTAAAGCTGTGCAAAAAGTAATGGACACAGCCTGGATATCACAGGCAAACCCATTCCCACCATTGACAAAATCTATGGGGAATGCTGCAGTCGCAGGATGGCAGCAATCATCAAGGATCCAAACCACCCAGGACCCACTGTTCTCACTACTGCCATCAGGAAAGAGGTACAGATGCCACAAGACTCATATCACCAGGTTCAGGATGATTGGGTTGGGGGTGGGGGTAAGGTTTGTGTGATGGGGGAGGTTAAGATTTTGGTGATGGTGGATGATATGGTTTGGGTGATGGGGGAGGTTATGGTTTGGGTGATGGGGTGATTTTCAGAACCAGAATTAGAATTTATTGTCAAGAATAAGCCACAAAATTTGTTGATTTGCAGCTGGAATTGATTATTCAGAAATTGATGGCCGTGTGGAAAAAGCTGTCCTGAGTGCTCACCTTCAGGCTCCTGTACCTTTTTCCCGATGAAGAGGACATGGCCTGGATCGTGGCAGGTCCTTGATGATAGGAGCTGCTTTCTTAAGACACAGCCTTTTGTAGATGTCCTCAATGGAGCAAAGACTGATGGCTCTATGTTGCAGGTCGAGTTAAACAACCCTCTGGAGGTTTTTCTTGTCCTGAGTGTTGGCAACTCTGTACCAGACAGTGATGCTACCAACCTGAATGCTCTCCACCGTGCACCTTTGGAGGATTTTAAGTGTCTTTTTGAGAGGCTGTGCCACATGCCAGAGAGAGTAGGAACAGGAAGTTGTGGCAGATGAATGTGTGGCTGAAGAGTTGGTGCAGGAGGCAGGGGTTTCAATTTCTGGATCATTGGGATCTCTTCTGTGGAAGGTCTGACCTGTACCAAAAGGACCAGCTGAACCTGAACTGGAAGGGGACCAATAAACTGGCAGGCAGGTTTGCCAGATCTGTTGGGGAGGGTTTAAACTAATTTGGAAGGGGAGTGGAAATCAGAATGTGGGTGCAGAGATTAGGGTAGAAGGACAAAAGCATGATGCTATGTGTTCTGAGTTAGTGAGGAAGGACAGACAGGGACAAAACATAAAAGTAGCCAGTTAGAGGTTGAAATGTGTCTATTTCAATGCTAGGCATAAAGGAGATGAATTATGATGTTTCTGAAACTTTGTTGGAGGAAGGGAAAGATTGACTGATGCAGGTCCTGAGGTTTAGGTGTTTTAAAAGGAATAGGATGGGAGGTAGAAAAGTAGGGTGGAGGGGTGGGGAGTAGAGAGTGTGTGGGTGGAAATCAGAAATAGGAAGGGAGCCATCACCGTGCTGGGAGTAGTCTATAGGCCCCCAAATAGCCATCGGGACACCAAGGAGCAGGCAGATTTTGGAACGGTGAGGGAAATATAGGCTTGTAGTTATGGGTGATTTCAACTTCTCTAATACTGACTGGTGCCCCATGACTGCAAGAGTGGTATAGGGGCTGAGTTTGTCAGGTTGTTTTCAGGAAGGATTCTGACCCCTTATGTGGACCGACCAATGAGAGGAGAAACCATACTGGATTTAATTCTCGATAATAAACCTGGTCTTGTGGCAGACCCTCAGTGGGGGAGCATTCTGGTGACAATGATTACAAATCCATTAGCTTCAACATAGCAATGGAAAAGGATAAAAACAGATAAAATGGGAAAGTGCTTAACTGGGGAAGGGATAATTATGAAGGGATGAGGCAAGAAATAGCATGAGCAAATTGAAAACAGACGTTCAAGGGTGAAAACACAGAAATAATGTGCAGGGATTAGGGATCACATGCTGGGTTCAAGATAGGCTTGACCTACTGAGACAAGGAAAAGATAATAGGAAAATGGAACCATGGCTGACAAAACAGGTGAGGAAATGTCAAGAGGAAAAGGAAAGATACATTAGATGGCTGACAAAACAGGTGAGGAAATGTCAAGAGGAAAAGGAAAGATACATTAGATGTAGGAAGCAGGAAATAGGAAGGGCTCATGAGAAGTAAACGGTAGCCAGAAATGAGCTTAAGAAAGGACTTTGGAGAACCCCAAGGTGTTCTATGCGTATGTGAAGAACAGAAGGATGAGGAGAATGAAGGTGCGGCCACTGAAGGATAAAGAAGGCAACATGTGCCTGGAGGAGGAGGAGGTTTTGAGGACCTAAATGAATACTTTGCATCAGTATTCACAAGGGAAAAGGACCTTGATCACGGTGAGTTCAAAATTGAACAGGCCTGTGTGCTGGACAATGTGGAGATGAAGGAAGTGGAAATGTTGGATCTTCAAGATTATCAAGATTGATGTCTCTGGGGCCAGACATGATATACCCAGGCTGCTGTGGGAAGTTATACAAGAGAGAGCTGGGGCAATAGCTATGATCCTTGAATCCTCTTTGGCTGCAGGGGAGGTACCAGAGGATTGGAGAATGGCAAATTTAGTCCCTTTGTTTAAAAAGATTATTGGGGGAATCCTGGGAATTATAGACCAGTGAGTGTTAGTGGTGTGTAAACTACTGGAGAGGATTCTTAAGGATAAGATCCATGAGCATTTGGAGAAGTACAGTCTACTGAAGGGAAGGTCATGACTCACGAGTCTAATTGAGTTTTTTTGTGGAGGGTAGGGTGGTAGATGTGGTCTACATGGATTTTAGCAAGGCATTTGACAAGGTTCCCCATGAAAAACTCATGAAGCATGAGATCAGTGGAACGTAGTGGAAAGTAGAGAGTAATAGTGGAAGGAAAATATTCTGCCTGGAGGTCAGTGACTAGTGGAGTACCACAAGGATCTGTTCTGGGACCCCTGCTCTTTGTGATTTTTATAAATGGCCTGGATAAAGAGGCGATTTGCAGATTGGAGGAGTTTTGGATGTAGCTGAGGGTTGTAGAAGGTTACAAGAGGATATGGACAGGATGGAGTTCAATCTGGGTAAGTGTGACGTGAGACATTTTGGAAGATCAAACCTGAAGTCTGAGTACATGGTTAATGGTTGAATTTTTAATAGTGTGGAAGAACAAATGAACCTTGGGATCCAAATCCATACATCTCTCAAGGTTGCCACAAAGGTTGATAGAATAGTTAAGAAGGGCGTCATTAGTCAGTGGATTGAGTTCAAGAGTTGAGATGTCATGTTGCAACTCTACAAATCTTTGGTGAGACCACACTTAGAGTATTGAGTTCAGTTCTGGTCACCTCATTATGGGAAGGATGTGGAAGCTATGGAGAGGGTTCAGAGGAGATTAAACCAGAATGTTGCCTGGATTGGGAAACAAGTCATATCAGGCAAGCTTCGCAAAGCTGGGACTTTTCTCTTTGGAGTGATGAGAGGAAACTTGATAGAGGTCTACAAGATTATGAGAGGCATAGATGTAGTGAACAGGCAGCCCCTGTTTCCCAGGGCAGGATCAGCAATCACCAGAGAACATATGTATAAAGTGAAGGGAGGGAAGTTTAGGAGAGAGTTGTGGGTGCCTGGAATGCCTTGCTAGGGATGGTGGTGGAGGCTGAAACATTAGTGAAATTTAAGAGATTCTTAGTCAGGCGCAAGGTTGGAAGGAAAATAGAGGGTTACGAGGTAGGGTGGGTTTAGTACAATTTTAAGGAATGGGTTGGCATAATATCAAGGTCCAAAGGGCCTGTACTGTGCTGAAGTGTTCTATGTTCAATGTTCTTCAGTGATATACCGAATCTCCTCAAACACCTCACAAAATATAGGTACTGGCGAGGCTTCTTCATGATTCCATCTACATGGAGGCTCCAGAACAGATCCTCGGAGATGTTGACAAGGAATTTGAAGTTCTTGACCCTCTCTGCAACTGAACCCTTGATGAGGACTGGATCATGTCCCCTGACTTTTTCCTGAAGTCCACAATCATCTTCTTGGTTTTGCTATCATTGAGCACAAGGTTGTTGTTGTTACACCACTCAACGAGCTGATCTATCTCCCTCCTGTACACTTCCTCATCGCCATGTGTGATTCTGCTGAGAATTGTGGTGTCATCAGCAAACTTGTAGGTGGCATTGGAATTGTGCTTGGCCACACAGTCATGGGTGTACAGTGAGTAGAGCAGTGGGATAAGCCCATATCCTTGAGGTACACCTGTGTGCATAATCAGTGATGAGGCGATGTTTTTCTAATTCGCCAAAACTGTGGTCTTCCGTAAAGAAGTCAATAATCCAGTTGCAGAAAGGAATACTAAGGCACAGGGTTTGGAGCTTCTTGACCAGCACTTAGGAAATAATGGTGTTGAAAACTGAGCTATAGTTGATGAAGAGAAGCCGTATATAAGATTTTCTGTTTTCATTGTGATCCAGAGCTGAGTGGAGAACCAATGATATAGAGATAATGGGGGGGGTTATGGTTTGGGGGTGGGGGAAGGTTATGGTTTGAGTGTTGGGGGAGGATATGGTTTGGGTGTTGGGGGAAGGTTATGGTTAGGGTATTGGGGAAGGTTATGGTTTGGGTGTTGGGGGTAAGTTATAGTTTGGGTGATGCGGGAGGTTATAGGTTGTGTGTTGTGGGAAGGTTATGGTTTGGGTGTTGGGGGAAGATATGGTATGGGTGATGGGGAGGTTTAGGTTTGGGTGTTGCGGTGGTTATGGTTTGGATGATGGGAGGTTATGGTTTGGGTGTTGGGGACAGGTTCTGGTTTAGGTGATAGGGGAGGTTATGGGTTGGGTGTTGGGGAAGGATATGGTTTGGTGTTGGGGAAGGTTATGGTTTGAGTGTTGGGGGAAAGTTATAGTTTGGTGTTGGGGGAGGTTATGGTTTGGGTGTTGGGGAAGGTTATGGTTTGGGTGTTGGGGGAAAGTTATAGTTTGGGAGTTGGGAGAGGTTATGGTTTGGGTGTTGGAGGAAGGTTAGGGTTTGGGTGATGGGGAGGTTATAGGTTGGGAGTTTTGGGAAGGTTATGGTTTGGGTGATGGGGAGGTTTTGGTTTGGGTGTTGGGGAGGTTATGGTTTGGATGATGGGAGGTATTGGTTTGGGTGTTGGGGAGGTTATGGTTTGGGTGGTTATGGTTTGGGTGATGGGGAGGTTATGGATTGGGTGTTGGGGGAAGGTTCTGGTTTGGGTGATAGTGGAAGTTATAGTTTTGGTGTTGGGAGAGGTTATGGTTAGGGTGTTGGAGGAAGGTTATGGTTTGGGCGATGGGGAGGTTATGGTTTGGGTGGTTATGGTTTGGGTGATGGGGAGGTTATGGATTGGGTGTTGGGGGAAGGTTCTGGTTTGGGTGATAGTGAAAGTTATAGTTTTGGTGTTGGGGGAGGTTATGGTTTGGGTGTTGGGGAAGGTTATGGTTTGGGTGTTGGGGGAAAGTTATAGTTTGGGAGTTGGGAGAGGTTATGGTTTGGGTGTTGGAGGAAGGTTAGGGTTTGGGTGATGGGGAGGTTATAGGTTGGGAGTTGTGGGAAGGTTATGGTTTGGGTTTTGGGGAAGTTATGGTATGGGTGATGGGGAGGTTATGGTTTGGGTGTTGAGGAGGTTATGGTTTGGATGATGGGAGGTTATGGTTTGGCTGTTGGGGAGGTTATGGTTTGGGTGGTTATGGTTTGGGTGATGGGGAGGTTATGGATTGGGTGTTGGGGGAAGGTTCTGGATTGGGTGATAGGGGAAGATATAGTTTTGGTGTTGGGAGAGGTTATGGTTTGGGTGTTGGAGGAAGGTTATGGTTTGGGCGATGGGGAGGTTATAGGTTGGGTGTTGTGGGAAGGTTATGGTTTGGGTGTTGTGGAGGTTATGGTTTGGATGATGGGGAGGTTATGGTTTGGGTGTTGGGGGCAGGTTCTGGTTTAGGTGATAGGGGAGGTTATGGTTTGGGTGTTGGGGGAAGTTATGGTATGGGTGATGGGGAGGTTTTGGTTTGGGTGTTGGGGAGGTTATGGTTTGGATGATGGGAGGTTATGGTTTGGGTCATGGGGAGGTTATGGGTTGAGTGTTGGGGAAAGTTCTAGTTTGGGTGTTGGGTGAAGTTATGCTTTGGGTGTTGGAGGAAGGTTATGGTTTGCGTGATGGGCTGGTTATGAGTTGGGAGTTTGGTGAATGTTCTGGTTTGGGTGATAGGGGAAGTTATGGTTTGGGTGTTGGGGAGGTTATGGTTTAGGTGTTGGGGAGGTTATGGTTTGGGTGTTGGGGGCAGGTTATGGTATGGATGTTGGGGAGGTTATGGTTTGTGTGTTAGGGACGTTCTTATTTTGGTGTTGGGGAGGTTATGGGTTGTGGGTTGTGCAAAGGTTATGGTTTGCGTGATGGGGAAGTTATGGTTTGGGTGTTTGGGAAGGTTATGGTTTGGGTGTTGGGGAGGTTATGGTTTGGGTGTTGGGGAGGTTATGGTTTGGGTGTTGGGGGCAGGTTATGATTTGGGTGTTGGGGAGATTATGGTTTGGGTGTTGGTGAAGGTTCTGGTTTGGGTGATAAGTGAGGTTATGGGTTGGGTGTTGGGGAAGGTTATGGTTTGGGTTTTTGTGGAAAGTTATAGTTGTGGTGTTGGGAGAGGTTATGGTTTGTGTGTTGGAGGTAGGTTAAGGTTTGGGTGATGGGGGTGGGTGTTGTGGGAAGGTTATGGTTTGGGTGTTGGGGGAAATTATGGTTTGGGTGATGGGGATGTTTTAATTTGGGTGTTGGGGGAGGTTATGGTTTGGGTGTTGGGGATGGTTATGGTGTGGATGTTGGGGAGGTTATGGTTTGTGTGTTAGGGACATTCTGATTTTGGTGTTGGGGAGGTTATGGGTTGTGGGTTGTGCGAAGGTTATGGTTTGGGTGTTGGGGGAAGTTATGATTTGGGTGATGGGGAGGTTTTGGTTTGGGTGTTGGGGAGGTTATGGTTTGTATGACGGGATGTTATGGATTGGGTGTTGGGGGAAGGTTATAGTTTGGGTGTTGGGAGAGGTTATGGTTTGTGTGATGGGATGGTTATGGGTTGAGTGTTTGGGGAAGGTTCTGGTTTTGGTGATAAGGGAAGTTTTGGCTTAGGTGTTGGGGAGGGTTATGGGTTGGGTTTTGGGGAAGGTTACGGTTTGGGTGTTGGGGCAAGGTTATGGTTTGAGTGCTGGGGGAAAGGTACAGTTTTGTCTTGGGGAGGTTATGGTTTGGGTGTTGGGGAAGGTTATAGTTTGGGTGTTGGGAGAGGTTATGGTTTGGCTGATGGGATGGTTATGGGTTGAGTGTTTGGGGAAGGTTCTGGTTTGGGTGATAGGGGAAGTTTTGGCTTAGGTGTTGGGGAGGGTTATGGGTTGGGTTTTGGGGAAGGTTACGGTTTGGGTGTTGGGGCAAGGTTATGGTGTGAGTGCTGGGGAAAGTTCTAGTTTGAGTGTTGGGAGAGGTTATGCTTTGGGTGTTGGAGGAAGGTTATGGTTTGCGTGATGGGCTGGTTATGGGTTGGGAGTTTGGTGAATGTTCTGGTTTGGGTGATAGGGGAAGTTATGGTTTGGGTGTTGGCAAAGGTTATGGTTTGGATTTTGGGGAGGTTATGGTTTAGGTGTTGGGGAGGTTATGGTTTGGGTGTTGGCGGCAGGTTATGATTTGGGTGTTGGAGGAAGTTTATGGTTTGCGTGATGGGGAAGATATGGTTTGGGTGTTGGGGAAGGTTATGGTTTGGGTGTTGGGGAGGTTATGGTTTGGGTGTTGGGGAGGTTATGGTTTGGGTGTTGGGGGCAGGTTATGGTTTGGGTGATGGGGGTTGGTGTTGTGGGAAGGTTATGATTTGGGTGTTGGGGGAAGTTATGGTTTGGGTGATGGGGATGTTTTAATTTGGGTGTTGGGGGAGGTTATGGTTTGGGTGATGGGGAAGGTTATGGTATGGATGTTGGGGAGGTTATGGTTTGGGTGTTAGGGACGTTCTTATTTTGGTGTTGGGGAGGTTATGGGTTGTGGGTTGTGCGAAGGTTATGGTTTGCGTGATGGAGAAGTATTGGTTTGGGTGTTGGGGAAGGTTATGGTTTGGGTGTTGGGGAGGTTATGGTTTGGGTGTTGGGGAGGTTATGATTTGGGTGTTGGGGAGGTTATGGTTTGGGTGTTAGGGACATTCTGATTTTGGTGTTGGGGAGGTTATGGGTTGTGGGTTGTGCGAAGGTTATGGTTTGGGTGTTGGGGGAAGTTATGATTTGGGTGATGGGGAGGTTTTGGTTTGGGTGTTGGGGAGGTTATGGTTTGTATGACGGGATGTTATGGATTGGGTGTTGGGGGAAGGTTATAGTTTGGGTGTTGGGAGAGGTTATGGTTTGGGTGATGGGATGGTTATGGGTTGAGTGTTGGGGGAAGGTTCTGGTTTGGGTGATAGGGGAAGTTTTGGCTTAGGTGTTAGGGAGGGTTACGGTTTGGGTGTTGGGTCAAGGTTATGGTTTGAGTGCTGGGGGAAAGGTACAGTTTTGTCTTGGGGAGGTTATGGTTTGGGTGTTGGGGAAGGTTGTGGTTTGGGTGTTGGGGGAGGTTATGGTTTGGGTGATGGGGAAGTTTTGATTTGTGTGTTGGGGGAGGTTATGGTTTGGGTGTTGGGGAAGGTTATTGTTTGGATGTTGGGGTGGTTATGGCTTGGGTGTTGGTGGATGTTCTGATTTTGGTGTTGGGGAGGTTATGGGTTGTGTGTTGTGGGAAGGTTATGGTTTGGGTTTTGGGGGAAGTTATGGTCTGAGTGATGGGGAGGTTTTGGTTTGGGTGTTGGGGAGGTTATGGTTTGGATGATGGGAGTATATGGCTTGGGTGTTGGTGGAAGCTACTGGTTTGGGTGATAGGGGAAGTTATTGTTTGGGTGTTGGGGAAGGTTTGGGTTTGGGTGATGGGGAGGTTATGGTTTGGATGATGGGAGTTTATGGTTTGGGTGTTGGGGAGGTTATCGTTTGGGTGGTTATGGTTTGGGTGATGGGGAGGTTATGGATTGGGTGTTGGGGGAAGGTTCTGGTTTGTGTGATAGGGGAAGTTTGTTTTGGTGTTGGGAGAGGTTATGGTTTGGGTGTTGGAGGAAGGTTATGGTTTGGGTGATGGGGAGGATATAGGTTGGGTGTTGTGGGAAGATTATGATTTGCGTGTTGGAGAAGATATGGTTTGGGTGAATGGGAGTTTTTGGTGTGTGTGTTGGGGAGGTTTTGGTGTGGGTGTTGGGGAGGTTATGGTTTGGGTGTTGGGGGGAGGTTATGATTTGGGTGTTTGGGAGATTATGGTTTGGGTGTTGGGGAACGTTCTGGTTTGGGTGATAGAGAAGGTCATGGGTTGGGTGTTGGGAGAGGTTATGGTTTGGGTGTTGAAAGAAGGTTATGGTTTGGGTGATGGGAGGATATAGGTTGGTTGTTGTGGGAAGGTTATGGTTTGGGTGTTGTGGAGGTGATGGTTTGGGTGTTGGAGAGATTATGGTTTGGTTGTTGGGGGAAGCTTCTGGTTTAGGTGATGGAGAGGTTATTGGTTGGGTGTTGGGGAAGGTTATGGTTTGGGTGTTGGGGGAAGGGTATGGTTTGAGAGTTGTGGGAAAGATATAGTTTGGTGTTGGGGGAGGTTATGGTTTGGGTTTTGGGGAAGGATATGGTTTGGGCGATGGGGAGGTTATAGGTTGGGTGTTGCGAGAGGTTATGGTTTGGATGTTGGAGGAAGGTTAGGGTTTGGGTGATGGGGAGGATATAGGTTTGGTGTTGTGGGAAGATTATGGTTTGGGTGATAGGGAGATTATGGGTTGGGAGTTGGGAGAAGGTTCTGGTTTGGTGATAGGGGAGGTTATGGGTTTGGTGTTGAGGAGATGATGGTTTGGGTGATGGGGAGGTTATGGGTTGAGTGTTGGGGGAAAGTTCTAGTTTGGGTGTTGGGAGAGGTTATGCTTTGGGTGTTGGAGGAAGGTTATGGTTTGCGTGATGGGGAAGGTTATGGTTTGGGTGTTGGGGAGGTTATGGTTTGGGTGTTGGGGAGGTTATGGTTTGGGTGTTGGGGGCAAGTTATGATTTGGGTGTTGGGGAGATTATGGTTTGGGTGTTGGTGAAGGTTCTGGTTTGGGTGATAAGTGAGGTTATGGGTTGGGTGTTGGGGAAGGTTATGGTTTGTGTTTTGGTGGAAAGTTATAGTTGTGGTGTTGGGAGAGGTTATGGTTTGTGTGTTGGAAGTAGGTTATGGTTTGGGTGATGGGGGTGGGTGTTGTTGGAAGGTTATGGTTTGGGTGTTGGGGAAGTTATGGTTTGGGTGATGGGGATGTTTTGATTTGGGTGTTTGGGGAGGTTATGGTTTGGGTGTTGGGGAAGGTTATGGTATGGATGTTGGGGAGGTTATGGCTTGGGTGTTAGGGACATTCTGATTTTGGTGTTGGGGAGGTTATGGGTTGTGGGTTGTGGGAAGGTTATAGTTTGGGTGTTGGGGGAGTTTATGATTTGGGTGATGGGGAGGTTTTGGTTTGGGTGTTGGGGAGGTTATGGTTTGTATGACGGGATGTTATGGATTGGGTGTTGGGGAAGGTTATAGTTTGGGTGTTGGGAGACGTTATGGTTTGGGTGAAGGGATGGTTATGGGTTGAGTGTTTGGGGAAGGTTATGGTTTGTGTTTTGGTGGAAAGTTATAGTTGTGGTGTTGGGAGAGGTTATGGTTTGTGTGTTGGAGGTAGGTTATGGTTTGAATTATGGGGGTGGGTGTTGTTGGAAGGTTATGGTTTGGGTGTTGGGGGAAGTTATGGTTTGGGTGATGGGGATGTTTTGATTTGGGTGTTTGGGGAGGTTATGGTTTGGTTGTTGGGGAAGGTTATGGTATGGATGTTGGGGAGGTTATGGCTTGGGTGTTAGGGACGTTCTGATTTTGGTGTTGGGGAGGTTATGGGTTGTGGGTTGTGGGAAGGTTATAGTTTGGGTGTTGGGGGAGTTTATGATTTGGGTGATGGGGAGGTTTTGGTTTGGGTGTTGGGGAGGTTATGGTTTGTATGACGGGATGTTATGGATTGGGTATTGGGGAAGGTTATAGTTTGGGTGTTGGGAGACGTTATGGTTTGGGTGAAGGGATGATTATGGGTTGAGTGTTTGGGGAATGTTGTGGTTTTGGTGATAGGGGAAGTTTTGGCTTAGGTGTTGGGGAGGGTTATGGGTTGGGTTTTGGGGAAGGTTACGGTTTGGGTGTTGGGGCAAGGTTATGGTTTGAGTGCTGGGGGAAAGGTATAGTTTTGTCTTGGGGAGGTTATGGTTTGTGTGTTGTGGAAGGTTGTGGTTTGGGTGTTGGGGGAGGTTATGGTTTGGGTGATGGGGTGGTTTTGATTTGTTTGTTGGGGAGTTTTGGTTTGGGTGTTGGGGAAGGCTATTGTTTGGATGTTGGGGTGGTTATGGTTTGGGTGTTGGTGGATGTTCTGATTTTGGTGTTGGGGGAGGTTATGGGTTGTGTGTTGTGGGAAGGTTATGGTTTGGGTTTTGGGGGAAGTTATGGTCTGGGTGATGGGGAGGTTTTGGTTTGGGTGTTGGGGAGGTTATGGTTTGGATGATGGGAGGTTATGGCTTGGGTGTTGGTGGAAGGTACTGGTTTGGGTGATTGGAGAAGTTATGGTTTGGGTGTTGGGGAAGGTTAGGGTTTGGGTGATGGGGAGGTTATAGGTTGGGAGTTGTGGGAAGGTTATAGTTTGGGCTTTGGGGAAGTTATGGTATGGGTGATGGGGAGGTTTTGGTTTGGGTGTTGGGGAGGTTATGGTTTGGATGATGGGAGGTTATGGTTTGGGTGTTAGGGAGGTTATGGTTTGGGTATTGGGGAGGTTATGGTTTAGGTGTTGGGGGAAGGTTATGCTTTGAGTTTTGGGAAAAGTTATGGTTTTTTTATTGGGGAAGTTATGGTTTGGGTGTTGGGATGAGGTTATGGTTTGCGTGTTGGAGGCAATTTATGGTTTGGGCGTTGGGGGGAGTTTATGGGTTGGGTGTTGGGGGAAGGTTATGGTTTGGGTGTTTGGGGAAGTTTATGGTTTGGGTGTTCGGGAAGGTTATGGTTTTGGTGTTACGGATGGTTATAGTTTGGGCGTTGGGGAGGTTATTTTTTGGGTGCTGAGGAGGTTATGATTTGGGTGTTGGAGGGAGGTTATGGTTTGGGTGTTGGGGAGATTATTATTTGGGTGTTGGGGTAAGTTTCTGGTTTGGGTGATTGGTGTGGTTATGGGTTGGGTGTTGGGGGAATGTTATGGTTTGGGTGTTAGGGGAATTATATAGTTTGGATATTGGGGAGGTTATGGTTTGGGTGTGGGAGGAAGGTTATGGTTTGGGTTTTTTGTAGGTTATAGGTTAGGTGTTGGGGAGGTTATGGTTTGGGTGTTGGGCATGTTATGGTTTGGGTGTTTGGGGAGGTTCTGGTTTGGATGTTTGGGGAGGTTCTGGTTTGTGTGTTGGGGATATTATGGTTTGGGTGTTGGTGGAAGGTTCTGGTTTGGGTGTTGGGGAAGGTTATGGTTTGGGTGTTGGGTGTGGTTATGGTTTGCGTGATGTGGTTGTTATGGTTTTGGTGTTGAGGTAAGGTTTTGTTTGGTTGATGTGGGAAGGTTAAGGTTTGGGTGATGTGGGAGGTTATGGGTTGGGTGAAACAGAGAGTGTATGATTCATTGCATGGGCTGATGATGACTGAAGGAACTTTGCAGCCAGTGAATTACTTTTGAAGCCCTTTGTAACAGGGATGGAAAGTGACAAATTCATCTATTTTTCTCTGGTGAGGTTGGGTAATGTTGACATTTTCAAGGAATAGTGTGAACTGGCAGAGAACCAGCTGCCCTATCCTCCCGTTGAATCAGTTGCTCTCCCACACCTGTGGCAAAGCACTGAAAAGCAGGTGTCAGAGACAAAGCAGCTGGCAGCACCCCTGATCATCCACTTGACTGTTGGACTCACTACTGCACCCAATGGCAGACATAAAGTGCTATCCTGATGGGCTGGGAGCACTGTGCATCTGCTCCTCATGCTCGGTTGGCATCGACAACAACAGCCCATTCACTGTGGTGACTGAACAAGGAGGGCCACTGTTATCTCAGTGAATGAGGGGTGCTTCAAAACTTCTGAATTGATCTGGGCTCAGATTTGTCCAATTTCTGATTTAATGCACACTATCACATACAACCCTGAGATTCCTTTTTTCCTGTGGGCACGGTAAAATTACCACTTATTGGAAATGAAAAATTGAACAGTACACAATATACACATGTAAACAAATAAACAAATGTCGACAACTGTGTAATACAGAGGAGAAAAAAACAATCAATGAAGTGCACAAGTCAGAGTCCTTAAATGAGTCCCTGATTGAGTCTGTCATTGAGGATTCTGATTGTGGAGAGGGTGCAGCTGTTCCTTAACCTGGTGGTGTGAATCTTCTGGCACCGATACCTCTTTCCTGATGGCAGCAGCAAGAACAGAGTGTGTACTGGGTGGTGTGGATCCTTGAAGATCCCTTCTGCTCTCCGACGACAGCTTTCCCTGCAGATGTTCTCGATGGTGGGATGGTTTTTGCCTGTGATGTCCTGGGCTGTGTCCACTACTTTGCAGGGCTTTATGCTCAGAGGTATTGGTGTTCCCATACCAGATCATGATGCAACCGGTCAGCACAGTTCCACCACACATCTGTAGAAATTTGCCAGGGTTTCTGGTGTCATACTAAATCCCCACAAATTCCTGAGGAAGTAGAGGTGCTGTCGTGTTTTCTTCACAATGCCATTGGTGTGTTGGGTGCAGGAAAGATCCTCCAAGATAATGACTCCCAAGAACTTAAATGTGCTCACCCTCTCCACCTCTGATCCCCGATGATCACTGGATCGTACACCTCCAACTTCCCTTTCCTGAAATCAACAATCTGCTCCTTGTCTTTCCACGTCTCTTTTGTTTTCTTACTCCAGTTACAACCTCCTGAGTTACCAGCAGGAGATTTGAGGGAGTTTCCTGAGAGTCAGCATCTGTTTTTACCTTGGAGAGGCCATCAGCTGTTTTTACACTCACTGAATTTGCAGCACAGATGAAGGCCATTTGGCCCTTTGTGTCTGTACTAGCAGAAGAACGATCCTACAATCTTACTTTTCACCTCTCAGTCTGTTGTCCTATAAATTTAGACTCTTCAAATTCAAGTGTTGTGAGGGGTTCTGTAAACACACCTCCCAGGCAGTGAGTTCCACGTCTCCCGCCACGAAACTTGTCAATACATTTCACCTAATCTCCCTGAGAATCTTCAACCTTTAGCTTAAACTTGCCCATTGACGAATAGTCCCTCTGCTGAGGGATTGACCCAAGCACACGAAGATGGTGGGCACTGACAATGGAAGATTCCATGCTGAGAAATTCTCATCATGAAAGAACTTTGAAATGAGATACAGATGAAAGTTTTCCTCTTCAGGTGTCGAGCTTTGCCCCTTCAGGCTGCAACACCAAAAATATATTAAATTGCAACATGTAAGAATTTCTATTTATTATTGCAACTGGGGGAAGGATGTATAATCTCATCATGCTGGGGGCAGGTGGGGGGGGTGTGGGGGAAAGGAATCCCATCATCTCCATGGTGACCAATCTTTTCTCTCTGCAAGAAAGGATCTATCCAACCTGGCGAAAGGTAGTGTTTAGATTAATTAATGAGAGGGCTACAACTCTGGGCTGGTTCAGAGGAGAGTTTGTACAGTGGTGGAACTGCTCCACTTTCTGGAAAACAGAGGGAATGCTTGGATAATGGGCTCTCTCACTTCTGACATATAATTCTCTTCCCATTTTCTAAACTTTACTGCAGGAGAGAATTTGTATTTATGCAATTCCTTTGATAATATCCCAAGCTATTTCAGGACCAATCAAACTATGTTTCTGGTCAATTTACTTTTATAATGATCATTTCAATTTTAAATTTTAGACATACAGCACGGTAACAGGCGCCCACAAGCCCGTGCCGCCCAATTAGACCCAATTGACTTACAACTCCTGGTACGTTTCAAACGCTGGGAGGAAACCAGAATCCCCAGAGGAAATCCACGCAGACACAGGGAGAACGTACAAACTCATTACTGACAGATTGGGATTTGAACCCTGGTCCTGATCGCTGGCACTGGCAGTGTTGCGCTAACTACGACACCAACTATGCCATAATTAATTAATTATATTTGATTAGTAAAGGCCTCAAAAGTGATGGGGAGAGGGCAGGAAAATAGTATTGAAAGGAAGAATACTTCAGCCATGATTCATATGGCAGAGCGGACTTGATGGGTTGAATAGCTTAATTCTCCTCTCCCTCATAATCAATCCATCATACATGGATCTTTGAGAGGGTCATCACTGACTTCAAGCTTCTTTGCCCATTACAATACACATTCTCACTGCTTGTACAACATTCCCTGCAAATGGTAGTCCCTGTAACAGTGCAGCTCCCTCCACACTTGGGTCACCGCAATGGTACTTGTACCCATACCCTACTGAATGCAAGGCAAGTAACCAAATGGGCTGAGGTACAATACTGAAGATTGGTCACACCAACAATGGCATAATGATTTCATGAAACGGCTGATAGAGAAGTCAGTGACTTTTGCACGACTGCATCACCAGATCCAGCTCCAACAGGGTCATCAAGTCTGCAGATGACACGACAGTCATTGGCCTTGTCAGCAACAATGATGAGGCCCATTAAAGAGGTGGAAAATTCTCATGAAATGGTGCGAGAGTAACAGCCTGAGTCTCAATGTGGACAAGATGATTGTTGACTTCAGGGGGACCAGGAACAACCACCCTACACTTCTCATCAGCAACTCTGTAGTAGAGAGTGGAGAGCATCAAGTTCCTTGGATTTCACTTAATGAGTGAGCTATTGTGGGCACTCAACATCCCCTCACTTGTCAGAAAGGCACAATAGTGACTGTACTTCTTGTGAAGACTGAAGTGGGCAAGGCTCCCAGCCACCATAATATCAACATTCTACAGCAGCTCTATCGAGAGCGTCCTGGCCGGCTGCATCACAGTGGGGTATGGTTGCAGAGAAAT
Organism: Narcine bancroftii; assembly: GCF_036971445.1. Lineage (NCBI taxonomy): Eukaryota > Metazoa > Chordata > Chondrichthyes > Torpediniformes > Narcinidae > Narcine > Narcine bancroftii. The sequence continues at coordinate 42,845,219 of NC_091480.1, read as the reverse complement.
GGATCGGAAGTCAATCCACAGGACCATAAGAGAGGATCACTGGAGTCTCCTTCCTCCCATCAACATGATCTACCAGGGTCATTGCCTGAAGAAGGCACACAAAATCATTGAGGCCCAGGCTCTGCTAACCTTGCCTCATACAACACATTCTCCAGTCCAGTCAACATCCTGGTAAATCTCCTCTGCACCCACTACTTCCACATCCTTATGTATGTGAACACAGCATCTATCAGCTGATCCCATCGGGGAAGGGATACAGGGAGTATCAGAGCCAGCACCACCAGGCTGAGGAACAGTTTCTTCCCACAGGCAGTGAGAATACTGAACGACCAAAGGAACTGCTCGCACTAACCATCTGAGACTCACATATTCATCAAGCAATATTTATTCATTTATTTCTATTAATGAATACTTGTCCTGCATATATATTATTTGTCAGTTCGTGCATTATGTCTCGTTGTGTCTTTGTGTTTTGTACCGAGGAACAGAGAACGCTGTTTCGCTGGGTTGTACTTGTGCAATCAGATGACAATAAACTTGACTCAGGTATATAGATTTGATTTTATCAGGTTTGAATTGAGAATTAAAATGAAATTATATGACAGTTTACAATCTCTCTCTTTCCTTCTCTCCCTGCTCTCTCTTCCTCTCCTTCAAATAGTGAAAGAGAGTGATGGTGGGGAATGAGGTGGGGGGAGGGGAGATAGGAGATTTGCCAGGGGGAAGAGAGAAGGGAGTAATGGAAGACTGAAAGCTAGAGGGAGTTGAGTGGAAGGAGAAGAGTGAAATGGGCAATGGATCATGGAGAAGGGGAATGGGAAAGCAGGAGGTTTGGGTTATTTCTGTGTGTGGTTAATGTAAGTGGGTATCTGTGTGATTAGTGTGTCTGCACTTGAGTGCATGTCTGTAAATTATTTTTTTAACATTTTATTTACAGCAAGGTGGAAGCTTATTCCGCCATTTAAATTTGTGCTGTCCAATAGCTCCCAACTTAATCTGCAGTCCAAAACATTTGAACGGTGGGAGGAAGCAGGAACACTGGGGATAACCACATGGAGAACGTAGAAACTCCTTACAAACAGTACCAGATTCAAACTCAGCATGCTGTAATAGATATGTAAACTGTGCTGGTGAGTGTGTGTGTGTGTGTGTGTGTGTGTGTGTGTGTGTGTGTGTGTGTGTGTGTGTGTGTGTGTGTGTGTGTGTGTGTGAGCATGTGGGTGTGGGTGTGAGCATGTGTGTGAGTGTGAGTGTGGGTGTGAGTGTGTGTGTGTAGGTGTGGGTGTGAGTGTGTGTGGGTGTGAGTGTATGTGTAGGTGTGGGTGTGTGTTGGTGTGAGTGTGTGTAGGTGTGAGTGTGTGGGTGTGTGGGTGGGTGTGTGTGTGGGTGTATGGGTGTATGTGGGTGTGAGTGTGTGTCTGTGGGTGGGTGTGTGTGTGTGTGTGGATGTGTGTGTGTGGAGGTATGTGTCTGGGTGTGGGTGGGTGTGTATGGGTGTGTGTGGGTGTGAGTGTGTGTGAGTGTGTGTGGGTGTAACTGTGTGTCTGTGGGTGTGTGTGTGTGGGTGGGTGTGTGTCTGTGCATGTGTGTGTGGGGGTATGTGTCTGGGTGTGGGTGTGTGTGTGGGTGTGTGTGGGTGGATTTGCATGTGGGGGTATGTGTGTGAGTGTATGCTGATGTTTGTGTGTGTGTGGGTGTGGGTGTGTGTGCTGATGTGTGTGGGTGTGTGTGGATGTATGTGTGCATGTGGGTGGGTGTGTATGTGTGGGTGTGTGCTAAGGTGTGTGTGCTGGTGTGTGTGTGTTTGGGTGGGTGTGTATGTGTGGGTGTGTGTTTGGGTGTGTGTGCTGGTGTGTGTGTGCGTGTGGGTGTGTGTGAGTGTGAGTGTCTGTGGGTGGGTGTGTGTGTGGGTGTGTGTGTGGGTGTGTGGGTATGTGTATGGGAGGTATGTGTGTGTGTGGGGGTATATGTGTGAGTGTGTGCTGACGTTTGTGTGTGGGTGTGCGTGTGCGGGTATGTGTGTGTGTATGGGTGTGGTGGGTGTGAGTGTGTGTGTCGGTGTGTGTCGGTGTGTGTGTGTGAGTGTGTGTGTCTGTGGGTTGGTGTGTATGTGAGATTGTGTGTGGATGTGTATATGGGGGATTTTTGTGGGTGTGAGTGTGTGTGTCTGGGTGTGGGTGGGTGTGTATGGGTGCATGTGGGTGTGAGTGCGTGTGAGTGTGTGTGGCTATAAGTGTGTGTCTGTGGGTGTGTATGGGTGGGTGTCTGTCTGTGCGTGTGTGTGTGGATGTGTGTGTGGGGTATGTGTGGGGGTGTGTGTGTGTGGACGTATGTGGGTGTGGGTGTGTGTGGGTGTGAGTGAGAGTGTGTGTGTCTGTGGGTGGGTGTGTGTGTGGGAGTGTGTTGATGTGTGTGGGGGGTATGTGTGTGTGTGTTGGTGTGTGTGTGGATGTGTGTGAGTGTGAGTGTGTGTGTGTGGATTGGTGTGGTGGGGGTATGTGTGTGAGTGTGTGCTGGTGTTTGTGTGTGTGATTGTGTGCTGGTGTTTGTGTCTGTGGGTGTGGGCGTGTGTGATGATGTGTGTGGGTGGGTGTGTATGTGTGGGTGTGTGTTAAGGTGTGTGTGTTGGTGTGTTTGCATGTGAGTGTGTGTGCCTGTGGATGGGTGTTTGTGTGAGAGTGTGTGTGGTTGTGTGTGTGGGGGTATGTGTGTGAGTGTGTGTGGGTGTGTGTGAGTGTTTGTGTGTAGATGTGTGTGGGTGTGAGTGTGTGTGACATTGTGAGTGTGTGTGTCTGAGGGTGGGTGTGTGTGGGTGTGTGTGGATGTGTGTGTGTGGGGGTATGTGTGTGGGTATGCGTGGGTATGTGTGTGGGTGTTTGTGTGGATGAGTGTGGGTGTAAGTGTGTGTGTCTGTGGGTGTGTGTGTGGATGCATGTGTGTGTGTGGGGGTATGTGTGTGAGTGTGTGCTTGTGTTTGTGTGTGGATGTGTGCTTATGTGTGTGTGCATGTGGGTGTGTGCGTGTGGGTGGCTGTGTATGTGTGGGTGTGGGTGTGGGTGTGTGTGCTGGTGTGTGTGCGTGTGGGTGGATGTGTATGTGTGGGTGTGGGTGCGTGTGCTGGCGTGTGTGCATGCGTGGGTGTGGGTGTGTGTGTGCTAGTGTGTGTGGATGTGTGTTGGGATGTGTGTGTGTGGATGAGTGTGGGTCAGTGTGTGTGTGTGTGTGTGTGAGTGTGTGTGGGTGGGTGTGTGTGGGGGTATGTGTGTGGGAGTATGTGTGTGAGTGTGTGCTGGTGTTTGTGTGTGGGTGTGTGAATGGGTGTGTGTGTGGGTGTGGGTGTATGTGGTGATGTGTGTGTGTATGTGTATGTGCGTGAGCGTGTGGGTGGGTGTATATGCGTGGATGTGGGTGTGTGCTGGTGTGTGTGTACACGTGGGTGTGGTTGTGTGTGTGTGCTAGTGTGTGTGGATGTGTGTGTGGATGAGTGTGGGTCTGAGTGTGTGTGTGTGTGTGTGTGTGTGTGTGTGTGTGTGTGTGTGTGTGTGTGTGTGTGTGTGTGTGTGTGTGTTTAAATCAGTGCAACAAAACCTAATCTCTTGATATTTGGTACCTTCTTACCACTGGACTGAAACCTCACACTGACAAGACTGCATGGTTGCTGGTGTATTAGAAGAAACCACACACAGGCACTTTCCACTCCTCGATTCAGCAGAAACAAGTCATCCTTGAGTTTGAGGAATGCTTAATAGGAATATTTGATAGGACAGAGTTGAGAAGGTTTAATTCTGTTCCAAGCCCTTGTTGCTCTGGGATTGTCTGATTGGGGTAAAGTGGGAGCTTTGTAGCTAATCTTTGCTGGCCTCAGAGATGGGCAGAATAAAAGGATATACGCTCCATGTCTAATTCATACTGTAGCTTGTCGAGAATATTTACTGGGATAGTTTAAAGGGAATTTTACTCTGTGAAGCAAAACTTTACTCCATAACTAATTTGGATTGTGCACATCCTGGGAGTGTTTAACATGAAAGGGAACTTTATTCAGTATCTAATTTATTTTGGACATCAGCCATTCAGTCAGAGAGCTGTGCAACATGGAAAGAAGCCTTTTGGCCCAACTCATCCATGCTAACCAAGTTGACCCATCTGAACTAGGTCCATTTGCCTGTGTTTTGACCAAATCCTTTCCCATTCATGCACCCTCTTTTAAATGGCTTAATTGCACACACCTCTTCTGATAGCTTGTTCTATACATACACCACCCTCAGTGTGATAAAGCAGCCTTGTTCTTGGTCCCTGTTCCTCGTCACCTTGAAGCCATGCCCTCTGGCCAAATATGCACCCTGTCAGATGCATGAAGGTCTGCCTTCTCAAGGGAGTCAATCTCAAGCTCCCACTTGATCACCAATCCTTTGGTCACTCCTGACAAAAGAGACACAACTAAACCCCTCAAAGAGGGAATCTCACTACTTCCTTCTTCGGTTGATCCAGATCTGAGTGAATGAATGGCAGATCTAATCTTCCTCTGGCACCTGTCTGTTAAAGTTCTAGTATGTGGTATGTAGGCCCAGTGGAGAGAATTCTGCTTGCATCTGGACACTGCCAAAATGCAGGAAAGGTATTGTTGCAAAAGGATGAGGTGTATATATGAGATTATCCTCCTCCAGGTCTACAGGTGAAGGCACCAGGGACAAGACGGAGATTCTGTCGAGTTGAAGAAGCTGACCATTCTCTTCATTCAAAATTTACCCTTCCCCTCCACCCCTCTCCCCACAAGCCCACCCTCGACACTTCCATTCTCTGCTGTCGACAAAACTCAAGAAAGCAGAAACTTCTTGAACACAACATGTTTGAAATCCATTTAGGCTGGTGATGAATGCATTCAACAAATGCAACGGTGAACACTCAGGTCTTCCCACAGGTCTGTCTTCCTGGATGATGTGGGGAGAACAGAGTCTTATCTGTATGGACCAATGCAAGAGAAATTGGTCAGATAGCAGCAACTTCTACAACCATAGAGACACATAGCTCAACCACTGACCAAAATGTCCCACCCATACAAGTCCCACCTGCCTGTGTTTGGGCCATATCTTTATATATCTATCCTATTCATATATGTTTGTCCAACTTTTATCTGAAACAACAACAGCATGTACCTCGATCACCTCCTCCAGAAGCTGATTCCATGCCCCACCACCCACCGTGTAAAAAAAAAGTTTCCTCTCAAGTTCCAGTGAAATCTCTTCCCCTTCAACTTAAACCTATGTCTCTGATTACCAATTCCCCTCTCCTGGGCAATAAGTTCCCTACATTCACCCGATTTACTCCACTCATGTCCTAATGTTCGTCCTTGCTCTGATTACCATTGACCAGCCCTCCCAATCTAATCTTTGATGCTGCACATATGAGGGGTTTGCATGCTCTGTCAGTTCACCCATTCCCCCTTTATACCCAGTCTCACTGGACTTACAGATTTCAGAGAGCACAGGTTTATTGATAGAATCAAATTGAAAGTTGCTAATACAGAAATGAAAGCAGGACTGTGAAATGGAAAGCAATACATCAGGCAATTTATGGGTTGTTGCCAGAGTAAGAAAAATACACATAGTGTAGATTGTCATAAAATCCTATCATGTTTATTAACGCACTTCAGGGGATCTGCATGTTATTCCAGTCGCACATTGTATTGCTTTCCTTTCATTATCAAAGGTTGGAAATCAAAACAATCTATGCCTTTATAACTTCCACTTTCTGAATATATTCTTTTTTAAAACAGTTGTGTTATCCTAATCTGGTTGCAAAACTTTCTTTTGAACTCGTCTAATTTGTCCCAATCTATGCACTCTATCTCACAAAACCAAGCAGCTTTAGTAGTCAATTTACCAATCATTTTTGTTTATTTATTCTTTTCATCTCCTGCAGCTTTCAGTCCTGTAAAATGTGCTTTGGCATTTGATCTGGGTTATCTAACAGCTAATACTATGATCAAACACCTAATGAGAAGCATTAAATCAATTCGGAGGCACATGGTGTTTTGATGTTCGATTCTGAACTATATTTCGTTTCTGATCCTGCTATGATTGCAGTTCTCAATAGTCCTCACTGAAAATTCAATGGTTTGTTTATCTCCCCTACTCCCACCTTGATCTCTTCATCCTTTCGATTGGGGCCAGTGTCCCTGTGTTCTTGAATTCCCTCCCTCAGCTCCCCTCTCTGTCCATCATTTCCCTGGGACCCTCCTTAAAATCACTCCCTTTGATCAAGCTTCTGATTGCACCCTGGTTCCATCTTTTTCTGATGTCTGCAAAGGATCTTCAACTCCACTACCTTATATGTTAGAGATATATCACCTTGTGTCTTGGCTAAACTTGTACCTCTCACTTTGTTCGTTTTAGATTGGTCACAGTGTTTGAACTACCGAAAGAAAATAGACACACACACCGAGAGCAGTTCAGATTATACAAATGTTTATTACAAATTCAAAAGCTGATTTCACACTACAATATGCAAGCCCTTCCCAACTATACTTATCAACGCTTGGACTGGTCCCAACTGCCAAAGCGAGGCAACGACTGCACACTTGTAGTAGGTTGTCAGGACGCCAGTAGCAGCTTCTCCACCTCCCCTGACCGGGACGTTGGCTGGACTCCAAAAGTTCCTCTTCTTCTTGCTGAGAGATGTTGCCACCTCTCGGAGAGTCTCAAACTTCAGCAGCGGGACCATGCCTTATATTACCCAAAAACTGCTTACCCAAGCACCTATTCCTAGCACAGCAAGAAAAAGAAGAACTTCTGGAGACCAGCCAACGTCCCGGTCAGGGGAGGTGGAGAAGTTGCTACCGGCGCCCTGACAACCAACTACAAGTGTGCAGTCGTTGCCTCGCTTTGGCAGTTGGGACCAGTCCAAGCGTTGATAAGTATAGTTGGGAAGGGCTTGCATATTGTAGTGTGAAATAAGCTTTTGAATTTGTAATAAACATTTGTATAAACTGAACTGCTCTCGGTGTGTGTGCCTATTTTCTTTCGGTAGCTCAAACACTGTGACCAATCCAAAACGAAGAAAATGAGAGGTATAAGTTTACCCAAGACAATTGGTGCTGCGAGCAGGGTTGGTCTCAAGATGTTTCTCCGAAAGAAAGAGGTGAGCCCTGAGCAGTTCTTGATTCCAGGATTGACTTCCAAAGACGATGGGTTTGGCATGTTAGCCAATACCCTGTCTTTGTTGGGACCACCAATCAGTTGGGATGAGAAGTTAGATCCATCAAGTGCACCTCTGGGAGAGCGGGTTGCCACTCTCCTTCGAGAAAGTAAATTTCCTGATAAAAAGGGGACGCTGATGGATGGTTTTTGGTTGCTGGCCACAGCCTTACGCCACTCCATTGAGCGTGAAGCAGAATCAGTTCAAAGAGAAGTAGAATCTCAGCGCAAGATAAAGCAATTAGAGGAGGAGCTAGATGCCATGCGACAACGCTGTTCCATGATGAGCGAGATTGTTCGCACCAGTCAAGACAGAGCCAAAGAATGGGAAGATAAGCATGTCCAAACGATCTGCCGTAATATTAAACTCCGGCAGCAGCTCTATGCAGATAAGGAAAGGCATGGAGTAGAACCTGATCCATATCGTATTGTGCCATGATCAGGAATGGTAACGATCCTGATGTAATTGAGGATTGGGATGGGAATATCTGGAATGAAATTGGTAATAATGCAGATACTCCCCAGCATTTGTCTAATATACTACTCTCTCCACCACCTGCTGTTCACTCCCACCCCATACGGCAGCAGACTTCCCAAACAGACAGAAGGGGGAATAATGTCAGGGTAGAGATTGAAGGGATAGATACCCCGGTCTCCCAAGTGGACCCAGGGGAAAATACCCAAATACCTGCTGATGCTCTATGGCCGACTCCCTCTACTGGATGGCCCCTAGGCTGGGTGGAGGGCCCTGTGGGCCAAAGTGGGAACAGGGGTCGGAAGCCGTCAATGATCCGTGACTTCTCTGTAAAAGAGCTGGTTGTCATTGGAGATCGATTTAGGCAAAAGGCGGGAGAAACTCTGGCAGCCTGGCTCCTGCGTGTTTGGGAGCAAGGAGGGGGTAATGTAATTAACCCCTGAGGAATTGTTGGGATTAGGAACATTGACTACTGATATCAGGGTCACTGCTGAGCTGCGGGGTAGAGGGAGAGAGATGGATTACTTACTTACTACTCTAGGGGATTCCCTGCTACGAGTATACCCATCACCAGTAGATTGGGATTTACCTTTGCAGAACAATTGGAGAACCCCAGAGGAGGGCATAGCAGTAATTCGTCAACCGGCCCTGGCCTCTGCCTTGTATGGAGGGCGTTTGAGGCTCTGGGTACATGGGGGGAGCCCTGATGAAGAGATATTCACGGCCGGAATGCATACCAGATTGGTTCGTTCCACCCAACCCACTACACGGGGGCTGGTTCTGTCCGTAACTAGTCCACTAATTGGGCACCCTGTGTCTGAGGCGGTGCACGCCTTATCTGGGCTTAGAGAATTAGAGTTTGGAGGTAAAATCCACTCACGTACAGCCCAGGTTAAATCAGACAAGCAGGATAAAAAGAGAGGGGCTACTGCTAATAACGGACCGACAAGAAAGGACCTTTTTCTAACCTTGTTAAAGTTAGGCGTACCTAAAAGTGATATTGATGGGAAACCTACCACGGTCCTTTATGCCCTTTATAAGAGAAAAGCAGGGGAACATCATCCCCAGCTGCTGAGTCCTCCTGGCCCAGCTGTGCCCTCTGCTCCCCCTGCTGCTTCTATCGAGCCAGCTTCTCTTGCTCCAGCTACCCGTGATGAGGTACAACAAATGATTAACAAGGCTCTTATGGATAATAGTGGCATGTGGGCCTGGAAGCCCCCGAACCCTACTAAAGCATGAAGGTGTGGGCAGGGCTCCCGTGTTTACACCATCGAGATAGGGCCGATACACGGGGACCCACGGCCCTACATACCGTTAACAATCCATTGGGGTGGGGTTAATGACTGCCAATATTTGGCCTTGGTCGATACCGGTGCGGAGCACTCGGTGATTCCGGGTAACCCCGACCTCTGGACTGGTCCGACCTTTCGAATAGAGGGGTTGGGAGGAGCGGTCACCCTGGCAAAGGAAATAAAAGTCCGTGCCACAGTGGGTGATAGCCCTTCCCCTATCTGGTTACATGCCCTGCTGGCTGCTACTGACGAGTGTATCCTGGGTATTAATATGTTGGCCGTTACGGCCCTTAATACTAGCCAAGGGGGATTTGCATTTGGAATTCGGACTATTACAAAAAAACTAGTAGTGGGTCAGGCTAAGTGGGATCCTGTGATGGTGCCACCCCCCATGAAACCAGTGTGCATTCCACAATATTGCCTCCCTGGAGGGCAAGAAGAGATTAGTGCCACCATCGAGGCTCAGCAAGAAGAAGAAGAACTTATGGAGTCCAGCCAACGTCCCGGTCAGGGGAGGTGGAGAAGTTTCTACCGGTGCCCTGACAACCAACTACAAGTATGCAGTCGTTGCCTCGCTTCGGCAGTTGGGACCAGTCCAAGCGTTGATAAGTATAGTTGGGAAGGGCTTGCATATTGTAGTGTGAAATCAGCTTTTGAATTTGTAATAAACATTTGTATAAACTGAACTGCTCTCGGTGTGTGTGCCTATTTTCTTTCGGTAGCTCAAACACTGTGACCAATCTAAAACGAACAAAATGAGAGGTATAAGTTTACCCAAGACACCTTGTGAGTGAAGGAGCTCCTCTCCATCTCAGTTTAAGTGTCTTCCCTCATATTCTAAGACTACGATCCCTGATTCCAGACCCTCCCAGACAACAGAAATATCCTTCCTGTATCTAATCTATGGAGCCTTGTTAGAATATTGAATTCTCCTTTTATGCTTCTCATGTCTCGTAGTGGTCAAAATAATCTCCTCTCATTAGATAGGCACATCATCTCGCGAATCACTCCAGCAAATCTTTGTGGCACTCCCTTTTTGCCAAGTATATCTTTCCTGAGCTAAAGACCCTCAAGTTGAACACTCCAGGTGTGGTCTCAAGAAGGTCCTGAATAATTTTACTAAGATGTTCTTTAGGTAAGATGTAATAAGTGGGGGCAGCACGTTTGGCGTAGCAGTTAGCGCAACGCATTTACAGCACCTGTGATCGGGACTGGGATTCGAATCCTGTACTGTCTGTAAGGAGTTTGTACATTCTCTCCATGTCTACGTGGGATTCCCCCCGGGGCTCCAGTTTCTCCCCCATTCAAAACGTTGGTTAATTGAGTATAATTGGGAAGAATGGGCTTGTGGTCTGAAAGGGTCTGCTAAATTTTTTTAATGTAATTTAAATACCTTGCCCCTGTACTGAAAAACTTCTTGCAATGAAGGTCAACATGCCATTTACTTTTGGAACTGTTTGCTGATCGTGTATGTTTGCTTTCAGTGAGTGGTGTGCAAAGGTGCTGAGGTCCCTTTGTAATCCCACATTTCTCAGTCTGTTACCAGTTAAATAATGTTCTGCCTTTCTGCCTTCTAATTGCACATATCCATTGATTTTATACTTATTCCACCATTAATTCTCTCTCGTCTTGCTTTGGATGTTTTATGTTAATCCAGATTTTCTGTTCTTATCAATAGAGACTGTTTAATGCAAATTATTGACAAAGTGACACCATTTCATCACATGCACTTTTTCAATAGAATATTCTCATATTGTCACAAAATATCATCAAATGTATGACACGTTTATTTATTTAAACCATAGAAACTGCCATTCATTTAACCAAGGAAGAAAAGCATTTAGTGATAAGAAAATCCTTAAATGCATAAGCACACAGGAAATAGAAGCACATAAGACGTTTGCACCTGTTCCGATATTCATTTGAGATTTGATATTCCTTTATTGTCACGTAATAGTGCAAAAAGTGTAATATTACATGCCTGCCGAAAGGCAGACAGTCACCATTAGTGTCTCCCAATGTCCCTTACAGTACGAGAGAAAGAGAAGTAAAAGAGAGTCCCTTCAGAGTCACTGAGTGTCCGTGGATTCGCCTCCAGCGCACAGACTCCTGTTTGATCTGAGATCTAGATCCAAATCTCTGATAGGATTCAGTAGCTTTCAGGGCCTAAGGTTCTTTGGGAGCCCTTCAGATTTTTCCAGATATCAGATTTATTGTCAGAGTACATAAATGACATCACATACAACCCTGAGATTCTTTCTATTGTGGGTGCGGAAGAATTACTACTAATTTCTTCTTTGGCTTGGCTTCGCGGACGAAGATTTATGGAGGGGGTAAAAAGTCCACGTCAGCTGCAGGCTCGTTTGTGGCTGACAAGTCCGATGCGGGACAGGCAGACACGATTGCAGCGGTTGCAAGGGAAAATTGGTTGGTTGGGGTTGGGTGTTGGGTTTTTCCTCCTTTGCCTTTTGTCAGTGAGGTGGGCTCTGCGGTCTTCTTCAAAGGAGGTTGCTGCTCGCCAAACTGTGTGGCGCCAAGATGCACGGTTTGAGGCGTTATCAGTTTGTAATGCAAATAAAACTGTACACAGGTAAGCATATAAACAAATAAAAGAACCGTAAACAGATAACAAATGTAAAGAATCTGACTGGGCAATACAGAGGGAACAAAAGAAAATTAATAAAGTACAAGAGTCTTAAATGGGCCCCTGATTGAGTTTGTTGTTGAGGGGTCTGATGGTGGAGGGGGAGCAGCTGTTCCTGAACCTGGTGGGGCGAGTCTTGTGGCACCTTTCCTGATGACAGCAGTGAGAACAAAGTGTGTGCTGGGTGGTGAAGGTCTGTGGTGATTGCTGCTGCTCTCTGATGGCAGTGTTCCCTGTAGATGTACTCAGTAGTGGAGAAGGTTTTGCCTGTAATGTGCTGGGCTGTGTCCACTACCTTTTGGAGGGCTTTATGCTCAGGAGGTACTGATGTTCCCAAACCAGACTGTGATGCAGCCAGTCAGCGCACATTCCACCACACCAAGATTTCTGGTGTCATTCCAAACCTTCTTGCCCTCAGCACCTTCTCGAATTCCAGCTGGTTCCCATGAGCCAGTTTCCAGCAGCCCAGAGCCTGTGTGGTTCCTCAGACCACATGTTGCCTGCAGCCAGTATAGCCCCCCTCAGATGCTGAGCCCCTTGCTGCTCTGCCTTCGTGGTCACCATCCTGTGGGGTCATCTCCTCTGCTTCTCTTCCTCAATGGAGTTGGTGTTCTCCCTATTTATGGTGCCCTGCACTGGTGCACAGGCATTGGCATCTTGGAGACAGACCTGTGGTCTCAGGATTTTAGTTTACAAACATGGTTGGCTCCTCTAACTGGCCATTCAATGCCTGTACGGGGCTGCTGGCATTAGGACTGGGCAGTCGAGCCCTTCAGAACTGGCATTAGAACTGGATGGTTAAACCCTTCGGAGCAGCGCTATATCTCTGCTCTCTGCTCTCCTGGGTCTACACCACTGGCAACACTGCCATTCAAGCAGCTCCACAGTGCTGCCATTTTTGAGGGTCCATAGTTTGGCGCTGAACATTCTGTCTCTAACCATTAGAGTCCTCTCACAGACGGGTGAGAGTGGCATTGTTTCGGAGGGATGTGTAAATAAAATTAATAATTTCATAAATTTATATTCATTGGCGTCCAAATATCCAAAGGCTGCAAAGGTTTTGCTTTTTTTTTGCCAAAATATCAGCCCCAAACTGCAAACGCCTAAATATCCAATTCTGCATTTTTGCTGATATTCCACTCAATGTTATTTCCACTGTTTTTGCCTTCCTGTGGAATCATTCAATACAGAGCAATGTTAATCTGGAGATTGAGATCACCTGGTCAAGCTGGTGCTTTCTCATTAACAAATCAATGCATGTAATTAGCTGATACTGGGTTCCCAATTGGCTGGATGTATTGGATAGTGAGAGATATGCTCATTCTCCTTGGATGAGGCAGTGGGGAATTGCACTCACATTCCCTGAGAAGCATAACAACATGCCTCAAATTTACTCGAAGGAATGATGAGATTGTGCTCTAATGGGAGGATATTCCACAGTGGCTGGGAATAGGTTCAATGGCTCTCTGGAGCTCCACATTCCTGAATGAATGCACTGCCTATGTACACAGGTAGCAACAAGTCTACAAAACTGAGAGGAAATACCATTTATTTTCTCATTGTTAAAACATTTCCCTCCAAAGGTGACAACACTGGCAGGACTCATGATGGAGGAAGCATCTGTTGGATTTCTTTGGCAGATGTTAGCTTTATCTTAGAGCAACATAGAACATTATTTGGCCCACATTGTTGTGCTGACCTATATATACCTCCCCCAATAAAAACAAACTAAACCCTCCCTGCCTCCACCACCATCCTTGACAATCCATTCCAGGCACCCACAACTCACTGCGTAAAACAACTTACCCCAGATGCTTCCCTTCACTTTGTACAGATGATTGCTACTCCTGCCATGGGAAAAACATACTGGCTGCCTACCCTATCTATGCCTCTCATAAACTTGTAGACCGGACCACCTCAGCTTCACAATGGATGCCCAATCCCTTTATACCTCTATCCCCCACACAGAAGGTCTGAAAGAACCTTGTTTCTTTGCACCCTCTACCACCACCCTCCTCCACCTTGCAGAACTTATCCTCTAAACAACTTCTCCTTCAACTCATCCCACTTCCTCCAAATCAAAGGAGTAGCCATGGCTACCCATATGGGTTCCAGCTATGCTTGCTTGTTTGTGGGCTTTATGCAGCTATAAGCCTACTGAGGCAAGACCCCTCAACTCTTCCTCCAATATATTGATGACTACATCGGGGCTACCTCATGCACCCATGATGAGCTTCTCAACTTCATCCACTTTGTGTCCAACGTCCACCCTGATCTCAAACTCACCTGGTCCATCTCTGACAACACTCTCCCCTTTCTGGATCTCTATGTCTCCATCTCAGGAGGCAAGCTTTCCACTGACATATACTACGAAACCCTCCAACTCCTACAACTACTTGGACTACACCTCCTCACACCCTGTCCCCTGCAAGGATTCTATTCCCTTCATGCAATTTCTCTGTTTTCACCACATCTGTTCCCAAGATGAGGTCTTCCAGTCCAGATCTTCCGAAATGTCTGCCTTCTTCTGCAAAGGTGGCTTCCTCGCCACCACTATCGACTCAGCCTTCACCTGCATCTCCTCCTTTTCCCACTTGTATGCCCTGGCCCCCTCTGCCCCCTCTGTCCTTGGGGACAAAGGAAGGTGTTGGGCCATGGCACAAGGTTGGGACAGGAGTCAGTGTTCCTAAATTATCTCGGAGCCTTGTGAGCACTGCCACAGGTGTCTCCTCTGTGCCATGGGCTGCTGGAACAAACTCACCTGGAACCTTCAGTGTGTATGCCGTATACCAACTCTGCCGAAGATGTGGCTAAGTTTTTGGAAGCCACGTAGATGCCAAGAAGCACCAAATCTGGACCTCAGATGCGCACCATCAGAGCCAAGCAGGTGTTGGGGGAAACGCTCTACCAGGCCGTTGGACTGCAGATGGTAGGCCGTGGTGTGGTTTAGCTAGGTCCCAAGAAGCTGTGCCAGTACTGACTATAGGGTGGATGTGAACTGCGACCCCAGGACTGAGGTGATGTTGGCAGGCAGGCCGAAACATGCAACCCAGCTTGTGATGAAGGCTCTGGCGCAGGACCCCGTGGATGTGTCAGTGAGCGGCACAGCTTCTGGCCACCCGGTGAACCTGTTGACCATGGTGCACAGGTACCTTGCCTCCAGGAGACCAGCAGTGTACCGACAATGTCCACATGGACATGCTCAAACCTCCTGTATGTCAGCTGGAAGGGTTGAAGGGGGGCCTTCACGAGCCTCTGGACTTTGGATGTCTGGCCCTGTGCCTGACCTGGTTGTGTAGGCCGTGCCAAGCAAATCTATCCCCCACCAGTTGGATGGTTCCCCGAATGGACGGTTCGGCCAAACCATGTAGTGCATCAAAAACGCGATGCCTCCAAGTGGCTGGAACGACGGGGCAGGGTTGTCCGGTTGACATGTCACAGAGGAGCTTGCCGCTTGTTGGGCCGATGGGGATATCCTCAAGTTGAAGGCCCGAGACTGTGGTGCTGGAGGCCGGCATTTCTTTGTCCAGCTGCTGTGCCTCAGAGAGTGCTGAGTAGTTCAGCCCTGGGAACAGGGAATGCATCGAGTGGATGGAAGTGTGAGACAGTGCATCGGCCATGACGTTGTTCCCGGAGATGTGTTGGGCAATGGTGGTAAATTCCAAGATGTTGGATGGTGGAGTTGCTGCCGCTGACCATGGATCCAACACTTAGGTGTATGGGAAGGTGAGAGGTTTGTGGTCCGTGAAGACTGTGAACTCCCGTCACTCCAAGAAATACTGAAAGTGCTGGATGGTGAGGTCGAGGGTGAGCAGCTCCCTGTTGATGGGGCTTTATTTCAGCTCTGGGGGTCGCAGGTGCCGGCTGAAGGACGTCAGTGGTTTCCCCTGACCCTCCATTTGCTGTTCCAGCACATCACCAACTGCTGCATTGGAAACGTCAACCATGAAGGCTGTGGGCACATCCACCCATGGATGCACCAGGAGGGTGATGTTTGCTATGGTGTCCTTGGCCTGCTCGAAAGCCTCAACTGACTCTGTGTCCTAATAAGTGATTCCCTTGGCCTTGCCGGACATCAGGCCAAACAGGGGTCATATGATTTGGGGCATTGACGGTAGGAATTGGTGGTAAAAGTTGATCATGACCATGAACTCCTGTCGGCCCTTGATTGTACTGGGCCTGGCAAACTGGTGTATGGCCTCCCATGGCAGGAGTAACAATCATCTGTACAAAGTGAAGGGAAGCATCTGGGGTAAGGGAACCGGTCCATGCTGGTCAATGCGGTGCCCAAGGAAATCAATGGCCGACAGCCCGAACTGGCACTTTGCAGGGTTGGTGGCCATGCCTTATTCATTCAGACAGCGACAGAGTTGGTGCCGATGTGTTAAATGCTCTTGGTGCAAGTCGCTGGAGATCAGGATCTCATCTAATAGATGAATACGAAATCCAAGCCATGCCCCAATGAGTCCATGAGCTGCTGGAACGTTTGTGCCATGATCTTGAGTCCGAAAGGCATCTGCAGGAACTTGAATAGGCTGAACAGGATGATGAGGGCCATCTTGAGGACATCGCTGGGGTGGATCAGAATCTGGTGATACCCGCAGACCAGGTCGACCTTGGAGAAGATGTGTGCCCCACAAGTTAACTTTAGAGAAGATGCGCGCCCCATCCAAATTGGCCGAAAATCCTGTATGTGGGAGACTGGGAGTGGTCAGCCACATTGGCATCATTGAGCCTTCTGTAGTCACCACATGGCCTCCATCCTCCAGCCAACCTGGGCACCATGTGCAGCGGAGAGACCCACGGGCTGTCTGAGTGCTGGATGATCCCCATCTCCTCCATTTTCCAGAACTCCTCCTTGGCAAGGTGGAGTTTGTTGGGAGGGGGTCTGCGTGCCCAGGCGTGTAGTGAGGGTCCCTGAGTGAGAATGTGGTGCTGTACACCATGCTGAGGGGCATCTGTGGAGAATGGTTGGGAACTCCGCTAGTACTCTGGCAAATTCGCTGCCTGACAAAGTCACAGATTCCAGGTGTGGGCCCTGTAACTTGGCTTCAGCGAGTGAGAAGGTCAGGAAGATCTTGGCATTCACTAGGCGCTGACCCTTGAGGTCCACTAGGAGGCAGTGTGGCCGGAAGAAATCTGCACCCAGTAAAGGCTGCGACATTGTTGTCAGCATAAATGGCTGGAACCGAACGGTACTGGGATGGTTCGCGTGCCGTATGTGCGAATACTGCTGTTGTTGCCAGTGGTGAGCACCACTCCTGACTTCCCGGTGTGGGTGTCGTGGCTCGAAAGGGGAAAGATGCTAACCTCCACCCCTGTGTCTACGAGGAACTTTCACCCGGAGTGTTGGTCCCATAAGTAAAGGAGGCTATCATAGTGGCCAGCCACTGTAGCCATTAGCAACAGCCAGCCCCGACATTTCCCGGAAAAGGACAGAGGGGGCAGCAATGGTGGGCTCCTGAACCCCACTTTTGGTGGTAAAAACACCAATGGTCTGAACTGGGGTCGGTCCCTGCTTTGGGCATAACCAGCTTCATTGGTGGCGTGGGGAAGGCCCAGGCCTTAGGGTGTGATACAGCAACTTGGTCGATGGAGGCCACAGGATATCTGCACGGGCCGTTACTTTGCGTGGGTCACTGAAATCGTCGTCAGTGATGGGGAGGTGGATATTTTCTGGCATCTGCTTGACAAAGACTTGTTCAAACAGTAAACATGGCTTATGGCCGTCTGCTAGTGCCAGCATCTCGTTCATTAAAGCCGATGGTGCATGGTCGCCGAGGCATCCATGTGGAGCTGTGCGTTCATGGTGGGAGAGAACAAAAGTAAGGATCAGGACCGCCTTAATTGTTTCATTCCTGTCCACAACCGGTGGCTGGTGGAGGAAGTCGATGCTGTTTCCTGCCTGAGTGAACCGACCACATAGTAGTTCTCTGTGGCGTCTGAGACTATTTGCCTGACCTGGAATTGGGCTTCAGCCTGTTCAACCCAGACCAGCGGCTGCAAAGTCCAGAATGTTGGCAGGTTCAGTGAAACTACATTCTGCTTGGGTCAGTCGTCATTGGGTCCAGATGCTGTTTGAACCTTCAGGGTCACCAATGTAGTCAGCAATGTGAGCAAAAGAATGCGCCAAGTCAAAAGTGAGTTGAACCAACTGACCTTAATAGAACTCTCGCACGCCTTTAAATCCCTCGAATCCCAATGACGCTGTCACTCCTGGGACCTTTATGACATCAGCCGCCAGGCTGTGGATTTGCCCCGCACCCAGAGCTCTCACAGTCTGATCTGCCACGGACTTGCCTGCGACTCTGTGAGCAGGTTTGCCTGTTGCGTGGGCGAAATAGTTACAAAATCACTTGTTTTATTGACTGTAAAATGATATAGGAAAAATATTAATTTTATTTTTTGTTTAGAAAAAAAAATTCAAACTGTAAATGAACAGCATTGTTGGGAGCAAATCAAAATTTCCTAGCAGCTCAATGAGTCCAAGGAAATTTCCATTATGTGGTGTTCCTATATCTTCCTCAGATCGACAGAATGGGAAGTTTCTTTCTGACAGGAACTGTACAGTGGCCACCGGTCGCTCAAAAACTTGATGCCAGCATTTTGCTTCTTGTCTGATTAGTTTTTCTTGTACTCGATCAATAGTTTTTTCAGCAGATCATCTTCATACCCATTGCTTTCTGGAGTTCTCATGCTCAACTCGTCTTATACAAATGTTCAACCAGTTATTAAAGCACCCTTGCTGCATTATTGTGAAAAAGCTTGCAGTAGTAACAAGAATTGGTCACTTGATGCAGAATATATTAACCATGGACGATCTACAATTTCACCATTTGCCATGAAAGTTTGAAAACCGTAATCCACTCTCATTTTTGGGCTAGTCTTCTACAATAATTGTAGGTGGTCTTTTTTTCACGAAATTGTCCCTGACGCTCTGACTTATCATTTCTGGCCATATGTTTCAGGATCGTCTGTTAATTCTGCAGGAGTGGCAGAATTTGAATTCCAGTCCTTCCTTGGCTCACAGGCACCAACTTTCACATCAATGGACAAGATTCCTTGTTTGTCAAATTCAACACTTTCGAAATGGCTGATATAATTTTGAGTAAATAAATTCACCTTGCGGAATGTCTTCAGCCCAGCCTCCATCAGTGTTCTCATCTCCACTATGTTGTGGCTCCACTTGCAGTTTCTGAGCGAGGTTTGTTGAAATACTTCTCTAATGCACCTTTCTCCTTTTCTGTCCCGGCCTTCTTTGCCTCAGCCACAGCCCTCTTCTTACTACCACTTAAATATTTTCTTCCGATGCCCCTTAGTCATTTACTCATATTTATAGGAACCACAGAATTCTAAAAAAAAACAAAATATTAAAAGGCTGTGCGTAGCTTGTTCACAACTAAAAATGATGCTGCAATGTTTGTTAACATCATGTTCAAAACTTGAGCATCAGTGGCGCTAATCTAAATTTAGACTGAGTTTTAAAATGTTCGTTATCTTGGACAAACCAGTATTTTGGAGGTCGTTATTTTGAACTTCTACAATACAGTTAAAAAAAATTTGAAAATATAAACAAACATTACTGACTTTTTAAGAATTCAGAAGAAAATTAAAATCATTGCTGTTCTCTATAAAGCCTGCAACATGGTGTGTATGTAGAGTGGATGTTACCCTAGAGTGAGGCCCAATTGGGAGCAATTGATCCAATGGCCCTGCACCCCCGGCAGCTTCCCCTGTGCCCTCAGGAGGTGCCCACACCTCCTCCCTCACCACGATCCAGGGCCCCAAACAGGCCTTTCATGTGAAACATCACTTCACTTGTACATGCAGAGGACTTATTTACTGCATCTGATGCACCCTTTATGTCATTCTCTACAGCAAAGAGATGGGGTCACAGACTGGGAGATTGCTTCACTCTACACCTCTACTCCATTCGCGACCACAGCAACCTCCCAGTGGCCAACCATTTCCATTCTGGGTCATTCTCCTGTGCTCATATGGCTGTCCATGGCTTTGTGTACTGTCCCACCCTGACCACCAGCAGATTGGACGAACAACACCTTATTTTCCATCTGGGCACTCGCCAGCCACATGGCATGAACTTTACTACTTCCATTAAGCCTTTTGTTGCACGAATAAAAGCTCTCACGACTGGAGGGAAAACTAATGCTTTTATTAGCTTATAACTAAAGGTAGGGTCTGACAGTAGTCTTCAGAAGGATTCTGAGTTTAGTTGGGAAACCAGGGTTATATGTGGGCAGATGGGGGAAGGGCCAGGCATCAGCACAACACCCTACCAGTGAATCCCAATTCACTGCATTCACCCCTTCCTGTAGAATTTAAGGTCGGTGAATGAAGACAGAACATGGGTTCAGAACAAGTGGAAAAAAAATACAAATCTACAAGTTTAAGCGGCCCAGGTGTCTGGAGATCCTGGTGGAGTGCCTTATCACTGGGGGGCCTTGGGCTCCTTGGGTTTCCTGGTACCCTTGTGAGGGAGGAGAGGCAGACTGGGTCTCCAGCTCGACGATGGAGGGGGGGTGAACTGGATCCCCCAAGGCCCTGACTGGGGGTGGTGAGAATGAGTTCCGTGGGTCACAGGTGCCAGGTCCCTGATGGAGATGGTGTCCTCCCTTCCACCCGGGTACTCCACATAGGTGTACATGGGATTGGGATGGAGCAGTTTCATCTTTTCCACCAGGGGGACTTGCTTCTCCTCACGTTCTTCCTGAGAAGGGCCGGACTGGGAGTGTAGTTCCCGATGACGACCTTCTTTCGAAGGTGAATAGGAACTCATGAGGAGTAGCGTTGGTCGCTGTACATAGTAACAACCGGATGGACTGGAGTGCCATAGGAAGGACTTCCTGCCAGCGTGAGTCTGGAAGGCCTTTTGACCTCAGGGTCAGTTTGACAGCCTTCCTGACTGTGGCATTCTCCTTTTCAACCTGCCTGTTCTCCCGTGGGTTGTAGCTAGTAGGACCACTAGCAGGACCGCTGGATGTAATCCCCTTCACCAGCAGGTACTGACGCAGTTCGTCACTCATAAAGGATGAGCCCTGATTGCTGTGGATATAGCTGGGATACCCAAACAGGGTGAAAATGGAGTCTAGGGCCTTCATAACAGATGAGGGGTACATGTCTGGGCATGGAATGGCGAATAGGAAGTGGGAGTATACTTCAATGTTAGAGAGGAAGAAAATGTTCCTGTTCATGGAGGGGAGAGGTCCCATAAAATCGACACTGAGCTGTTCGAAAGGCCTGGATGACTTAATCAGGTGCCTTTGCCCCGTTTGACGTGTGGCTTGCACTCCGCACAGACCTAACAAGACATGGTTATTTCCCTGACATCTTCCATGGAGTAGGGCAGATTGTGCGCCTTGACAAAATAAACCATGTGGGTGACCCCTGGATGGCAGAGCTCATTATGCAGAGACTGCAGTTGGCCGGTGTGTGCAGAGGCACAGCTTCCTCTAGATAAGGCATCTGAAGCATCATTAAGGGCTCCTGGCTGATAGGCGATGTCATAATTGTAGGTTGAGAGCTTGATCCTCCACAAACACCAATCTTGTTATTTTTGATTTTTCCCCTCTTGACATGATTAAACATGAATGCGACCGAGCACTGGTCAGTGAGGAGCCAGGTAGTGTCTCCAGTGCCTTACAGCTTCTACAATGGCTTGAGCCTTCTTTTCCTCCAATGGGTTCTGAGGGTAGCAGCCTCGGCTATGTCTGAAGCGTTGGTTTCCACTTGGAAAAGTACATTTTTGACCACAATGTGTAGTGAAAAGACATTTGGGCTTCGGCCGAGAGGGGGATATTAGTGGCTTTTAAGAGGGGATGAACCTTTTTAGCGAACTGAGGGATCCACAGGGCATAATATGAGAAAAACCCCAGGCATCTCCTCAAAGCCTTTGTGGTCCTGGGAACGGAGAGGTCTAACAGAGGTGCATCCTATCGGGATTAGGGCCAATGATGTCATTCTCCACCACATAGCCAAGGATAGCCAGATGTTTAGTCCTGAACACGCACTTGTCAGAGTTATAAGTGAGGTTCAGAGCTTTTGCCGCATGGACAAAACTCTGGAGGTTGGCATCATGGTCTTCAAGGTGTGACCACAGATGGTGACGTTATCGAGATAAGGGAAGGTAGCCTTTAACACATGCTCATCTACCATTCTGTCCATCTGCCTCTGGAAGATAGAAACCCCACTGAAAGGGACCCTCCAGAATTGATAGGGGCGACCGTTAGCCTCAAATGCCATATATGAGGAATGGATTGGTAGCTTTTGATAGGCAGCTTTCAGGTCAATGGTCGAATAGATCCGATACTGTGCAATATCATTCACCATGTCTGCAATTCGAGGGAATTGCGTCCAGGAGTGTGTACTAATTAATGGATTGGCTATAGTAATTTACTACCCTGGACTTGTTTTCTCCTTTTACCACTACCACTTGCACTCTCCACGGACTGATGGTAGGTTCGATGATACCTGCATCCAGCAGATGTTGAGTCTCCAACTTTATAAATTCTTGGTCTGCTGCACTGTACCTCTTGGTCTTGGTAGCAATGGACTTGTAGTCTGGGGTCAGATTCGGGAAGAGAGGGGGAGGGTCGATATTCAGTGTGGAGAGGCTGCATGTGGATTCTGATTTTAAGGGTCCTCCGTTCCGAACCGTTACAGAGGGGAGGGGTCCAGAATACTCCAAGGTCACGCTTTTAAGGTGACACAGGAAGTCCAGACCCAACAACACCGGAGCACACAGTTCATTGAGAATATGCAGGTGAAATTTACAGAATTTCCCCCCCCCCTTTAAACGACAGGTGTTTTTTGTACACGTGTAGAATGTGATTGAGACATGAGAAGTATGCGGTATTTAGAAGGATACATCTTTGTATCCTTCTATTGGATTGTATTTTTGCACAGTCCATGAGTCTATGAAGCTTTCAGTAGAGCCCGTGTCATTTGGGCATTTAGTGGAATGTCCGTTTACCTTCACAGTCACTAGGTTGCTGAGCTGGTGAGGTTTGTCCTGATTCAGGACCATCAAGGCTAGGACACTGGAGACTCCATACTCCTCACTCGAGTGGCCCCCTCCATCCTGGGTTGCCATGCGTGGGTAAGATGGCATTGACCTTGTGGTGCAGTAAGATGGCCACCCTCCTTCTTCCTCCGACGATGATGGTGCTGAGTTTGAATTTGGGTCATGGCAAGATAGCCGCTGAGCGTTTTCGCACTGTTTCCTTACTGCCACCCACTGTTGGCGTGTCGTGCAGCAAGTGGGTTTGGGTGAATTCGGGGCTAACGGCTTGGGGCTGGAATCGGATCCAGGAGCGGAGCAGGCCATGAATTTCCCTGGGCTTCTCCTCATGCGGCAAACCCTCGCCCAATGTCCTTTCTTGCCACAGATGGAACACAGAGTCTTTTGCCAGGCAACAAGATCGGGAATGCTGGCTCTTGCCACATTAAAAGCTCTCCCTAGCACAGGAAGCCGTTAGGGCAGAGGTAACGGGAGCTGTTGGTCCTTGGAAGGGCTCACCTCGGTAGGTGAGCTTGCTGGCTTCGAGGTTGTCACTCTTGAGCTTGGCCTGTTCCAGTAATTTGACCACTCGGCGTGGCTAGCCAGGTCTTTCTTTCCTGACTCGAGCAGCCGCTGCCTCATGTATCTCGAGTGGTCTCTTGCGACCAGAGTGTCCCGGATCAGTTCTTCCTCATGAATGTGACCCTTAGCAGCTTCGTACCTGCACTTCTTGGTAAGCGTCCACAGATCCAGCAGGTAGTCATCAATGGTCTCTCCTGGCCACTGGTGAAGTAAAACAAGTCGGTGCCTCACTAGGACCTAGTTTTGCAACTTCAATTACCGAGCCTTCAAAGCCTCGATAGCAATGTCATACATAGAACAGTCCCTGATGACTTCATACCCTTTCATTCCTACCCTCGAAATGAATGCTGACCTCCTGAGTTCATCAGTGTGGAAGACGTCTCTGGTCATGTTCAGGTAGGCCTGGAAGCAGTCTAGCCAGTATGTGAACTCCTCATCCATGTCGGGGTCAGAGGGCCTATCAGTAGCATCCCTGGCTTGAGCAGCGCTTCCATCGTTAGGGAATAAGCTAATAAAATTGTAGCATGAATGAAAGCTCTCATGACTGGAGGGAGAACATACACTTTTATTAGCTTATAACAAGGGTAGGGTCTCACAGTGGTCTTCAGAATGGTTCTGGTTTTAGGTGGGAAACCAGGGTTATATATGAGCAGATGGGGGCGGAGCCAGGAGGCGGGGCCAGCCCTCAGCATAACATCCTACCACTGAATCGTGAATCCCAGTTCACTGAGTGTGTCTCCTCTGAGCATAACCTGTCCAGCGTTAGCAGCCGCTCCACCTGGCTGAAACCATTCGTGAAGAATTGACAAATGATGAAGTGCTTGAAATGGAAAAGTGGCGTGTTGCAGAAGGAGCAGCTGGAGAAAAGGAAGGATAAGAAGAAAAGGAGGAGCCGCCCAAAAGATTCACTGTGAAAGGTCCAGCAGAAATGTTCTCAACCTTTAGCAGTGCACTGAAACAGGCAGAAGACATGGATCCCAATGCAGAACGTTACCTTTTAATAAAGAGGAAAATAAACGATGCAATTGACCACAATAGGTAAATTTATGATGGATAAAAGAGGCAAACCAAGCAAACCACACTAGTCTTCAGAAGGCTTCTGGGTTTAGACTGGAAACCAAGTTTATATGTGAGCAGATGGGGATGGAGCCGGGAGGTGGGGCCAGCCATCAGCACAACATCCTACCCTATCATTGCACCTTTTCTTTCCCCTCCCCCTTTTCTTGTCTACCCACCCAGTCATGCCCCCCCCCCCGATCACTGCCGTCCCCTCCCTCCTTTATCCACCTATCATCTCTTGACTTTTCCATTCTCTTCCCCTCCCCCCCACACTTTTGTTTGGACAGTTGCTGGCATTTTCTCATACTATAATGAAGGGGTCAAGCCTGAAATGTCGGTTCTGTATCTTTGCCTTTGTTACATAAAGGTCACTGTTTGACCTGCTGAGCTTCTCCAGCCTTGTGTGTGCTTTGTCTACATAATTCTGTGATTTACTTCTAGACTTCTATTAAGTCACCTGTTATCCTTCTTTGCTCCAAAGAGGAAAACCAACATTGCCTCAAAGGACACATTTTCCAATCCAACCAACAGAATGGTAAATCTCTTCACCACCCTCTCCACATCCGTCCAGTAATGAGGTAACTAGAACTGAACACAATATTCTAGTGTGGTTTCACACTGTCCCCCGACTAATGAGGCCCAGCATCCCATAGGCCTTCTTAACTATCCCATTAACCTGCATAGCAACCTTGAGAGCGCTATAGATTTGGAACACAACTCTGTTCTCCCACACTGCAAAGTATACTACAATTAACCATATTTCACCACCTAAAATTCATCACCTCACACTTATGCAGATTGAATTCCATCTGCCACTTTTTAGCCCACCTCTGCATCCTGTCTATACCCTGCTGTAACCTACAACATCTTTCACCACAATCCACAACACTGTGAGAGATGGGAAAATTGATCTAAAATTATGAACGTGGAAGAAACTAAAGTCCATCAGTAAATGGCTGTAACCAGTACAAACAGGATAAGCTTGGGGGGTTAGGATGCAGGAAAGCAGAGTCAGCACGATTAACATAAGAATCTTCTAGTCTTTGTGACAAGACCATAAGACTAAGATAAGGAGTGGTAAGGAACAATAGAATGTAGGAAGTTGAGGTAGTCTGGATCAGATAAGGGTCTCCTAGCCCTGGACAGAAGTACCAAGTCCTACATATCTAATTAGCTAACCATACACAGATTTATACATATGAAATTAGCCAACCCTAGATAGAATGAGTCAACTCTGCATATCAAGAGACTGTAGCCCTGAGAATCAGGAAGGTGTGAATAAGGACAATGACATGATGGGGCACCCACAGGATACCCCCTGGTCCTCCAAGTGTACTGAAACTGCACGTAGGCAGGAAGGATTACCTATGCCCAACCCATCCAGGGGGCAGAAGAATGTAAGGGGGGAGGGCACTCTGATACTGAAATTGACTGTATAAAAGTTGGGTGAGCCCCAGTGTGTGTGTGTATTCCCAGGGTAAGGGGAAGCACCCAACTTTGCATTGTTGTAGTAATAAATGTTCTTTGTTCTCAATTTTTGTCTCGAGCAATTTCTTTAAAGGTACGTTAATTTCTAACAACACCTTCAACTTTCATATCATCTGCTAACCTACTGACTAATCTCTCTACTTTTTCAGATTTCAGATTTTATTGTCAGAGAACATACATAACATCACATACATCCCTGAGGTCCCTCTATCCTGCGGGCATGGCAGAATTACCACTAAATGGTAGTGTAAAAAATAAACAGTCCACAGTGTAAACAATGAACTGTAAACAGATAACAAATGTAAGCAAACTGACTGTGCACTGCAGAGAGAACAAAAGAAAATCAAATACATTCACAAGTCAGAGTCCTTAAATGAGCCCCTGATTGAGTTGGTTGTTGAGGAGTCTGATGGTAGCAGCTGTTCCTGAACTTGGCGGTGTGAGTCTTGTGGCACCCAAACCTCTTTCCTGATGGCAGCAGCGAGGAGAGAGTGTGTGCTGGGTGGGATGGGTCCTTGATGATTGCTGCTCCCCTCTGATGCTAGCATTCCCTATAGATGTACTCAATAATGGGGAGGGTTTTGCCTATGAGGTCCTGGGCTGTGTCGACTACCTTTCGTAGGGCTTTACGCTCAGGGATATTGGTGTCCCCATACCAGACCGTGATGCAGCTGGTCAGCACACTTCCCACCACAAGTAAAACACAAAACTCTCCAGACACGATGCTGCAGAAACTCAACAGGTCAACCAATGTCCTTTATATTGTAAAGGTGGCCCTATCAATTACCACCTGCAGGCACGAAGCAAGCAGTCAAAAGCTTTATTGATTAGTTGACCGCACATGCCTCTACATGCTGCTGGCTCACGTCCAAGGCAGGTATGAGGGAGGAGACTAGGGCTCTCTGTCTTTATGGGGAGGGGCTAAAGGTACAGAAGGCAGGCCAGCCTGCCCAGCCAGTGAAGATATGCCTGCAGTACCATGTTCCATCACATTCCCCCCTCCTTTTTTTGAATGAAGCCCAGCGGGATGATGCGGGGCAATGTCTATCGGCCTGGGTCTTGTATTCCATAGAGTTCATAGGTTCACCTGCTCTTGTGGTTTCATCCAGTGCTGCGTTCGCCAAAGCATCAACTGTGTCATCGGTTCCTTGTTCGGCAGGCTTAACTATGTCTGTGTGTATGGGTTCTGCGGGGGATGGGGGACTTGTTTGTAACAATGGAGGGAAACTCGGAGGGACGGTGGCAGCTCGCCTGCTGGGGCCCCGGCTCGTGCCAGGTCCCGGATGGGTACTGTATTGTCCCGTCTGTCCAGATACCTCACCAGTGCATACTGGGGGTTCTCATGCAGGTGATGCCCTTCTTCAACCAGAGGGTTCACCTTCTGCCTTCTAACATGCTCTGGGAGAAGCACCGGCCCTGGGGTTGTCAGCGAGACTAGCAGCGTGGTTCCCAATGTCAACCTTCTAGGGAAGGAGAACAATTTTTCATGTGGGGTTGCATTAGTTGCCATGTAAAATAGGGACCTAGTGGCATTCAGCACCTCTGGAAGGACCTTGCCACTGGGATACAGGCATCCCTTTCGACTTGAGTGTCAACAGGATGGCCTTCCAGATCGTACCATTCTCCTTCCCCGCCTGCCTCTTTCCACGGGGGTTGTAGCTGGTGGTTCTGCTCGTAGCTATGCCCCTGGAAATGAGGTATTGCTGCAGGTGGATCCCCGGTCGCTATGAACGTAACTGGGGTACCTGAGCAAAGTGAATACTGTGCAGAATTCTTTAATGACCATGGATGTGGTCATGTCGGGGCAGGGAATAGCGAACGGGAAATGTGAACACTCATCCATGATGCTCACAAAGTAGATGTTCCGATTCGTGGACAGAAGGGGCCCCTTGAAGTACATACTGAGACGCTCAAAGGGGTCGAGTGGCCTTGATAAGTCGGGATCTCTCTGGTCTGTAAAATTGCGACTTGCATTCCGCACAGACTGGACAATTACAAGTCAGTTCCCTGACTTCCTCCACTGAACAGGGGAGGTTACAGGTCCTCACAAAATGGTAGAGCTTTGTGACCCCAGGGTGGCAGAGGCTATCGTGGAGGGCCTGGAGGAGGTCAACTTGCACCCTGGCACTGGTCCCCCTGGACAGGGCTTCAGGTGGCTCATTGAGCTTTTCCAGCCGGTACAAGTTCTCATCACTGTAGGTGGATGCTCAATTCTCCACCTCATGATCATCGTTTTTGATCTTACCCCCTGTTTATTGTTAAACATAAAAGCAGGTCCATCAGCAGGTGAATGGTCTGTCGGCCAAGTAGTGCCTCCAGTGACGCATGGCCTCCACTATAGCTTGTGCCTCCTTCTTGATGTGGAGGTCCTGCATTCGAGGCCTTGGAGGGTGTGGGGAAAAAATGCCGCTAGGCGGCCTGCTTGGTTCAGTGTGGGGGCCGGAGCGAAGTCAGAGGCATCACTTTCCACTTGGAAAGGGACGGATTCATCAATGACGTGCATCCCCATCTTGGAAATGTCGTCCATGATTCCCTCATGAAGCCTTTTGGACCTCTGCTGATGGGGCAAAGGTAATGGTTTTCATCAGGGGTTGGGCCTTGTCAGCATAGTTGGGGATCCTTTGGAGAGGAGTCCCACGCACCTTATCCACGTTATCCACTCAACCGTTGATAACAAGGGAAATTAGAGACAGCCTTAGGTCCAAAGAGAGAGCATATCAATTGGCCAAAAAAAGTACCGCAACCGAAGACTGGGAGCAGTTTAAGATGCACCAAAGGAAGACAAAGGGATTAATCAAGAGAGCAAAAATAAATTACGAATGTAAGCTTGTGGCAAATATAAAAACCGACTGCAAAAGCTTTTATAAATATGTCAAGAGGAAAAGATTGGTGAAATCCAGAGTAGGTCTTTTGCAGTCGGAATCAGGGGAATATATAATGGGGAATAAGGAAATGGCAGACCAATTAAATTCTTACTTTAGAGGAACAAATAGCCTCCCAAGGATGTTGGGAAACATAGAGACTAATGCAAGGGAGGAACTGAAAGAAATCAGTATCTCTAAGGACATGGTCTTGGGGAAATTGATGGGATTGAAGACAGATAAATCCCAAGGGCCTGATAATCTACATCCTAGGGTACTTAAGGAAGTGGCCATTCAGATAGCAGATACTTCAAGAATTATTTTCCAGAACTCGATAGACTCAGGATCAGTACCCATGGATTGAAGGGTAGCTAATGTTACCCAACTATTTAAAAAGGGGGGTAGAGAAAAAGTGGGTAATTATCGGCCGGTGAGCCTTACATCAGTAGTGGGCAAAATGATGGAATCCATTATTAAGGATGTAATAGCGGAGCATATGACTAGCAGAGAAGGGATTGGACGGAGTCAACATGGATTTACAAAAGGTAAATCGTGCTTGACAAATCTATTGGAATTCTTTGAGATGGTGACAGGTAAAATAGATGGGGGAGAGCCAGTGGATGTGGTGTACCTGGACTTCCAAAAGGCCTTCGATAAGGTCCCGCATAAATGACTGGCTTCCAAAATCAAGGCTCATGGGATTGGGGGCAAAGAATTGATGTGGATTGAGAACTGGCTGGCAGGTATAAGACAGAGAGTTGGGATAAATGGCTCGTTTTCTGAGTGGCAGGCGGTGACCAGTGGGGTGCCACAGGGATCTGTACTGGGACCCCAGATGTTCACAATTTACATTAATGATCTGGATAAGGGGATTGGATGTAGTATCTCCAAATTTGCAGATGACACTAAGCTAGGAGGGGTTGTGTGTACGGAAGAGGGGGTCAGGAAGCTCCAGTGTGATTTGGATAAATTGAGGGACTGGGTAGATACATGGAAAATGCACTACAATGTGGATAAATGTGAGGTTATCCACTTTGGTAATACAAACTGGAGGGCAGATTACTATTTGAACGGCAATAGATTAAGAGATGGGGAAGTGCAGAGAGACCTAGGGGTACTTGTACATCAGTCTCTGAAGGCGAGCATGCAGGTACAGTAGGCAGTTAAAAAGGTAAATGGTATGTTGGCCTTCATATCAAGAGGGTTTGAGTATAGGAACAAGCATACCTTACTGCAGCTGTACAGGGCCTTGGTGAGACCACACCTGGAGTATTGTGTGCAGTTTTGGTCACCTTATCTAAGGAAGGATGTTCTTGCAATGGAGGGAGTGCAGAGGCGATTCACCAGGCTGATACCTGGAATGCAGGAATGACTTATCAGGAAAGATTGCGCAAATTGGGATTGTACTCGCTGGAGTTTAGAAGATTGAGAGGGGATCTCATAGAGACATATAAAATTCTGGCAGGACTGGACAGAATGGATGCCGATGGGATGTTTCCAATGATGGGAAAATCCAGAACCCGGGGCCATGGTTTGAGGATAATAGGCAAACCATTTAGGACCGAGATGAGGACGAATTTCTTGACCCAGAGGGTGGTGAATCTATGGAATTCATTGCCACAGAGGGCAGTAGAGGCAGGTTCATTAAATCTATTTAAGAGGGAATTAGATATATTTCTTCAGTATAAGGGTATTAAAGGTTACAGAGAGAAGGCAGGGACGGGGTACTGAACTTTAAGATCAGCCATGATCTCGTTGAATGGCAGAGCAGGCTCGAAAGGTCGAATGACCTACTCCTGCTCCTATCTTCTATGTTTCTATGTTTCTATGTTTCTATGTTTAAAGCTTTGGGTTCTGTGGCAGAAGTAATTCCAAAAGGGGCCACATGGACTCGGAGTTGGAGGTGATGACACCTCGCTCCACACCTACCCCAGGATTGCCAGCCACTTTTTCTTATTGTATGTGAGGTTGAGGGATTTTGTGGTGGCTAGGAACCTCTGCAGGTTCTCGTCATGTTCCTTCTGGTTATGACTGCAGATGGTGACATTGTCCAAATAGGGATAAGTAGCTTTTAGTTAATTGTCATCCACCATGTGGTCCATTCCCTTTGGTACACCGACACCCCATCTGTAAGGTCGAATGGGAACTGCAGGAAGTGATAGAGATGGCCGTTTGCCTCAAATGCTGTGTATGGCCGGTCTTCTGGGCGAATCTGAATTTGATGGTACCCCGATTTGAAGTTTATGGTGGAGAAGGCCATGAACTGGGTGATCTCATTCACCATATCGGCTATGCATGGAAGAGGGTAGGTGTCCATTAAGGTGAACCGGTTGATGGTCTGACTGTAGTCTATCACCATCCGGTACTTCTCACCACCACTTCACCACCACTACTTGTTCCCTCCAGGGGTTGTTACTCGGTTCTATTATACTCACCCCCAGCAGTCGCTCCACCTCCATCTTAATTAATTTCCTGTCCCCGGGCCTGTATCACCTGTTCTTAGTCACAACAGGTTTGCATTCTGGCGTGAATTTTTGAAACAGCAGAGGTGAAGGGACCCAGAGAGTGGCCAGTCCGCAGTCAGGTGCCTGACCCAACATTCGAGCATATGTTTGGGCCTCTTTGTAGGAATGGGCAGGGCTTCCCGGAATTGGTTATTACTGATGGTGAGGGGATGGGGTGGTGGGGCCTGTCAAACAGCATCAGCACGCCCTTAAGTTGACATTGGAAATCCAGCCGCAATATGACAGGTGCACAAGGGTGGGTCATCACCAGCAGTCTGAAGTTCTTATATTTCGTGGTCCCCATGGTTAGGGTGATGGTGTAGCTCCCACGGACTTCCACAGAGAGGGATACCTTGCACTTGGACATGGTCAGGGAATAACGTTTGGCCGTGCCTGGGTTTATGAAGCTCTCGATGTTTTCCGTGTCGATCTGGAAGCCTGTGATGTGACCGTCTACCTCGATGTCCATCATTGATTGTCCCAGCTGGTGTGGTCTACTCTGGTCCAGCACAATGGAGGCCAACGTCAACTCACTGTCTGAGTCGCTGCTGCTATGTAGTTGAGACGGCTGCTGCCAAAATGGCCACCCGGTAGATCGTGAAAATGTCCGTCCCCGTGGATCATACTCGGTGGAGTCTGGAAGTGAAGCTGGATGTGACATTACCTGAGTCATCATGTCCCTTGTCCGGATGTTCAGTTCTTGGCCACCAGAAATGACGCCGAAAGTGTGTCAGCCCAAGGTGGTGACGCAGGTTGCAGTCTGCACACGGCACTGCTAGAGTGGGTTTTGGAGCGCCATACCTTGACATAGTGTCTTTTCCTCCAGTAGTTTGAGCAGGTTGCGCTACGGGCCGGGCAGTACTTTTGCGGGTGTTTGCTTTGCCGCAGTAGTTGCACTTTGTGTGCTCAGCAGTGGCAGCGGGAGTCAGGGACCCCGCGTCCCAAGATTGAGTAACCCATTCTCCCCACCTGCTGGCCACATGGCCCACTGAGTAGGCCTCCGCATTCTTTTGGGCAGTCTCCAGCAATCGGATCATCAGCACCACTTCCTGAAGGGTCCCCCTTCTCCAGGAGTCACTCCCTTATGTGATGGGAATGGAGGCCCATGACTAGCCTGTCGCAAGTGAGCTCCTCCTGGTCGGTCGCTGCAATCAAATCCTGGCACCCGCGGGCTCACCCCAGCTCCCACATGTCCCTTACAAAATCCTTGACTTTCTCACCAGGACCCTGGCATCAGGTGCCCAGTTGGTAGCGAGCATACATCGAGTTTATCGGGGATCCGTATTGCTGTCGCAGTAGGGACATTGCCTCTTCATACCCTTTACAGTCACAGATTATTTGGTACGCTCTGTTGCCCACCACTGCGAAGAGCAGGTGATATTGATTGTCATTGGCTGTGATCTCGTGGCACCTCATGTAGGCCTTCAAGCAATGTAGCCACATGTTGAACCTGATGGAGGCCTCTGGGTCCTTTGGATCGGTTTCTTGATTCTCCCGTCTAATCACTTTTTCCATGACAATTAAAATTCTGATTAATAAATTGTGGCCTGATCAATGACCACCCTCAGACTCAAAGCAAACAGTCAAAGATTTTATTAATCAGAAAACTTGGCATGTCTCAACATGCTGTTGGCTTGCATCCAAGGCAGGTATGAAGGGGTAGCCTTTATTAGTGGATCTTATGGGGAGGGGCTTCAGGTACAGAAGGCCCAGTGAGGACCACAATGGATAACTGACATTTCGGGCTTGAGCCCTTTATCAAGGTATGGGAAAATGTCAGCAGGCGTCCGTACAAAAGAGTGGGGGGAAAGGTGGTCACAAGGTAGAAAGTGATAGGTGGAGAAGGGAAGGAGGAGACAGCAGAGATAAAGGGGAGGAGGGATGGCTGGGTGGGGAGGGAGGAGAACTGGAAGAGGGGAGGAGGAAGAGGAGAGCAGGTTAGCAGAAAACGGAAAAGTCAAATATTAATGCCATCTTGCTGGAGAGAGCAAAGATGGAAAGTCAGGTGTTGTTCCTCCAATTTGCTTGTGGTCTTGGTGGGACAGTACACAAGGCCATGGACAGACATGTGAGTGTGACACAGAACTGAAATGGTCTCTGTTACTGGTTCAGACGGAGTGAAGGTACTTAGTGAAACAATCTCTCAATTTGCATCCAGTCTCTATGATGTCGAGAAGGCCACAAAGGGAGCTCCAAATGCAGTAATCAGTCCTGTGGATACACAAATGAAGTGTTGTTTCACATGAAAGGTCTGTTTGGGGCCCTGGACCGAGGTGAGGGAGGAAGTGTGGGCACAAGTGTGACAACTTCTGTGGCCAAAGGGAAAGGTGTCGGGGAGGACCTCTGGCAGGACAAGCATTTATTTCTGATTGATTATTATGCTTGAGAAGATGGTGGCGATTTGAATATGCTGATCATGAAGAAGATGATGAATGAAGATCAACTATATATATTTCATTGCTTATGCGGTGATGAACACCAATTTCAACCAAGGTTCTGGGAAGGATTGTGGATATTTTCCTGTATTGTTACATCTGCTGTGACTGTTTCTAGTATCTTGCTTTAATGACTATCAACCAGAGGAGCAAAACAAATTGATAAAACCATTTGAAATAGAGGAAATGCAAGATATATTAAAAAAGCTACTGAACAATAAAATGCCTGAGGAGGACGGACTCCCAATAGAATTCTATAAAACATTTAAAGAGTTACTAATTCCTCCTCTCCTGGAAGTAATGAACCTGACTGAAGAAACACAAAACATGCCAGATTCATATAAAACAGCAATAATTACAGTAATACCAAAGACGAGGAAAGATCCACTAACACCAGCATCGTATAGACCAATATCTCTACTTAACTCAGTTTATAAGATAATAGCAAAACTATTACCAAACAGATTGGCCAACTGTGTACCAAAAATAGTAAAACTAGATCAAACTGGATTTATTAAGAAAAGACGAACAACGGACAGTGTTTGTAATTTCATTAACTGAATCCATGCAGTACAAGGAAATAAGACGCCAACAGTGGCTGTTGCTTTAGATGCAGAGAAAGCCTTTGACAGGGTAGAATGGAATTATTTATTCAAAGTATTACAGAAGTTCAACCGACCAGAGAAATATATTAATTGGATTAAAGCATTATATAAAGGTCCGATGGTGAAGGTGACAGTAAATGGATATATATCAAACCAATTTAAATTAAGCAGGTCAACTAGGCAGGGATGTCTACTATCTCCCTCACTATTCGCTTTAGCAATAGAACCATTGGCAGAACTGATAAGAACAGAAAATAAAATAAAAGGGATAAAAATAAAAGAGAGGGAATATAAAATCAGTCTATTTGCAGATGACATCATAGTATACTTAACAGAACCAGAATTATCAATAAAAGATAATATCAGGGTACAAGATCAACACAAATAAAAGTGAAGCAATGCCAATGAATAATGCGGATTTCACAAAGTTTAAAAAGAATCACCATTTAGATGGCAAACACACCCCCTCCACCATCAGACTCCTCAACAACAAACTCAATCAGGGACTCATTTAAGAATGCTCACTTGTGCACAATTGATTTTTTTAAAAATTCTCTCTGCATTGCACAATCGGTTTGTTTACATTCATTAACTCTTTACTCTTCTTTATTTGTTTACATGTATTTGTGGTGTACAGTTTTTTTTTGCACTACCAATAAGTGGTAATTCAGCCTCGCCTGTATGGAAAAAAATCTCAGGGTTTTATGTGATGTCATGTATGTCCTCTGACAATAAATCTGAAATCTGAAAACTACTTTTTGACCAGAGGGTTGTGTAATGTTTTGATCTGGTCTAAAATATTCAATGATAATATTAGAGTCGGAGGTTAATATTTACGCAGATTGAATGACATTTCATTTCAGCCATGGTTTTGTGATATTAACGGCAAACATCGGGTGGCATTACTAATTCTTGATTTATGAAAACTGATCAATATCACCCAATACACATCAAAAATATCACAGCATTACAAGTACTCATGACTGGTACAGAAGCTGGGATAGGTACGGTGAAGGCTCACTGTCTCTGTGTGAAGATGGACTAGTTGGTGATTCCACAAACACTTCCACCATCACCTTAAATGCTACTGCCATCTGTCCAGCCCATGATTCACCAACAACAAGGAGCACACTCAGGCTTTATCCTCAGGTTTATTGCTTTTAAGCAATTTAGATTTTGATTTTTGTCAACGTTAACTGCCTGTAAACCTTTACACATGGAGCAGTGAAGGGTGAGATGTGACTTATTCAAGGTATGTAAGATTATGAGGGGCTTTGATAGGGTGAACAGCTAGAATCTTTTTCCTGGGGCAACAATAACAAAGACCAGAGGACATCAGTTTAAGGTGAATAAACGAAAAGTTCAGGGAGATGTCAGAGGTAACCTTATTTAAACAGAGAGTTGTGGGGGCCTGGAATGTACAGCCAGGGGTGGTGGTTGACTCTGATGTTATAAGGATATTTAAAAGACTCTTATAAAGTCTGGATGTAAGAAATGGTTATGGATGTGACGGAGGAAAAAATTAGATTGTTGTTGAGTATGTATGTTACATTCTTATACATTACAATAATGGAACCTTTACATTTAGATTGTCAGTCTCATGATGGTATCTTGGTAAATACACACGAATGGGTAATTCAAGCTCAGTCACATGGCAGAGGCCAGGATGGTGGTGGTTACAGCTATGGCTATGGCACTGGAAACCAGTGCACCCAGGGAGTTGTGACGACTGCTCATGTGGGTACCAGGGCTGGGCTGGGATGGTGACTGATGACACGGCGCCACTGTTTGTGCCAGATTCCCATCCACCTGTTGGGGAACAAGTGGCTCCTGGAGTGGGGGAAGCCATCGTGAATAAGTCTGATTTACCAGTGGTGTTTTAATGCCAGAAACCCAGTTTGAATTCATCTCATAACTTACTTCTACTCTGGGATGTTCAAGTAATCTTTGGCTTGGCTTCGCGGAAGAAGATTTATGGAGGGGGTAAATGTCCACGTCAGCTGCAGGCTCGTTTGTGGCTGACAAGTCCGATGCGGGACAGGCAGACACGGTTGCAGCGGTTGCAGGGGAAAATTGGTTGGTTGGGGTTGGGTGTTGGGTTTTTCCTCCTTTGTCTTTTGTCAGTGAGGTGGGCTCTGCGGTCTTCTTCAAAGGAGGTTGCTGCCCGCCGAACTGTGAGGGGCCAAGATGTACGGTTTGAGGCGATATCAGATCACTGGCGGTGGTCAATGTGGCAGGCACAAAGAAATTTCTTTAGGCAGTCCTTGTACCTCTTCTTTGGTGCACCTCTGTCACAGTGGCCAGTGGAGAGCTCGCCATATAACACGATCTTGGGAAGGCGATGGTCCTCCATTCTGGAGACGTGACCCACCCAGCGCAGCTGGATCTTCAGCAGCGTGGACTCGATGCTGTTGGCCTCTGCCATCTCGAGTACTTCGATGTTAGGGATGAAGTCGCTCCAATGAATGTTGAGGATGGAGCGGAGACAACGCTGGTGGAAGCGTTCTAGGAGCCGTAGGTGATGCCGGTAGAGGACCCATGATTCGGAGATGAACAGGAGTGTGGGTATGACAACGACTCTGTATACGCTTATCTTTGTGATGTTTTTCAGTTGGTTGTTTTTCCAGACTCTTTTGTGCAGTCTTCCAAAGGCGCTATTTGCCTTGGCGAGTCTGTTGTCTATCTCATTGTCAATCCTTGCATCTGATGAAATGGTGCAGCCGAGATAGGTAAACTGGTTGACCATTTTGAGTTTTGTGTGCCCGATGGAGATGTGGGGGGGCTGGTAGTCATGGTGGGGAGCTGGCTGATGGAGGACCTCAGTTTTCTTCAGGCTGACTTCCAGGCCAAACATTTTGGCAGTTTCCGCAAAACAGGACGTCAAGCGCTGAAGAGTAACATTTAAATCCAAAATGGCAGAGTATTGTGGTGACTTTTTTGCAATGATCATAATGAAGATTTTTACTGTATGCTAGCACAGTAAACGGCATTAGTAAAACAGAAAAGTCTGCAGATACTGTGATTTAAATATAACATAACATAACATAACAATTACAGCACGGAAACAGGCTATGGCACCTCCCTGCACAATGCCCATAACCCTCCATCTTCTTCTCATCCATATACCTGTCCAACCTTTTCTTAAATAATACAATTGACTCCACCGCCACTATTTCTCTCGGAAGATCATTCCACACGGCTACCACTCTCTGAGTAAAGAAGTTCCCCCTCATGTTACCTCTAAACCTCTGCTCCTTAATTCTTAACTCATGTCCTCTTGTTTTAATCTTTCCTCCTCTTAACGGAAATAGTCTATCCACATCCACTCTGTCTATCCCTTTCATAATCTTAAATACTTCTATCAAATCCCCTCTCAACCTTCTACGCTCCAAAGAATAAAGACCTAATCTGTCCAATCTCTCCCTATACTCTAGATGCTTAAACCCAGGTAACATTCTGGTAAACCTTCTCTGCACTCTCTCCACTCTGTTTATATCCTTCCTATAATTAGGCGACCAGAACTGCACACAGAACTCCAAATTAGGCCGCGCCAACGTCTTATACAATCTCAACATCACCTCCCAACTCCTATATTCCATGCAATGATTGATAAAGGCCAGCATACTAAAAGCCTTCTTCACCACCCTATTCACGTGAGTTTCTACCTTCAGTGAATGATGTACCGTTACTCCTAAATCTTTCTGCTCTTCTGTATTCCACAATGCTCTCCCATTTACCACATATGTCCTATTCTGATTCTTCTTACCAAAATGAAGCACCTCACACTTATCAGCATTAAATTCCATCTGCCATTTTTCAGCCCACTTTTCTAAGCAGCCCAAATCCCTCTGCAATCCTTGAAAACCTTCTTCATTATCCACTATTCCACCTATCTTAGTATCGTCTGCATATTTACTAATCCAATTTACCACCCCATCATCTAGATCATTAATGTATATAACGAACAACAATGGGCCCAATACAGATCCTTGAGGCACACCACTGGTCACCGGCCTCCAACCTGACAGACAATTATCCACTACCACTCTCTGGCCTCTCCCTTTCAGCCAATGTTCAATCCATTTGACTATCTTAAAATTTATACCTATAGACTGCACCTTCCTAACTAACCTTCCATGTGGTACCTTATCGAAGGCCTTACTGAAGTCCATATAGACAACATCCACTGCGCTACCCTCATCCACATACCTAGTCACCTCTTCAAAAAATTCAATCAGATTGGTCAAACATGACTTTCCTCCCACAAATCCATGTTGAGTGCTCCTGTTCAGACCCTGTCTATCCAGATGTTTATAAGTACTATCTTTAAGAATTTTCTCCATTAACTTACCTACCACAGACGTCAAACTTACAGGCCGATAGTTGCCAGGCTTCCTCCTTGAACCCTTTTTAAATAACGGAACCACATGCGCAATGCGCCAATCCTCCGGCACTATCCCCATATCTAATGACATTTGGAAAATTACCGCCAGAGCCTCTGTTATTTCCTCCTTCACTTCTCTCAATGTCCTGGGGAAGATCCCGTCTGGTCCCGGAGACTTATCCACCTTTATATTCTTCAAAAGCCTTAAAACTACACCTTTTGTAATCTCTATATTCCCCATATTTACCCAATTTGCTTTTTTTATCTCACATCTCCCAATATCCTTCTCCTTAGTGAATACCGAAGAAAAGAAACTGTTCAATATCTCCCCCATTTCTCTAGGCTCCACACACAGTTTTCCGCTCTGCTTTTCTAAGGGACCAATTTTGTCTCTAGCTTTCCTCTTACCATTAACATATTTGTAGAACTCCTTTGGATTAGTTTTCACCCTGCTTGCCATAGTTTTCTCGTACCTTCTTTTAGCTTTCCTAATTCCTCTCTTAAGATTCCTCTTACATTCAATGTATCTTTCAAACATCTCCTTAACTCCATGCTTCTTATATCTAATGTACGCCTCCCTTTTTCTTCGAACCAAGTTTCCAATATTCCTTGAAAACCACGGCTCTCTCAAACCTTTTGCCCCTCCTTTTAACCTAACAGGAACATAAAGCTTTTGCACTCTCAAAATCTGATCTTTAAAAGACTTCCATCTCTCTACTACATCCTGCCCATAAAACAAATTGTCCCAATGCACACCCTGCAAGTCCTTTCGCATCTCCTCAAATCTAGCTTTTCCCCAATCAAAAACCTCAATCCTTGGCCCTGATTTCTCTCTTTCCATAATGACATTGAAGCTGATGGCATTATGATCACTGGACCCGAAGTGCTCGCCAACACTAACCTCCGTCACTTGACCCATCCCATTTGCCAACAGTAGATCTAACACTGCTCCTTCTCTGGTCGGCACCTCTACATATTGTTGTAAAAAACTATCTTGCACACATTTCACAAACTCTAACCCATCCAGTCCTTTCACAGAATGTGTTTCCCAATCTATATGTGGAAAATTAAAATCTCCCATAATTACAACCCTGTGCTTATCACAAATATCTACTATCTCCCTACAGATTTGCTCCTCTAGGTCTCGGTCCCCTCCGGGTGGTCTATAATACACCCCTACAAGTGTAACCTCTCCTTTCCTAATCCTCAGTTCCACCCAAATAGCCTCCGTGGATGTGCCCTCTAATCTATCCTTCCTAGGCACCGCTGTAATATTTTCCCTGACAAGCAATGCAACCCCACCTCCTCTTGCCCCTCTGACTCTATCACACCTAAAACAACGAAACCCAGGGATATTCAGTTGCCAATCACATCCCTCCTGCAATAAAGATAATTCTGGAGAAACTCAGCAGGTTAAACAATGTTCTTTACACACCAAATATAAAGATACAGAACCAACTTTTCAGGCTTGAGACCATCAGGTATGAACAAAATGTAGGCAGGATCCTGATCAAACTGGTGGGCGATGGGAGGGGCAGGGGTAGGAGCACAGTCCCACAGGCAAAAGGTGGAGAAGGGAGGGAGGACACACCAGCAAACGGGAGGGGGGGTGGATCTGGGAATGGGGAGGGAAGGGGGTGGAGAGCTGGATGGGAGTATGAGGAGTGGGCTTGCAGAAACCGGAGAAGTCGCTGTTAATGTTGGAGAGTGCCCAGACAGGATATTAGATGCTGCTCCTCCAATTTATGGTTAGTTTTGGTTTGACAGTGCATGAGGCCATGGACAGACATGTCAGTGCAGGAGTCTGGTGCAGAATTGAAATGGATGACCACTGGGAAATCCCTGTTATTGATGTGGACTGAGCGAAGTTGCTCAGTGAAGTGATCTCCCAGTTTGCGTCCGGTCTCTCCAATATAGAGAAGGCCAAAACAGGGGATGCAGTAGATAACTCCCGCAGATTCATAAGTGAAGTGTTGCTTCATTTGGAAGAACTTTTTGGGGCCAGGAATGGTGGTGAGGAAAGAGGTGGGGGCGCTTCCTATACCTGCAGGGGAAGGTGCCAAGGGGGTGATTAATGGGAAGGGGTGAGTGGACGAAGGAGGCATGGAGGGAGCTGTCCCTATGGAAGGTGGAGAGGGGAAAATTGTTCTGGTGGTGGGATCATGTTGTAGGTGATTACGGAAGATAATGTGTTGGATACGAAAGTTGATGGGGTGGTGGGAGAGGACAAGGGGAATCCTATTTTTGTTGCATCTGGCAGCTGAGGAGGACAGGACAGATAAGCAGGAAATGGGGGGGCTGTGGTTAAGGGCTGAGTTGAAGGTGGTGGAGGAGAAGCTACACTTTTGGAGAAGGACAAATTCTTAGATGATCTGGATGGAAGACCTCATCTTAGGAACAGATACTACAGAGACAGAGGAATTGAGGGAAAGGAATAGAATCTCTGCCCAGGACAGGGTGTGAGGAAGTGTAGTCGAGGTAGTTGTGGAAGTTGGTAGGTTTGTAAAAATTGTCTGCAGAATACTTGTCTCCTGAGATGGAGACAGAGAGATCAAAAAAGGGGAGCGTGTCGCTGGAAATGGACCAAGTGAATTTGAGGTCGGGGTGGATAAAGTTGACAAGCTCATCAAGGGTGCATGAGGCAGCACCAATATAGTCATCAATATTGTGGAGGAAGAGTTGAGGGGTGTTCCCTGTGTAGGCTTGGAGCCAGGATTGCTCCACAAAGCCCACAAACTGGCAGGTGTAGCTGGGACCCATTGCTACTTCTTTGATTTGGAGAAAGTGTGATTAGTTAAAGGAGAAATTAATAAGGGTGTGAACATATTCTGCCAGGCAGAGGAGAGTGATGGTGGAGGGAGCCTGGTTAGATCTCTTATCAAGAAAGAAACAAAAGGCTTTGAGATCTTCTGTATGGGGGATGGAGGAGTAAAGAGAGTAGCCGTCCATAGTGAAAATAAGGTGGTCAAGTTCAGAAAACTGGATGTCATTGAAGAGATGAAGTGCACATGAAATTTCACAGATGTAGATAGGGAGGAACTGAACCAGGGGAGAAAAAATGGAGTTGAGGTAAGATGATACTAGTTCAGTCGGGCAGAAGTAAGTGGAAACAATGGGTCTACTTGGATAATTGGGTTTGTGTAACTTGGGTAGGGGTAGAACCAGGCCATGTGGGGATGGGAAACATTGAGGTTGGAGACCATAGAAAGGAGATGACCAGAAGGGATTAGGTTAGAGGTAGTACTTGAGACAGTGGCTTGATGTTCTTTGGTGGGGTCCTGTTGAAGGGGTAAGTAAGAGGAGATGTCTGAGAGTTGTTGTCTGGCCTCGGCAAGATAGAGGTCAGTATGCCAGACCACAACAACACTGCCTTTTTCTGGTTTAATAGTGAGGTTGAGATTTGTGTGGCGAGAGTGGAGGGTAGAGCATTCAGAAGAGGTGAGATTGGAATAAGAGAGGGGAGTAGTGAAGTTAAGATGGTTGATATCTTGGCGGCATTTGGTAATATAAAGATCCAGATGGGCAGCTGGCCAGAACGAGGTATCCACGAAGAGGAAGAAGGCTTAACAGTGGGAGAAGAGGTCTTCAGTTCCTGGCATAAGAAATGGGCATGGAAATAGAGATGACGGAAGAAGAGTTCAGCACAGAATTCATTAAAGTGTGGGCGAAAGGGGATGAAGGAGGACAGAGTATTCCATCACTGAGTAGGGAAGGTCAGAGGGAATGGTAAAGACTAAGCAGGGATCAAGATGAGAAACTACATCAACTGTTCTTTCCTGATCACCATCCTCCAACAAGGTTCTATTGCAGTGATCCAAATTGGTAAGTCCACTTCCCCTTTAATTCATCCTGCCTGCTCTACCTCCGAACTCCCAGGCTGGTGAAGTGTGTATTTTGCAGGGTCATGTGGTCTCTCTGGCAGGAACCTGGCTGGAATGTAGATTGTGGAGGTCAAAGTTGGACTCTGCCCAACCATTAGTGTACATCTGACCACTAGGCCCCTTAATCACCTGGTGGCTGCCTGGGCCATCTGCTGCACTAAAAAGTCCATCATGTGCAGTAGCTCTTCTTCTTCTTGGCTCTTTGATCCTGAGACAAATCCTGCTCCACTCCAGATCGCGAAACACCTCCTTCTGCAATTGGATTTTCAGTTTCCTGATGGGGTGACCTCAAGCAGACTGAATTGGAAACAACACCACCATGACCATCACGGTAGCTCCCCAGGGCTGAGTGCTTAGTCCACTGCTGTTCACTCTGCTGACCCACAACTGGACAGCTAAACACAACTTGGACCACATCACCAAGTTCACTGACGACACGGCTGTGGTGGGCTGTATCAGTAAGAATGAGGAGGCAGGTACAGAGATGGGGTGCAATCGCTAATGGACTGGCGTGGAACCAACAACCTGTGTCTGACTGTTAAAGAAGAGAGATGGTTGTCGACTTCAGGAGGGCTGGGGGGAGATCACACTCCCCTGACCATTGATGGCTCCACCTTTGAGGTCGTCAAGAGTATAAAGTGCCTTGGAATGCACTTGGCAGAGAATCTCACCTGGTCCAATAACACCAGCTCCATAGCCAAGAAAGTCCAGCACCGCCTCTACTTCCTGCGAAGGCTGAGGACAGTTCATCTCCCACCCTCCATCCTCACTACATTCTACAGAGCATCCTGTGTATCTGCACCATCACCTGGCTGTACCACCTTGGACCACAGGACCCTGCAGAGGATAGTGAAGTCAGCGGAAAAGATCATTGGGACCTCTCTTTCTACCATGAAACACATGATGCAGATGAAAGGCAATAAACATTGTGAAGGACTCTACACATCCAACATCTAAACTGTTCTCCCTTCTGCCATCCGGTAGGAGGTACTGCAGCATTCGGGCCCTTATGTCCAGATTGGGCAGCAGTTTTTTTCCCCTAGGCCATCATTCCCAAAGCATGTGCGCAGACTACCTTGGTACCAAAGACTCTAACAGTATACATCTTAATATTTAATAGATTCTTTGATTAACTTCTATTTTAACATATTTATGCAAGTCTGCTCCATGGTCATGGAGAAACGCTATCTTGTCTTTATCATATGAGCATGGTATAAATGATAAATAAAGGTGACTTGACTTGACTTGAACTGTGGACAAAGCTGGAAGAGTTGTTGGTAAGATGTACACTACACAGGGACCAGGGTTGTTAGATAGCATTGGAGGCATGCCTACATTAGACAAGGTAGAGTGTTGTAATCCTTGGTTGTTATAAATCTGTACACAGTTGCGAGAATCTGTAGAGTTAAATTGGATGTGACTAGGTTGTCCTGTTTTTGTATGAGTGTAAACAGTTGCTAGAATCGGTAGTGTTAAGTCCAATGTGACTGATTATACTGTGTTGTGTGATTGAGAGTACAACTGTGTGTTATCCCTGTTGTGGTTCTCAACCTTTTTGTTTTTTTTCCACTCACATACCACTTTAAGTAATCCCTATGCCATTTGTGCTCTGTGGTTTGCTTTCGGTTGTATGTGAGTGAGAAGGGAAGGTTGAAATCTAGATCCAATTGTTACTGAAATATTTTGCTTGAGGAAAAATTGTCATTGGCCCATTTCTTTTGGAGTTATGAA
Organism: Narcine bancroftii; assembly: GCF_036971445.1. Lineage (NCBI taxonomy): Eukaryota > Metazoa > Chordata > Chondrichthyes > Torpediniformes > Narcinidae > Narcine > Narcine bancroftii. Next base: position 42,801,068 of record NC_091480.1, on the reverse strand, counting down.
AACAGTAGTTTTCAAACTTTTTCTTTCCACTCACATACCACCTTAAGCAATTCCTTACTAATCACAGAGCACCGATGGCATAGGGAATACTAAAGTGGTATGTGAGTGGAAAGAAAAAGTGTGAGAACCAGTGCCCTTACATGTGTTTTAATAAAGATCCGTTCTAGGAAGCTCCTAGAACGCTTCCACCAGCGTTGTCTCCGCTCCATCCTCAACATCCATTGGAGCGCTCACACCCCTAACGTCGAGGTACTCGAGATGGCAGAGGTCGACAGCATCGAGTCCACGCTGCTGAAGATCCAGCTGCGCTGGATGGGTCACGTCTCCAGAATGGAGGACCATCGCCTTCCCAAGATCGTATTATATGGCGAGCTCTCCACTGGCCACCGTGACAGAGGTGCACCAAAGAAAAGGTACAAGGACTGCCTAAAGAAATCTCTTGGTGCCTGCCACATTGACCACCGCCAGTGGGCTGATAACGCCTCAAACCGTGCATCTTGGCGCCTCACAGTTTGGCGGGCAGCAGCCTCCTTTGAAGAAGACCGCAGAGCCCACCTCACTGACAAAAGGCAAAGGAGGAAAAACCCAACACCCAACCCCAACCAACCAATTTTCCCTTGCAACCGCTGCAATCGTGTCTGCCTGTCCCGCATTGGACTGGTCAGCCACAAACGAGCCTGCAGCTGACGTGGACTTTTTACCCCCTCCATAAATCTTCGTCCGCGAAGCCAAGCCAAAGAAGAATAAAGATCCATCCTTTGTTCAGCCTGTGCCCAGACTCGCTGCGCTTTGAACCCACTGAACTTCTTTCTTCCCACACAACAGATACATTCTGTGTTTGTATATTTACAGACATGTATAAAATCTTAGAAACACTTGCCAACACACCTGAGAAATGCTGAAATAATATACACTGATCCAATGTGGTGGTCAAGACTATTGACCTACCACCTGGTCCCAGTAACCAAAATGAACACCCTTAGATTGTAATGCCTATTACAAGTCTAGACTCACGATCTGTACTCCGCAGTGAATGATCCGTATGTCAGTCAGACAATTGCGTTTCATTGTTCTTGCTGACCGGCTATTCCTTATCACATCTGTTCATGGTCTGGTTCCAATTATACTGCAGCTAACTCATCAGATGCACCACATTCCAGACCCCCACTCTGTCCACCTTTGAACAAATACAAGTCATAATTCCGCTACCTAGTTTCTGGCCTGGTACTGCTTGACAATATATCCTAATCACTTTTAGTACAATACATACATTAGTTTAGGACCCACGTTTAACCAATTTACTACCCACATTACCTTTAACAATTAACTACCCACATTTATGATTAACAATTGCTCACAAAGGCTCACAAAGGTTAAACTAAAGTGAAATGGACTCAGACATTGCATCAGCCTCTCTCTTGAGGATAGATTGGCCTTCTGTCCAGCACTGATGGAATAAATGCCATGTTATAACATTCATTGGCACCCAGTTAATTTCTGTTTTATAGGGCTTTAAAAGCCTGGCACCTCTTTAAGATTGATGTTAGGTGACCTCCCATGGGCAAGGTTGTTCAGAGAAGTTTTCACAGTCAATCCAGAGAAACCATTGGAGTAAACATTGAATGATGAAGCTCAAGATTTTGTTCAAGATTTTGCACAGCAGTCAAATGAAGAATCTGCAGTAGATACTGCAATTTCCATGCTGAGGTTGCATCAAGTAACCCATTCATGCCTTGGCCAAATATTCTCCATTGGTAGGAGACAGCAGTGGAGCAGAGAATGGTCTGGGATCTCCATAGTCACCTTCTGAATTAAAACCTTTAAAATTAACAAAGAGTTTAGGAAATGCTCATGATCACAAAATCATTTATGAATTCTTGGCTTTCATGTAATTCACCAAAAGTTGACAAAACAGTTTTTTTATCAATTAAATGCTGTAATGAGAACTTGAGAAACAAACTGTGTTGCCAATTTGAAATAGAAGCATCAAATGCTGGAGATACTCAGTAGGGCAGGCAGCATCTGTGGACAGAGGAGAGACAGTGTTGCAGGTCACAGGCTGTTAGACCTAATAATTACTCTCACTATGCAGAGCCTGGATTTCAATGCCTTGAGTAGCTTTTGTTGTGTCCTGACGACCATATCTGTCCATAGACAACAGGCATACCAACTTTGGTAAATAAGGGAAACATTTTTTTTTAAATGTAGACATACAGCACGGTAACAGGCTATTATGGCCCACGAGTCCATGCCACCCAATTTACACCCAATTAAACTACACCCTCGTTACGTTTTGAACTAAAGATCCCTGTACACTGGCTGATCAAGCACTCCCAGGGTATCACCAGCAAAGATTAGGTGCAGAGTACGCTTGGCTCTTCACTGTCCCAGCAAACACTCAGGTGCCAGCTCTAGGATAATCCTGGATGGGGCAGGGATCCACGTAATTTAGAGTGAAAAGCTTTTTTCTACTATAACCCTTTAAGTGTTTTTAAGGCCAGTCAAGCACTGACTAATAAAGAATAAAGCTTGCTGTACTTTATCCCATTAAATGCAGGTTAGAGGCAGAGTAAAACTTCTCTTGCTGCAGGAGAAATCTCAAGTTCGACCTCAGTACAGGTACCATTTTGATCTTCCTCTCCAAAGGTCAGCAAGTTAAGATAAATAAATTACTGCTAATAAGAGATGTGCTTTCATTGGGAATGAGGGAAATCCAAAAGTAATGAAGGGGCAGAGAAAATTCTGCCCATCTGTTTGTGCCTTGTTCTGGTTTGGAGAGGGGAGAAGGACTTGTTTTTGCCTGAAGCTCTCAGTTTCCTGCTTCTTTGTTATCAGAAAGCACATTGGCCCCTTCTTTTGATTTCGCTAAATTTTGGTTGATTTTTTTTCACGTCAAATGCCGCTGAAATGTTATTGGAAAAGTGCCACAGTGCTTCAGGGATTTGTTGTTCTGCAAAACAAATCTGATAGGTTTTTTTTGATCGGTGAGTTTTAGAAGCCAGCTTGAATAAACTCCTGGGAATTTGTGAGTTGTTGTCTGTGTGCGTGGGAAGAAATTATTAAAACATGATGCCCTTCTATCTCAGTCATGTAGCACATTTAGCAAGCAAGTTTTCTTGTGCTTCAGGCTATTTTCATTTAATTATCTCAATTTGAACTGATCAGTACATATTAGTTCATCCCAGATTGAGGTAGAATATGAAAGGAATGTGGGCCCATTTTCAGCCTCTCTCCCTGCCTGGTTACAAAGGAGAAGCAAGATGTAGAGCTGAGGTTATTGTCATATTGGATGCTGGAGCAGGAGTGCACTCAGGATTCATGTGCTCTTCTGCTTCCTTCATTTGATCTTGCAAAAACAAGCATCCGGCGTATATTGGTCAAAGATGTCTTGCCCTCTGGTCATGACCTGCTCTGAGAGTCGGGGTCAGAAGTCCAGCAGGTGAGTGAGGTTTGTAGGACACTGCAGTGCGAGCAAACAAGCAGAAACAACAAGAAGACTGTACTACAGGCTTTAATCAGCTTAAACATGCACACCGGGTCTCTAGCCCCTGGCTCCATGTGCCCAACTGCTCCCAAAGGAGCCAGCTCGAGTCTCTTTGGGGTTCTCAACCTTTTTGTTTTGTTTCCACTCAAATACCACTTTAAGTAATCCCTATCCCATTTGAATGCTTCCATCAGTGCTGTCTCCTCTCCATCCTCAACATTCATTGGAATGACTTCATCACCAACATCGAAGTACTCAAGCTGACAGAGTCCGCAAGCATCGAATCCATGCTGCTGAAGACCCAATTGCGCTGGGTGGGTCACGTCTCCAGAATGGAGGACCATCGCCTTCCCAAGATCGTGTTCTATGGCGAGCTCTCCACTGGCCACCGAGACAGAGGTGCACCAAACAAGAGGTACAAGGACTGCTTAAAGAAATCTCTTGGTGCCTGCCACATTGACCACCACCAGTGGGCTGATATCACCTCCAACCGTGCATCTTGGCGCCTTACAATTCGGCAGGCAGCAACCTCCTTTGAAGAAGACCGCAGAGTCCACCTCACTGACAAAAGACAAAGGAGGAAAAACCCAACACCCAACCCCAACCCACCAATTTTCCCTTGCAACCGCTGCAACCGTGCCTGCCTGTCCCGCATCGGACTTGTCAGTCACCAACGAGCCTGCAGCAGACGTAGACATACCCCTCCATAAATCTTCGTCCGCGAAGCTAAGCTAAAGAAGAAAAGAAAGCCATTTGTGCTCTGGGTCAGTGATTGACAGACGGCAGGTGGGGCCAATCTTCCAGGTTGCCTACCTGCAGGTACAGTGGTTGTCACCTGCAGTAGGCTGGTAGGAGTGAGGCCAGTGTAGTGGTTGTATCACCACATACACCCCCTTATTGAAAGAGTCTCAGGGGGGCGGGGGAACAGTGTTCTGGTACCAAGTAGTCTGAAGGCATATTTATAAGTTCAGGTGGTCCGGCGATCGCGTTTGTCCCTGGGACCATCACAGGACAGGGTCCTGGTCAATGGTCGTGGGGGCAGTTTCACCTGAAGGTCAGCTGGGTCTGGGGTGGCTGTAGCAGCCGGCAGTGCAGGCAGGATGGTGTCCGGCAGAGTGGGGATGCCAACCTGTGTGGAGGTGTAGTTGCAGGGCAGGTCCATGGTGGGTGGGGGGGGGATGGGGGCCTGTGGAGAGATGGACAGAGGGTGCCAGCCCTAGGGGAATCCTGGATGGGGCAGGGGTGCCATGGTGAGAGGGTTAGGCACCTGCTGCTGCCAGATCCCTCCCTGGTCAAGACGGTGACCATTGGGGTACCTGATGTTGGAGTAATTTGGGTTTGAATGGATGAGGTGCACCTGCTCAACTAGGGGTCGGATTTGTGGGTCCTCACGTGTTTAAGGATGAGTACTGGTCCCAGAGACATCAGCCACGCTGGCAGGGAGATGCCAAACACCGATTTCCTAGGATCGGACAAAAGGCACTCATGAGGCATATGATTGGTAGCCGTGATTGGTATGGTGTGAAGCACCTCGGGGAAGGCCACTTGCCAATAGTTGGCGGATCATCTTTATAACCTCAGGACCAGGAGAACTCCTCTCAGATTATACAGTTTTTGTGTTCAAACTGCCCATTGCCCCTGGGGTTGTAGCTAGTCGCGCGATTAGCCATGATGCCTTGCACTGCCAGGTACTGGTGCAGCTCCTCACTCATGAAGCTGGACCCGCATTTGCTGTGGATGAATGCTGGGTATCGAACATGGTGAAGATCTGTGCCAGTATCTTTATAATGGAGCCGGTGGAGGTGTCAGGGCAACGGATGGCAAAGGGAAAACAGGAGTATTCGTCTATGACCGAGAGGAAATAGATGTTCTTATTCGTGGAATGCAGTGGTCCCTTGAAGTCAATACTGATTCGCTTGAAGGGCAGAGTGGCCTTCACTACATGGGCCTGTGGTGGGCGGAAGAAGTGCTTTGAACTCTGCACAGACCTTGCAGGACTCTGTCATGGTTCCGGGACTTAATGAAGTGGGACAGGCGCGTGATGCCCGGGTGGCAAAGGGTGTTGTGCAGCACTTGAAGCTGTTCAGACTGTACACTGGTGTAGGACCGGGATAGGGGATCAGGGCATAGGGGATTGAGCTTCCTCGACCTATACTGGATGTCATAGCTGAAGGTGTCCAGCTTCACTCTCCAGTGCAAGATCTTGTTGATTTTGATCTTGCTCCCGTTGGTGGTGCTGAACATGAATGTCACTGCACGCTGGTCTGTGAGGAGGGTGAACCTCCTGCCTGCCATTTAGTGGCACCAATGGCGGACCGCTTCCACAATCGCCTGGACCTCCTTTTCGATGGCGGAGTGTCCGAGTTCGGAACCGCGGAGGGTCCTAGAGAAAAAGGCCACAGGTCCTCCCTCCCTCAGAGACATCGCACTCCACCTGGAATAAGGTGGTTGAAGTGCCAGTTAATGAAGAAATCGAAGGCTGTGTAGTTAACCAGGAATCATGGCTTTTATTAGTAGAAACTTAGTAATACAATAATGAATGATAATGGGTGCGTACACAGTTATAGCCAAGGGGAGTGTCTTTAGTGGTAAAGATAATACACGTCCAATGTCAGTAGAGAAGACTAAGTACAGCGAAAGACTGACAGCATGATACGGATTCATCACAGTGGTCTCGTCCACAGCACGCATTGTCGCGATGGCGATGTCCAGTCTGACGCGTGCAAAGGCCACGTGCCTCTGTGAGGAGGGGAAAGGTGGTGGCTTGGGCCTGTGGGTGGACCTCTTGTGAGAAGCGGGGAACCCCCCTAGAAGAGCCCTAGTCACCTGCGGAGGGCCTTGAGCATATGGGGGAGGGGCAGTTCCATTAGAGAAAGCGTGTGTTCTGGGTTGGGATCAATGACACCATGTTCCATGATGCACCCCAGGATGGCAGTGAGTGTTGCTGAACACGCACTTCTCCCTGTTGTACGTGAGATTCAGTGCCTCTGCTGTCTGGAGAAATCTCTCCAGGTTGGCATCGTGGTCCTGCTGGTCATGACCACAGATGTGACATTATCCAGGTTCGGGAAGGTTGCTTTTAGATTGTGCTGGTCCATTTCCCATTGGAACACTGAGACTCCATTTGTGAACCCAAATGGGACCAAGTGGAATTGGTAGATGAGCCTGTCTGCCTCAAAGGTGGTATAAGGTTTATCCTGGGCTTGGATGGGGAGCTGATGGTAGGCCAACTTCAGGTCAGTCGTGGAGAAATCCCTGTACTGGGCTGTCTCGTTGATATGTTAGCAAAGCTGGGCAGATAATAGGCGTCCAGCTGGATGTACTGGTTGATGGTCTGGCTATAGTCAATGACCATCCTTGGTTTGCTGTCCCCTTTTACGACAAGGACCTGGGTTCTCCAGGAGCTGGTGCTGGGCTCTATTACTCCTTCCGCTAGAAGCCGTCTCACCTCGGCCTTGATAAAGGTCCTGTCTGTTGCACAGTAGTGTCTGCTTTTGGTCGCTATGGGCTTACAGTCTGGCGTAACTGAAGAGGCATGGAGGGGTTACCCGTCGGGTGGAGAGTCTGCAGGTGGACTGGGGGCAGTCGCTGGACTTTGTGCTGTGGATGGTGAGTGGGGAGAGTAGGCCACCAAAGGCAAGGGTGAGGCTGTGGAGGTGACACTGGAAGTCTAGACCCAGGATAACTGGAATACAGAGCTTGAGCATGACCAGTGGCCATCATCGAGCACCTGAATTCATGGAGGATGTCCTCCGATAGGACCACCTTGGGGTCCGAGTCATTGCTGCCAGCCAGCTGTGGCAAGTAGCGGTCTGTGGATGTCTTCGGAGACGTGGGTTGTGACGAGGTGCATGGTTTTGTACGTACACGTGTTGACCACATGTCGGCCAGCCCATAATGGTGGTGCCTGGGAGATGCACCTGGCATCGACATGGCCTGGTGTTCCGGCTGGAAGTGATGACATCTGTGCAGGCAGAAGAGAAGAGTTTGATGCTAAAGAAAGTGAATTCATCGGTGCGGGCAGAAGTTGGATGATGAAAGATGGAGGCACCCATGGTGAGCACATGGCAGCTGCGTGGTTTGAATGCTGGGCTGGAAGTGATGTCACTGGTGTGGGAAGAAATGGTGGGTGGAGTAATGGTGCTGCCTGGTACTTACAACTTAGAGTGTCCAGACGGTCGAGAGGAGCTCCCAGTCAGTTGTGGAGGACTCCAGTGCTCCCGGTGGGTTTGGAGATGCACACTTTCATGAAGTGGCCTTTCTTGCTACATTGGGAGCAATGCGAGTTCCTCGCTGGGCAGTTCTTTCAGGAGCGCCTGTCCGACCCACACCGGGCCCCGCAGTACTTACAGTGGCGGACTGCGTCAATGGCAGTGAATGTCTCCTCCACGTGGGGCCCTTCAGCGATTGCTGTCATTGGCGTCGGCAAGGCTGGAGGTTGGGAGAGGTGAGCATCGAACATGGTGAGCTGTAGCTTCGAGGGAGACCACCTCCACAATCCTGGTAAGGGAAGCATTATTCTCCTCCAACAGCCTCTGTCGAGTTGCCCTCGACCACAACCCTCGCACACAGGCATCTCGGACGAGTCGCTTCACTTCCCCATCAGTCACCCCAGTTTCAATCATTCACGGGCGTGCTATTTCTCGCAGTGCCCCCAGATAAGCGTCTGCTATCTCACCTGGCTGCTGTACCCTGATGCTGAGCAGGTACCAGGCGTCGAGTATATTCCTCAGGGGCCAGTACATGCCTTCCAGGATGGCCATGGCTCGTTCAGCTCTGTGCAGTCTTGGATAGCCTGGAAAGCGCAGGGTCCCAGCTTGGTACGAAGTACCATGAATTTCTGGTTAGTGTTCCGTCGCGCATGCAGCCATCTTCAGCGCAAACTCCGGGAGATCCAAAATGAGTGGTGGACTAGCCTCGCCAAGCGAACCCAGCTCAGCGCGGACATTGGCGACTTCAGGGGTTTTTACGAGGCTCTAAAGGCTGTGTACGGCCCCTCACCCCAAGTCCAAAGCCCACTGCGCAGCTCAGACGGCAAAGTCCTCCTCAGCGACAAGATCTCCATCCTCAACTGATGGTCAGAACACTTCCAATCTCTTTTCAGTGCCAACCGCTCAGTCCAAGATTCCGCCCTGCTGCAGCTCCCTCAACAGCCCCTAAGGCTAGAGCTGGATGATGTCCTCACCGGGGAAGAGACATATAAGGCAATTGAACAACTGAAAAGTGGCAAAGCAGCAGGTATGGATGGAATCCCCCCAGAGGTCTGGAAGGCTGGCGGCAAAACTCTGCATGTCAAACCGCATGAGTTTTTCAAGCTTTGTTGGGACCAAGTAAAACTGCCTCAGGACCTTCGTGATGCTATCATCATCACCCTGTACAAAAACAAAGGCGAGAAATCAGTCTGCTCAAACTACAGGGGAATCACGCTGCTCTCCATTGCAGGCAAAATCTTCGCTAGGATTCTCCTAAATAGAATAATACCTAGTGTCGCCGAGAATGTTCTCCCAGAATCTCAGTGCGGTTTTCGTGCAAACAGAGGAACTACTGATATGGTCTTTGCCCTCAGACAGCTCCAAGAAAAGTGCAGAGAACAAAACAAAGGACTCTACATCACCTTTGTTGACCTCACCAAAGCCTTCAACACCGTGAGCAGGAAAGGGCTTTGGCAAATACTAGAGCGCAACGGATACCCCCCAAAGTTCCTCAACATGGTTATCCAACTGCACGAAAACCAACAAGGTCGGGTCAGATACAGCAATGAGCTCTCTGAACCCTTCTCCATTAACAATGGCATGAAGCAAGGCTGTGTTCTCGCACCGACTCTCTTTTCAATCTTCTTCAGCATGATGCTGAACCAAGCCATGAAAGATCCCAACAATGAAGACGCTGTTTACATCCGGTACCGCATGGCTGGCAGTCTCTTCAATCTGAGGCGCCTGCAAGCTCACACCAAGACACAAGAGCAACTTGTCCGTGAACTACTCTTTGCAGACGATGCCGCTTCAGTTGCCCATTCAGAGCCAGCTCTTCAGCGCTTGACGTCCTGTTTTGCGGAAACTGCCAAAATGTTTGGCCTGGAAGTCAGCCTGAAGAAAACTGAGGTCCTCCATCAGCCAGCTCCCCACCATGACTACCAGCCCCCCCACATCTCCATCGGGCACACAAAACTCAAAACCGTCAACCAGTTTACCTATCTCGGCTGCACCATTTCATCAGATGCAAAGATCGACAACGAGATAGACAACAGACTCGCCAAGGCAAATAGCGCCTTTGGAAGACTACACAAAAGAGTCTGGAAAAACAACCAACTGAAAAACCTCACAAAGATAAGCGTATACAGAGCCATTGTCATACCCACACTCCTGTTCATCTCCGAATCATGGGTCCTCTACCGGCATCACCTACGGCTCCTAGAACGCTTCCACCAGCGTTGTCTCCGCTCCATCCTCAACATTCATTGGAGCGACTTCATCCCTAACATCGAATTACTCGAGATGGCAGAGGCCGACAGCATCGAATCCACGCTGCTGAAGATCCAACTGCGCTGGGTAGGTCACGTCTCCAGAATGGAGGACCATCGCCTTCCCAAGATCGTGTTATATGGCGAGCTCTCCACTGGCCACCGTGACAGAGGTGCACCAAACAAGAGGTACAAGGACTGCCTAAAGAAATCTCTTGGTGCCTGCCACATTGACCACCGCAAGTGGGCTGATATTGCCTCAAACCGTGCATCTTGGCGCCTCACAGTTCGGCGGGCAGCAACCTCCTTTGAAGAAGACCGCAGAGCCCACTTCACTGACAAAAGACAAAGGAGGAAAAACCCAACACCCAACCCCAACCAACCAATTTTCCCCTGCAACCGCTGCAACCGTGTCTGCCTGTCCCACATCGGACTTGTCAGCCACAAACGTGCATGCAGCTGACGTGGACATTTTACGCCCTCCATAAATCTTCGTCCGCGAAGCCAAGCCAAAGAAAGAAAAAGAGTGTTGATGACCTCAGCCTGTGTGTGGATAATCACCTCATTCGCATGCTTCCAGATCTCGAAGTATGCTGGAGTGTCTTGGTGCTGAGGGTCGATGTCCAGCCTCTTGATGGTGAGAAACTTCTCCCTGCTCCTTTTAATTTTAAGATGATTAAATTGTGGCATGCTGCAGTGCAAACAGGCAAGCAGAAACAACAAAAAGACGACTAAATGCTTTAATCAGCTTAAACCTGCACACCAGGTCTGCATGGCCCCTGGCTCCATGTCCCTGACTGGTTCCAAAGGGGCCAACTCGAGTCTTTATATGGGCTGGTGATTGACAGCCAGCAGGTGGGGCCAGCCTCCCAGGTTGCCTAACTGCAAGTACAGTGGTTACCCCCACAATAGCCTGGTAGGAGTGTGGCCAGTATAACACCACAGTCATCATTACATTAATTTTATTTGTGGGCAAGGGGATTGATACTACTCCCCCTCCACATCCTCCATGAAAAGCATTGGGCTCCCATGGCTCATGGTGCATCTCGTGTCTCCTACCCAATTACAAAATAAGTAGCAAATTGGTTCCCTCTGCCCCAAGATGTATTGGTCCCCTCTGCCCCTAAACGTAATCCATTTCTCACTCATCTGCCATGGCCTCCTCTGCCCCAGACACTTTCCAAAGATGAAGTTTTCCAATGCAGATCATCTGCAAAGTCCACCTTCCCCTACACCAGCATCAACTCAGCTCTTACCCGCATCTCCTCTATTTCCCACTCAACTGCCCCAAGATGTAACAGATGCAGGATATACCTTGTCCTTACCTACTACCTGTTACATGTGGATTGTGGAGGAACACATGACCTCCCTGTCTGAAAGTTATTTGGAGGTTGCATCACCTGCCAATCAAGGCTGGACTCCGGCCACCCACTAGTGCATGCCCTAACCACTGGCTCATTTAAATGACTCAGTGTCATCATGAACAGACACCCAGCTCCAAAGAGTTTAAAGCGTGATGCATGCCAGATTTCTCTCTCTTTTCCTCTTGGTCCAAGTCCCGAACATCACTCCATGCCAGGTCACTAGAGTGGACATCGCTGGAGGAGTGATGAGTAAGGTGTGCACTACACTTAGTTGAGCTGTAGTACTGCAATAAATCAGTGTTTGCAAAGAGCTGCACTCCCATCGATACAGATTATTGGGAGTGTGTTTGAAGGTCCCTGTCTGTGAAGTGTGTACACGTGCGGGAGAGTGTGGTAGGGTAAGCAGAGTCCCTTGTGGCCGATGTGCCTATCTGGACTGTTATAGTTTTTGTCTCATACCATGTAGAAGATAGGTGGCCACTGGTGTCGGAGTCCAACCTGGGTCCGATGTGAATGTCTACGTAGTAGAATAATTAAGTATCATTTGACGTCTTCCTCTGTTTGTTCAATAAAGTTAACTTTGATTCTAACATGTGTCCAGACTCGTCTTTCTGTGAGCCCACTGAACCTGATGCTTTCCAAACACCACTTCACCAGAATCAGACTCAGAATTTATTGTCATGAACAAGTCATTAAATTTGTTTTGCAGCAGCGTCACAGTGTAAACATTCATGTAAACCCACCTTACAGAAATAAATAAAAATAGTGCACAAAAGGTCAAAGTAAGGCAGTGTCTTTGGTTCTTTGATCATTCAGGAATCTGATGGCAGTGGGTAAGAAGTTGCGTGCTCATCTTCAGGCTCCTGTACCTATTTCCCGGTGGTAGCAGAGTGAAGAGGATATAGCCTGGGTGATGGTTATCCTAGAGGATAGAGCCTACTCTCTTAAGACACCGTCTAATGTAGATGTCCTCGATGGAGTGAAGTCTGGTGCCTGAGATATCGCAGGATGAGTTAACAACCCTCTGGAGTTTTTTCTTGTCCTGAACATTGGCACCTCCATACCAGACATTGATCCAACCAGCCAGAATGCTCTCCACAGTACTCCTGTAGAAGATTTGAAAGTCTTCAGTGACATACCAAATTTCCTCAGATGCCTCACAACGTAGAGCCGCTGGTGAGCCTTCTTTGAAATTGCATCAACGTTGAGGCTCCAGGACAGATCCTTGGAGATGTTGATAACCAGGAATTTTGAGGTTCTTGACCCTCTCCACTACTGAGCCCTTGGTGAAGATTGGGTCATGATCTCCTGACTCCCTCCTGAAGTCCACAATCATCTCCTTGGTTTTGCTAAAGTTGAGAGCAAGGTTGTAAGCGTGAAACCACTCAACGAGCTGATCTATCTCCCCCCTATATGCTTCCTCGCTGTTTGTGATTCTGCCGTATCCTCCATAATTTTTGCCTCCTACAACAGGATCCCACCACTTGGCACATCTTCCCCTCTCCTACCCTCTCTGCCTTCTGTAGGGACCGCTCCCTCTGTGACTCCCTCGTCCTCTCATTGCTCCCCACCAATTGTCCCCTGGCACCTTCCTCTGTGGCAATGTGAAGTGCCACATTTGTGGCCACACCTCTTCCCTCACCATCATTCGGGGCCCCAAACAGTTAATTCAAGTGAAGCAGCACTTCTCTTGTGCGTTCACGGGAGTCATCTACTGCATCTGGTGTTCCCTTTGTGGCCTTCTCTACATCGGAGAGATGGGACACAGACTGGGAGATCACTTCGCTGAGCCCCTTCACTCTGTTTGCATCAGTGACAGGGATCTCCCAATGCCCAAGCATTTCAATTCTGTGCCCCACTCACACATTCACATGTCTGTCCATGGCTTCATGTTCTGTCCTACGAAGATCATAAATAGGAGAAACTGGATTTTCCGTCTGGGCACTCTCCAGCCTGTTGGCATTAACATTGAGTTCTCTGGTTTCTGCTAACCTGCTCTCCTTGCTCCCTCCCTTCCCCATCCCTCTGTCTTCTTTCCTCCAGCTCTCCACCCCCTTCCCTCTCCATTCACCAAGCCATTCTCCCCCGCTCACTGCTGTTCCCTCCTTTCCTTATCCATCTCTTACCTCGTGCTCTTCCCTCTGTCCCTCCCCCTACCATTTTGTTTGGATGCCTGCCAACATTTTTCCGTACCTCGAGCCCAAAATGTTGGAATGTATCTTTATCTTTGCTACATAAAGAACGTTGTTTGACCTGCCGAGTTTCCCCTTCAACAACGGTGTCTGCAGACTTTCATATTTTACAAGTATCTCACTTTCATTCTCAGCCACCAGGCACATGTCGGCCCTGGCTTCATTCATTGATAGCATTATTGCCCAGTCGTTAACACCCGCCAGGTTTCTATGTCTTGAGTGTTCACACAGGCAGTTCAGGGCTCACATATTACCCTGCTGATCAGGGTCATCATATGGACTCACAGAGTCAGTATAAAATTTGCTGCAACATGCCAGCAGAATTTGGTGGAATTTAGAGTGCCCCTTTAGAGGATCGAGATTGTTAAAACACTTGGGCATGCGGTTCAAAGTTGAAGCAGCATTCACTGGCCTGAATTGTGTCACCAGTAAATCAATAATGTGACACAACAGCATCTTATAAAGTCTAGCATTGATTTCACACTGTTGGGTACGTTTCTAATAACCTCAGCATCAGAGACTGGCCAGCCAATCCTGTAGTGAATAGTTAACACAGACTAGCTCTGGAGGAGAGCTTCACCTTCAAGAGGAATTTGGGCTGAGATGATCCTTGGAATTACTGAGACCACTTCTGTCAATTTTAGATCGACTCCTTCATTAAAGAAGCATTGATGATGTGTCCTTCTCATTCCGAAAAGAATTCTGTCAGAGAGGAGTTTTCTCAAAGTATAACCTTTCTCTTGGGAGAAACTGGAATGAATGGCCCAGATTTTGCTGCGTACAACTGCTTAATTGGGGCTGAGGGAGACCTGATAGAAGCTTATAAAATTATGAAAGGCACGGATTAGATAGACAGTCAGAATCTTCTTCCCATTGGTGAAATTGTCATGTTCCAGAGAAGAACCATTTTAACGAACAGTGTAGTGGTTGGCACAACGCTTTACAGTGCCAGTGACCGAGTTTCAAATCCCGCAATGCTTGGACTGAGTTTGCACGTTCTCCCCATGTCTTCTCCAGTTTCATCTCTTCCTTCAAAACGTTCGGGAGTTGTAATGTAATGGGCAGCACGGGCTCGTAGGCTGGGAAGGCCTATTACCATGCTGTATGTCTTGGTTGACGTAGAGGTTAGCTCAATGCCTTTACAGTGCCAGCGATCAGGACCAGACCAGGGTTCGAGTCCCGCGCTGTCGGTAAAGTGTTTGTATGTACACTCTCCCTGTATCTGCGAGGGTTTTCTCTAGGGGCTCCAGTTCCCTCCCACCATTCAAAACACACCAGGATTGTAGGTTAATGGGGTGTAAATTGGGTGGCACTGACTCATAGGCCGAAATGGCCTGTTACCGTGCTGTATGTCTAAATTTAAATTTAAAAAAAAATTAAGTTGGGGAGGTGGAGCTTTGTTGTTCACCATTTTTAAAGAGTGTGGTAAGTGCCTGGAGCAGGCTGTCAGTGGCAGTGGTGAAAGCGTTTTAGAGGCTTCCAGATAGGCACATGAATATGCAGGGATGGAAGACATGGGCCACGTGCAGAAACAAAGATTTAGTTTAATTTGAGCATTGTGTCTAGCATAGACATTGTGGGTTGAAGGGTCTGTTCCTCAGCTGCCACTTGCCATCATTAATACTGAATCAGACAACTCCATGGTTTCCCTATGTACTGAATTGAACATGGAGAAGGATGTGGGTGGCGCAGTTAGCATGGCCGTTAGAGCAATGCTGATCCAACGCCAGCGACCAAGGTTTGAAACCGACACTGTCTGCAAGGACATTCTCCCCATGGCCTGTGTGGAATTTCTCCAGGTTCTCAGGTCTCCTCCCATGTTCCAAAGATTTAATTTAATTTAATTTAGGCATACAGCACGGTAACAGGCCATTTCAGCCTACATCCGTACTGCCCAATTTACAGCCAATTAACCTGCACACCCCTTGTATATTTCAAACATAGGGAGGAAACCGGATACCCCAGGGAAAACCCACGCAGACATGGGGAGAACATATAAACTCCTTATAGTGTGGGATTCGAATCCAGGTCCCGATTGCAGGCACTGTAAAGGGATTGCACTAACTGCTATGCCAACGGCGCCGCCCTTGTACAGTGTTTGGAAGGTTAATTGGGCTTAATTAGGCAGCACAGATTTCGTAGACAGGAAGGACCTTCTACCATACTGTACAATTAAAATTAAAATGAAAAGAGAGAGCAGTTGTCAACAACACATGACAAGCTTCATTGTTCATAGCCTTCACCAATGTCTCAAATCAAGGCATTTATGAAGATTCTCCCTGCAGATGAGTGTACACCTCCAATAATCTGATGTGATTGCACAGAAATCCAGAGAGTCAGGCATTTGGCTCACTTATTGGTCTTGAATATGACTTGGGCATTCAGCAGGAGTATGCAGAGAGCTAGGTCAGGGTGTGGCTGTGTCCAACAATGGGTCAGGTGCATGATCGGAACAGGATCAGGGTGTGGCTGTGTCTGATTGAGGGTTGATTGCATGATCAGAGCTGGGTCAGGGTGTGGCTTTGTCCGACTGTGGGTCGGGTGCACGGTTGGAGCGGGTCAGGGTGTGGCTGTGTTTGACTGT
The DNA here is from genome assembly GCF_036971445.1 of Narcine bancroftii. Classification (NCBI taxonomy): domain Eukaryota; kingdom Metazoa; phylum Chordata; class Chondrichthyes; order Torpediniformes; family Narcinidae; genus Narcine; species Narcine bancroftii. The sequence continues at coordinate 42,784,984 of NC_091480.1, read as the reverse complement.
GGGTCACGTGTGTGGTTGGAGCTGGGTCAGGGTGTGGCTGCGTCCAACAGTGGGTCGAGTGCATGATCGGAACTGGATCAGGGTGTGGCTGTGTCCGACTGAGGGTCGGGTAAATGGTCAGATCTGGGTCAGGGTGTGGCTGTGTTCGACTGTGGGTCGGGTGTGAGACTGGAGTTGGGTCAGTGTGTGGGTATGTCCGACTGTGGGTAGGGTGTGAGGTTGGTGCTAGGTCAGGGTGTGGCTGTGTCTGACTGTGGGCCAAGTGTACAGTCGGAGCTGGGTTAGGGTGTGGTTGTGTCCCACTGTGGGTCGGGTGTGTGGTCAGAGTTGGGTCAGGGTGTGACTGTGTCCGACTCTGGATCAGGTGCATGGACAGAGCTGGGTCAGGGAGTAGCTGTGTCTTGGGGACATAGGATCAGCATGTGATGAACTGACTCACTTGATTAATTAGTTTAAAAAGTGCTCATTATGCAATGTTTTAAACTAATTGACAGTTTAAAAATTCATCTAAATACTTGTACTTTATAATAAAAATGCCTCTGAGGAAAGAAAATCCAAAATCCATCTTACCTGGAGCCCGGCACGAAGAGAAGGCAGAAGGAGATACGAGGCCTACCTTGACAATGAAGCAGGGAGCTAATGCTCAGGCAGCTCCCCGGGTGAGCAATTCCTTTGAAAGCCCATCCACCAGCGTCACTCACCTGCAACTATGGAGAGATAGCGTCGGAGGCAACCTGAATCTGCACAAGTGATCACACATGTGTGATGCAGCAAACACAAAGCATTACTGAGAAAAGGGCTAAAAGCTCAATGAAGTCGCAGACCTCCACTTCAGCACTGGTCGATGAGGAGTTGGGCTCCACAGGAGGATCTGCAAGCGAAAAGGAAAAAGAAGAACAGCAGGAAGAGAAGGTCAGAAAAGGAATATAAGTAGAAGGTTTAACTGCAGAAATAATGCATCAGTTTAACGTAATAGAAGTGGAAATGAAAGAAGAAATAAGGGAAATGAACAGTGTTAGAAGTTGTGAATATAATGAAGAAGAAAATTAACAAAATGAATGAGGAAATGCAGCATGTTGAAGAGATGGTATTGAATATGGAGAATACAACTACTGGTTTAATTACAGTGAACCAAAAGCTTTTGGAGAAAGTGGATATATTGGAAAATTTCAGCAGAAGGAATAATATTAAAATAGTGGGCCTTCCAGGAGGGAAAGAGCATGCAGAGCCAATTTGGTTTTTTTTTCAAAAATGGATCCAAAAAGTTTGGGATACATAATTTTGAAAATCTAATTGAAATTAAATTAATTGAAATTAAAAGAGCTCATTTGAGACCAAATCATCTTCCAAATCAGAAGCCGCGTTTCTGTGTTAATTAGATTTCTATGTTATGAAAACAGAGATAAGTTTTTAAGACTTGCTGTTAGAGGGGCAAGGGAATGGAAAGGCCCGTTGCAATGGGATGGAAATAGAATTTTATTTTATCCTTATTTGAGTGAAGATTTTCTGAAGAGAAGGAGGGAATTTAGTCCAGCTAAAAAAAGTTCTTTTTGATAAAGACTACAATTTTGTACTACACTACCATGCGACTTTGAAGATTTTCGAACCGGGAGACCAAAATAAATTCTTTTCTAATTTTGTTCAAGCAGAAGAATTTGCCCGGGGTCTCCCTGCAGTAAAATCTCAAGAAGGTACTTTATCTCTGTTGGAATGAACTTCTTTCTTTCTTCTGTTTCATTCTTACTAGAAAAGAGGAAGTTTGTAAGATAGAAGAAACAAGAATAAGAATAATTCTTTTTTTTCTTCTCTATGTCTTTCTGATTTTTATCTGTTTGAAATTTGGCAAGTTATTTTAGATGTGGATAACAAACTAATTGTAGATTATATAGTACCAAGGCAGGAGGAATTGGTGGTACTGATTGCTGCGGGATCACGTGTGACTTTGTGACCTTGGTCACAACCCGGAAAATGGAAGGGATGGGTGTTGTACATTTTTTAAACAACACTTATAGGGAGGGTTTTGTTTTTCATGCATTTAGTTATAACTGTGGGATTACATATTTATTGAATGTTTATCTGTTTTTCTTTTGTGTGGATTTCTGGAGGAGATGTGTATTAACACATGGGATATTAAACAATGAAATTAGGAGGAGATTTGCAGGGGGAGGCAATGGAATTAACATGAAAGGGATTGATTATAATTTACCAAGATGAGTAAGAGAATGAAACTTGTAAATTTTAATGTCAATGGGTTAAATGACACTGTAAAAAGGAAGAGTGTTAACACATAGTAACAAAATTGGACTTGATATTGCTTTTCTCCATGAAACACTCTTAACTGAAAAAGAACATTTGAAATTAAAAAGGGATTAGGCTGGATATGTAGTGTCTTCTTCTTTTAACTCTACGGTAAGAGGTGTGGCAATTTTGATAAAAAAGGAATCTTCCAATTAAAATGCAAAATGTTGTGACATACCCTGCATAATGGTACATTGTCAAGTACATTCTGAATTGTGGACTTGCTTAAATTTGTATGTTCCAAATCAATAAATTTATTCAAGAAACATTTCTTAATCTTGCAGAGGCACATGAAAATATTTTAATAGGAGGGGACTTTAATTTTTGTTTCTATCCATTGATGGATAGATGTACGCAAGTAGCGATGAGAACAAAAGCGGCAAAAGCTACATTTGTATTAATGAGAATTTAAATTTAATTGATGTACGGAGGAGGATTCATCCTGGAGAGAAAGATTATTCATTTTATTCGAGTAGGCATGACTCTCATTCTAGAATTGATCTATTTTTAATTTCAGCACAAATGCAAGCCAGGATTCTTGAAACTGATTATAAAGTAAGGGTCTTATCTGATCATTCACCTTTATTAATAATGATTGAAATGCCTGATAAAGAGAAAATCATTTATAGAAGGAGAGTGAAATTCATTATTATTGAAAAGAAAAGATTTTTGTGAGTTTGTTAGAACACAAATTTGGACATTTTGTGATATAAAGTTGAACTCTAAAATGGTAAGTTTACTATGGGATGCTTTAAAAGTGTATTTAAGAGGTCAAATTATAAGTTTTACTTTTAAAATTAAAAAGGAGAATATGAGAGAGACTGATCAGTTAGAGAGAGAAATAGCAGTTTTGGAAAACGATCTTCAAAAACACGTCGACAATTAATTAATTAAAAAAAACTTCAATATAACACATTACAAACTTACAGAACAGAGAAAGCAATTACAAGAACAAAACAGATATATTATGAATTAGGTGAAAGATCACATAAAGTGCTTGCTTGGCAATTAAAAACAGCAAATCTTGAGAACAATTAATGCAATTAAAAAGGATACTAATGTTATTACTCATAAGCCTCAAGAAGTAAATGAATCATTTAAGAATTTTTCTTTGAAATTGTATAGCTCAGAATCATTCAAAGACAAAAATAAAATAGATATTTATCACAGTTGGAAGATCAAACTGAATTGAGTGCCCCCTTTACTCAGAGGTAAGGGAGGCTATGAGTTCATTACAGAACAAGGTGGGATGTGAGTGGGAAGGGAAGGATGAGAATCACTGCTCTTGACCCAATTGTTACTAAAAGGTTTTGCTTGAGAAAAATTGTCATTGGCCCTTTTCTTTTAGAGTTATGAAACCGTGCACATAACGAGTTAATTAGGTATGAATAAAATAGTGGTTTTCAATCTTTTTCTTTCCATCCACACACCGCCTTAAGCAATTCCTTACTAATCACAGAGCACCTATGATATAGGGATTACTTAAAGTGGTATGTGAGTGGAAATAAAAAGATTGAGAGCCACTACTTTAAAGCCTTCATTTCATTATTAAATGTATATGATAAGATTGTTTCAAAAATTTTGGCAAACAGAATAACTAAATTGCTACCTAAGTTAATAAATATCGATCAGACAGGTTTTATAAAAAAGAACCAGTCGGCTGAAAATGTGGCCAGATTACTTAGTGTAATCCAGTTAGTGCAAAAAAGAAGAAATTTGAGTGTTGAAGTGGCTCGAGATGCAGAAAAAGCTAAAGTAGTGACTCATGGACAAGAATCTGCACCATTTCAGTTGGTGATATCAAGTAGACAAGGATGTCCCTTATCTCCAGCTTCTTTAGTTTATCAATAGAACCACTTGCAGAATCAATTCAGAGTGATTTGGAAATTAAGGAATTTAGAATTAGCATAAAATTAGTTTATTCACAGATGATATTTTGATATATTTGACTGAACCTGCAACTTCTTTACAAAAACAATTTGTTAACTTGGAAGAATATGGGAAAATTTTGGGTTATAAAATAAATTGGGATAAAAGTGTAATTATGCCATTAACAGAAGGAAACGATACTTAGTGCCAAAGGGATATGCAGTTTAAATGGCTGAAAGATGGTATTAAATATTTAGGGATTCGTACAGATAATCATCTGAAGAATTTATAAGACGGGGAGATCTTTGCAGAGATTGTATGTTAACACTATTAATGTAAGGTATAGATTAGTTCAGTATAATATTTTATATCAATTATATCTGACACCACAGAAATTGAATAGATTTAAATCAGATTTATCAGATCAATGTTTTAGGGGGTGGTGAGGATATAGGAACTTTTTTTACATTCAATTGGGTTTCATCCTAAGGTAAGTCCTTTTTGCATGGATTTGGGAAACATTTTGGAACAAGTTACAGATGTTATATTTCCAGAAAATCCAGATTTGTTTTTATTAGGAAATATTGAAGGAATAAAATCTAAATTAAAACTGTCAATATATCAATTGGCATTTGTTGAAGTTGCTTTAGCGGTGGCAAGGAAATGATTTGTAGTTACTTGGAAATCAGATACGTATTTGGGTACGGCATGATGGAATGCAGAAATACAAAGCTGTATTCCTTTGGAAAAAATTACATCTAATTTGAGGAATAAATATGCAATGTTTTTCCAAATTTGGTGCCTGTGCACTCAACTGTTAGGTTTAAATTTATAATGTTATGCTTCCTGTTCCTCTCGACCTGCGAGAGTCTCCTCTGAATCGTATTAAAGAATTCTGTTTAAATATGTGTGTTAGACGACATCCCTCTGTGCAATCCTGAAAGTTTCTTTCTTTTTCTTTTATAAATATATTATATCTTTATATTAACTATTTTGAGGGTAGGGGGTTTGGGGCTGGAGATTCTGGTGTGGGGATATATATTGTCTGTAGTTATAGTTTTTTTTTCCCTTTGTAATCTGTTCTAGTGTAGTGTAGAGTTCCCAGTCTTCCCACCATCGTCCCAGTCTTCAACAGCCAGTGTCACCCCCACCCCCCAGGTCCGCATGGTCACCGTATTCATCGGCCATTAAGCGGGTCGGTTTCCATCCCTGCGCGTGGGCCACTACATAACCCCCACAAGAACCAGCGACCGGACAATTGTCCATGGCCCACAGGAGCAGGGTGTAGATGGGCCCATTACAGTCCAGATATGTCAGTTTCAGGTGGTCAATGGTAAAGGTTTCCTCCTAACCACCAATGCCAATGATGAAGGCATCTTCTGGGCATTTATCAGGGGCTAGGAATGTGCCGTGGATGATTAAAGGTGCACTATCGAGCATCTCCATCGCCCAGGCATTGAAGTCCTCCTTCAGCATGGTCCAGATTCCCAGCAGGACACAAGGCAGTTCGTCCACTCAGTTGAGTGTGTTATAGAGAACATGTGGGGGAGGGGATAGTTTGGCTTCCCCCAGAAGCCGTGAGGGTAAAGGTGCATGTAAAGCGGCTGTTGTTGAAATGAAGGGGGATGGTGCAGGTCCAAAATGTTCAAATGCAGGAAACGTTGGCTGCCCTCAGTGCTGGGCCCTGTTTTCCGCAGTAGGTGTCGAGGTCTGCGGGGGGTAGGACGTTTATCTCAATGCCCACATTGATCAGGAAATGCCTGCACGACAGTGTGTCCCAGATGTGGAGGAGTCTATCACGTGGCCCAACCACCGCACCCATCAATGACAGTTGACCAGGGTGTTTCCTGAAAACCGCAGGGTGGGCAGCATCGACGAGCCTCCGCACCCTATCGCTGTAGGTAGTAGCATAGCTGTCCTGGGGTGTTCGTTTGCCTCTCCACTGGCCTTGATCTCACCGGGGGTTGTCCGTGGGGCTTGATGATGTGGTCTACGATGGCGCTAGTGTCCTTCTTCGCTCTCCAGAGCATATCCGTCTGGATGGCGACCCTTCGAGGGTGGCTGGAGTCCTTGTCTGTGAGCAAGAGCTGTACATCATCAGGCAGCTTCTTCAAGAAAATCTGGTCAAAGATCAGGCAAGGCTTGTGGTCCTCAGTTAACATGAGCATCTCTCTCTTTATGGCAGACGGGGCCCTGTCCCCCAATTTATCCATATTCAGCAATCGGATGGTGCGTTCGCAACAAGAAAGCCTGAAAGTGCGAGTTAGCAGCTCTTTGAGGGCCATGTATTTGCCTTGCTCTGGAGGCTGCCGTAGGAAATCTACGACCTTTGCCGCTGTGTTATGATCGAGGGCACTCATGACGTAGAAGTAACGTATGTCGTCTCTGGTGATGTGGCGAATCTGGAACAGAGCCTCAGCCTGCTCGAACCACACATGTGGCTGCAACATCCAGAAAGTCGGAAGCCTGAGTGAGACCGGGTGGATGGTCACTGGCTCCACTTGGTCCATCATCTTCAGGTCAGGGTGTGGCTGTGTCCGACTGTGAGTCACGTGTGAGGCTGGAGCTGGGTCAGGGTCTGGCTGTGTCTGACTGTGGGTCAGGTGGCAGTCAGAGCTCAGTCAGGGTGTGGCTGTGTCTGACTGTGGGTCAGGTGTGCAGTGGGAACTGGGTCAGGTGTGGCTGTGTCCGACTGTGGGTCGGGTGTGTTGTCAGAGCTCGGTCAGGGTGTGGCCATATCCGACTGTGGGTAGGGTGTGAGGATGGTGCTGGGTCAGGGTGTGGCTGTGTCTGACTGTGGGTCAGGTGTGAGGTCAGAGCTGGGTCAGGGTGTGGTTGTGTCCGACCATGGGTTGGATGTGTGGTTGAATCTGAAGAAGGGATTGGGAATGTGCAGAGGTTTGCAGAGAGAAGTGGACTGTGAAGATCAAATACATTTTCTTTTTCCGTTGAAATGCTTCACGTATCGTCTGTCACAATATGCCCTGGAGATAAGCTCATCAGAGTTAGATCGTACTATGGTCTCCTGAATTCAACACCATTCCCAAACAACCCCCACCCCCACCCCACCACCACCTCCACTCTGATGCAGAAAGCCCCACTCCAGGATGAGGACATACATACTTTTCTCCCATCTTGAATGTGTTTTGAGCCCAGAGGACCCCAAAACCCAGCAGCAATAGAAATTCACAAAGACAAAAGGTTAGTTTAACAAAAGTTGCTTTTAATTATCTTTAAACATAACAGGATCAAACTTTAACTTATCACTCTTAACATCCTAACTTAACCTCCTTATTATAAGCGCACGTGTATGTAACATGTGTAATTTTAGAAAACTTCTTTATTTCACAGTCCAATCTCACTTCTCACTCCAAGTTCACTGGTTGCAAGAAATTCTTATACTGTGCACAGAATTCAACATTTATGAAGTTCACCAGGCTTTGGTGCTTGAAAAGTAAATGGTTACTGCTCAGGAAGGTTCTTGTCGGTTTTCAGAGAGAGATTTGTTGTTCCTGGACACAAACTGATTCCTTTTAATCTGCCACTTCAGGGTCTTGCCGAAGAAACTTGCACCATCAGGGTTTTCCAGATGATAACCTCATTCTTTCAGGTCACCACAGAGTTCCTTTTTGTTTCTCTTATTTCAAGTGAAACATTATGCAGGAACCACAAGAGCTTTGAACAGGCTGAACTAAGCACTTACAACCCATCTTCAAAATAAGGTTTTACCACAAGCTTTCCAGTTTGTCCTATTCCAGTCCCAGCTGCTGCTGCTGACTGTAAAACTGTAGAACAGAATCCTCTCTCTCTCTCACTCAAAGAAAAACCTGTTTTACTCACTCTGTTCTTGCAAAAACCAAATGACCCTCTTCGAACAGCATTCCCAAACAGCCTACGGCTCCGAACCTAATTCTCTGAGTTCTTTCATCTGTTGCTTTTCAAAACAACAATCCATTAGTGAAGTCCCTTGGGCACTCCCCAAAACTTTTGCAAAGGCTCTTGGAGCCGGGCTGTCTGACTTGAGCAGAGCTCTAGTGTTTTAAATGAAATCTGTTTTGAAGTGTTTGAATGTGACCTACACTAAAAAAGCTGCCTCAATTTATCTCCCAAAAACATATCTCTAATCTGTCATAAATGGAACTGCAGTATTGTTCTTCTCCATGTTGCGTTCCTCTCCTCCCAGGTGGACCTTGAGTCTGGCTGCTATGGGGATTGTGTTCTTAAGGGTCGATGTCCTTCTCACGCAAGTCCACAGTGGGTATTGGAGGCTGAGTTCAACTGGATGTGGTCCCCTTGGGACAGGAACCACTGGAGCTCAGGATGTTAACCAACCCAAAGCGCTCCTGTCTTTTCAGCCAATTCTGCAATATTTGCAGAGGATCTGACTGAATGTTAGTACAAGTTCACCCTGCCAACAGAGGGGAGATTATCTCCTTCGATATAATGTTGGTGAATCAATAGGTTATTATAACAATCCAGGCATTTTACAATCACCTCTACTGATTACATTATTTCATTAACTGGATGATTTTATTGTTTCTGGATCATCAGTCTTGGATTATCACTAAGCCACAGTGTTACCTAATTATGCCTTTGGTTGAAATTAAAATATAATTAGACCACATGGAAAATATGTAACATTTTTGAAGGAACAGTAAAATTCTGATAATGCTGTACCATTCGGATTCTGGTTTTGCCAGACTGGCAGGGTTTGCAGACTATTGGATCAGACTCCTATTCATGTTAAAGATTACAACAATAACTTTGCTCATGTACCCTCTGCTGATCACTGACAACCTCGGGAGAGAAACCTTTTCCTTTTCAAGAAATGGTCATAGTTATTTTTTTAAAACTTTAGAGTCACTAGAGATGCTATGAACTATTGCTATATAGCAGCTGGCTCAACGAGAGAGTTGGTTTGCAATGCAGAGGTTGCCTGATCTCAACAAGGCTCTTCCTTCACTCTTCTCAACCGACCTGTTTTTAAGTACTTTTTAACATTTTGAATTTATCGTAAATTTCACCTAATTGCCTTGACTAAAACCCAAGTGTTCCCACATGTACAAGTCCAAGTTAAAGGGTTGTAATAAAAAAAAGGAAAAAAAAATCAACTTCAAATGTGCAGCTGGACAGATTATCATTAACAGTAGGAATGAAGTGTTAGATAAATAAAAGAACAGGGAATCCACAGTTCCATCGAGTCTGACTCCTGAATTATATTTCATCAAAAGAATATGAAGCCTCAGATCAAATAAACCTGTTCATTCATCAGTGCATCTAAGCATTTTTTCTTTCTAATCAATATAGGTGGGTATGACCCAAAAAACTCAATAGATATTTGCCTTTAATAAGAATTCCAAGTTCCTCAGTAGTGCCTTTTCCTATATCTTTGCAAAATTAATAATTGAAACTGAAGCAGCTCATTCAAGAGCTCAGTGAAGAGAGCAGCATTTGTTGCAAACCTTTTGACCATGTCTGCCATTGTGCAAGCTGAGAAAGCTGAGTGGGTATAAATCTTGTCTCTGTTAGTGCTGCATTCAGAATCAGAATTTATTGTCATGAACAAGTCATGAAATTCAGTATTTTGCGGCAGCGTCATTCATGTCAAAGTCCCCTCTTAATGGTGTCCAAATATCATGGACCCTTTTTAAATAGTCCTCTTATTAAGAATTCCCTTTAATGAGAGAATCCCAACATCTGATCCCCTTTTAAAGTAAGAAGACTGGGGTCTCTTAAGAACATAAGAAAATCGAAGTAAGAACAGCCCCACCTTTCAGTGTAATCATGGGTTATCTACCCGGGGTCTCACCTCCTCTTCTGCACCATAATAGATTTCAATTCCTTGATCTTCTTACTCTTTAAATACCCTCATGATCAGCCCCACTTTAAAGGGGGGGGGGGACTCAGTATCCATAGAGCCGTGAAAGGTGCCTTGATGAAGCAGATGGGCTTCCGGCTGTGGTGCAAGTCTTTCGTGACTTGCAGGATGGGAGGTGAAGGAGGGATGCAGTAAGGAAGATTTAGAGCAACCTGAGGTTGATCGAGTTAAAAACATGCAGAGTTCCTAGCCTTGTAGACTTGTCGAGGTGTGGGTAAGGGTCCCTTGGGGCATTTCCCTTCTACCCCTGAATGCTGAATTTGGACTGCTCAAACTTTTAAAAAACTGCTGAAATTTTTTTCCATGCCCGATTCCCTCCGCACAGCCCCACTCCCGGCCAGACCTCATCCTCAAACCCCTCCCTACATGCTCCTGCACTTTGTCACAAACTCTTCAGAGTCCATTCACATCTCCCTGCACTCACTATGCCTTAAAAATGCCTCTGCTGTTTCTTCCTCCAGAAACCTCTCTCTCCCCCCCCTCCCCACATCAATGGTGTTGAAACCTTGAGCTTAGGGCTCATATGGCATTGCAACAGGCCCTTTGACCCAGCATCTATATTGACCCATCTGCCTGAGCAAATTCCACTTGCCTGTGTTTGGCCATATCCCGTTTAACCTTTCATATCCACATACATATCCAAATGATGTCATTGTCCCACTGCCAGTTGGTTTCACAAACCAACCACCCTCTGTGGGAAAAAAACCTGCCCTCAGGTGTCCTCTCACTTTAAATCAATGCACCTAGTTCTTGATTGCCCAGCCCTGTGAAGAAGATTGAACATTCACCTTATCCTGATGTTATAACCCTCTGTAAGGTCGCCTCCCACACTCCAGGGACAAATGTCTCTGTCTATCCAGTCTTTCCTTATAATTCAATCCCCCTAGTCCCAGTAACACCCTCATAAAGAAAAGCTTACAGAAGGTTCTGAGAGCTCGGTGAAGTTAGAGATCTAGAAGATTATAGGCTAACAGAAAGGATCTTGAAAGGAAATTAGGAGAGCCAGAAGGGGCCATGATAAGGCCTTGGCGGGCAGGATTAAGGAAAACCCCAAGGAATTCTACAAGTATGTGAAGAACAAGAGGATAAGACGTGAAAGAATAGGACCTATCAAGTGTGACAGTGGGAAAATGTGGATGGGACCTGAGGAAATGGCAGAGGGACAATGAATACTTTCGTTCAGTATTCACCATGGAGAAGGATCTTGGTGATTGTCGTGAAGTCTTGCAGCAGATTGAAAAGCTTGAGCATGGAGATATTAAGGGAGAGGATATGCTGGAGCTTTTGGAAAACATCAAGTTGGATAAATCGCCAGAACCAGATGAGATGTACCCCAGGATACTGTGGGAGGGGAGGGAGGAGATGACTGAACCTCTGGTGATGATCTTTGAATCATCAATGGGGACGGGAGAGGTACCGGAGGATTGTAGAGTTGTGGATGTTGTTCCTTTATTCAAGAAAGGGAGTAGAGTAGCCCAGGAAATTATAGACTAGCGAGTCTTACTTCAGTGGTTGGTAAATTGATGGAGAAGATCCTGAGAAGCAGGATTTATGAACATTTGGAGACGTATAATATGATGAGGAACAGTCAACATGGCTTTGTCAAGGGCAGGTTGTGCCTTACAAAGCTGATTGAATGTTTTGAGGATGTGACTAAACACGTTGATGAAGGATGTTGTGTATATAGATTTCAGCAAAGCTTTCGATAAGGTTCCCCATGCACAGATTATTGAGAAAGTAAGGAGGCAGGGGATCCAAGGGGACATTACTTTGTGGATCAGGAACGGGCCTGCCTTCAGATGGCAAAGAGCAGTTGTAGATGGATCACATTCTGCATGGAGGTCAGTGACCAGTGATGTTCTTCAGGGATCTGTTCTGGGACCCTAACTCTTCATAATTTTTATAAATGACCTGAGTGAGAAAGTGGAGGGATGGGTAAGTTTGCTGATGACACAAAGGGCATTGTGGATAGTGTGGAGGGTTGTCAGAGTTTACAGCGGGACATTGATAGGATGGGCTGAGAAGTGGCAGATGGAGTTCAACCCAGAAAAGCATGAAGTGGTTAATTTTGATTGGTCAAATATGATGGCAGAATATAGTACTAATGGTTGGACCCTTGGTAGTGGGGAGGTTCAGATAAATCTTGGGGTCCGAGTCTATACAACGCTCAAAGCAGCTACACAGGTTGATTGTGGGGTTGAGAAGGAACCCAGGGTATTGGCTTTCATTAATCGTGGAATTGAATTTAGGGGTCGAGAGGTAATTTTGCAGCTACATAGGTCAGACCCCATTTGGAGAACTGTGCTCATTTCTGGTCGCCTCACTACTGGAAGGATGTGGAATCCATAGAAAGGGTGCAGAAGAGATTTACCAGGATGTTGCCTGGTTTAGGGAGCATGCCTCATGAAAGCAAGTTGAGTGAACTCGGCCTTTCTCCTTGGAGTGATGGAGGACGAGAGGTGACCTGATGGAGGTGCATAGATGATGGGAGCCATTGATCTTGTGGATAGTCAGAGGCTTTTTCTCAGGGCTGAAATGGTTGCCATAGGAGGACATGGGTTTAAGGTGCTGGGGAGTAGGTACAGAAGAGATGTCAGGGGTACGTTTTTTACCCAGAGAGTGGTGGGTGCGTGGAATGGGCTGTCGGCAATGGTGTTGGAGCTGGATACGATGGGGTCATTTAAGAGACTTTTGGATCAGTACATGAAGCTTAGAAAAATAGAGGGTTTTGGGTTAGCCTAGTAATTTCTACAGGAGGAACATGATTGGCACAACTTTATGGGCCGAAGGGCCTGTATTGTGCTGTAAGTGTTCTATGTATCTAAATCTTTGGTCATTTCTTTTCATCTGAGTTGTTTCTATGGAGCTGAGTGACCAGAATTGCACAAATCTGGACATCTGTACAAAGAGAAGGGAGGAAAGTTTAGGGGAGGCATCAGAGAGTTGTGGAGGCTGGAACAATAGGCGCATTTGAGAGCCTCTTAAACAGGCACATGGATAAAAGAAAATTAGGTTATGAGATAGGGAGGGTTTCATTTTTTTTAGTCGGTATGTATATAGGTCAGCACAACATTATGGGCTGAAGGGCCTATAATGTGCTGTAGTGGTATGGATAGCATAGTTGTTAATGCAATGCTGTTACAGCGCCAGTGATCAGAACCCACTGGCCAAAACTGCTTAGGTAATCCAAGCCCTGGAGGCAGCAGTCCTCCACACTGATGCCTTCGACTCCAGACTCACCCAGGTCTCCTTGGGGACAGCGCAGACCACAGCATTGGCCCAAAACCAGTTGGTGGATGAGAGCATCACCACAGCGGTTGCCTCATGCCCTTGTAAATACTGTGGGTTGGATCAGCCGTCGCGACAAAACTGCCCGGCCAGAAACCAATTCTGCTCGAAATTCGGCAAGGAAGGCCACTATGCTAAAGTATGCCGTTCTAATCCTGCCAGCAGCTCAGCAGCCCTCCACAACCAACACCCCTCCTTCCTGGTCCCGGCCACATGCGATTGCCGGGCAGCACCATTGCTCCCGCAGCGACTTTCGGCCTCCCCAGCCTCGGCAGTCCTACTTCCAGCCTCGCCGGGAACCATCGCTGCATGCTCACCATGCGTCCAGAACAGCCCCAGGCCACGGCAGCACAGTCCCGCTAAGGTGCCACATCCACGGACTAAAATGGTGTCACTTCTGCTGCCTGCGACGACCTCACTTCCTCACCAGCACAGCCAAAGAGAAAAGCCAACAATGCCGCCGACATGCACTCCCATGTGGCACCACCATCTTGTGCCGGGCAAGCGCAGGCACCACAGCCACTCAGGGCCTTCCAGGCCTACACCACACACTGCTGACCTCACCATCACCGATGACGATGATGACAACTTGGTTAACACGGGCACTGACTAGGCCACCCTTCTGACACACCCCATGCCTGCAAAGGACGACACTGGCTGCAACTCACCTCCACCGTTGGGGAACTGTGACCTGGACCCTGAGATGGTCCTAGCGGCCACCATACTGTCCAGAGACATCCCTAACGGCCTTGAGTGCTCCATGATGGATGTTGAAATCAACGGACAGGTGACAAAGTGCCTACTTGACAGTGGGAGCACTGAGAGCTTCATTCACCCGAACGTGGCTTGTTCTCTGAAACTCAAAATCCACCCCACCACTTTCTCTATCGCCTTTGCTGCCCAGGACTGAACCATTAACACTCTCGGGTGCTGCTCTGTCGATCTGACTGTAGGGGGCGGAGACATACACAGGGTTCAGGCTCGTGGTCATGCCCAAACTCTGCGTCCCAGTCCTCCTGGGCTTAGACTTTCAATGCCACCTGCAGAGCATCACCCTCGCATTCGGGGGCCCCTACCTCCACATCACCAACTCCCCATCAACCCACAGGACAAGACCTACACTGCTTTCAAGGCGGACAGGCTCCTCTGCCAATCCCGCCGAGTTCCATTTGGGTCACTAATGGGGTCTCCGTCTTCCAGAGGGAGATGGATCGCATGGCAGACCGGCACAAATTAAAGGTGACATTCCCGTACCTGGATAATGTCACCATCTGCAGACATGACCAGCAGGACCACGACGCCAACCTGGAGAGATTTCTCCGGATGGTCGAGCAACTGAACCTCATGTACAATAAAGAGAAATACGTGTTCAGCACCACCCGCCTCACCATCCTGGGGTACAACATAGCACATGGAGTCATCGGTCCAGATCCAGAACAGATGTACCCATTAATGGAGCTATCCCTCCCACACACATGCTCAAAGCTCTCCACAGGTGCCTTGGACTTTTCTCGTACTACTCACAGTGGGTTCCCCGTTCCTGATCCACAAAGTAATGTCCCCTTGGATCCCCTGCCTCTTTACTTTCTCAAGGTCCGCCCACTGGCCCAGGCCACAACTTTTCCTCTCCCACACGAGACGCAGGCAGCCTTCACACACATCAGTCAGGACATCGTGGACGCCACAATGCACGCTGTAGACAAGGACACCCCCTTCTAGGTGGAGACTGATGCCTCCGATGTGGCCATTGCCGCTACCCTTAACCAGGAGGGGCGCCCTGTCACCTTCTTCTCCAGAACCCTCCATGGTTCTGAGCTAGGGTACTCCACTATTAAAAAGGAGGCCCAGGCGATCGTGGAAGCAGTTCGCCACTGGTACCACTACCTGGCTGGCAGGAGATTCTCCCTCCTCACCGACCAGTGTGTAGTGGTGTTCATGTTCATGTTCATGTTCATGTTTAGCACCATCCACAAAGTCAAGATCAAGAACGATAAGATCTTGTGCTGGAGAGTTGAGCTAGCAACATACAGCTATGACATCCAGAACCAACCAGGAAAGTTTAACACCCTCTCCCGGACCTGCGCGTCGCTCCACAACGACCAGCTGCAGGCACTCCATGAGTCCCTCAGCCACCCGGGCATCACCAGCCTTTATCATTTCATCAAGTCCCGACAGCTCCCGTAAACCATCCAGGACATCAGGATGATGACTGAGGTGTGCCAGGTCTGCGCGGAATGCAAGCAGATCTTCCGCAATCTTCCTTGCAAGCAGATCTTCCGCCCGCCCCTGGACCACGTCATAAAGGCCACCCAGCCCTTTAAATACCTCAGCATAGACTTCAAGGACCCACTGCCTTCCACTGATTGGAATGTCTATTTCCTTGTGGTCAAAGATGAGGACTCCGTTTCCCCTTTCCCATCCCATGTCCAGACACCTCCACAGCCACTGTCATCAATGCACTGTCGCAGATCTTCACCATGTTCACCTTTCCTGCATTTATCCACAGCGACAAGGGGTCCAGCTTCATGAGTGAGGAGCTGCACCAGTACCTGACTGCAAGGGGTATCGCAACTTGTCACACGACTAGTTACAACCCGAGGGGTAATGGGCAAGTAGAGCACGAAAATGAACTAATCAGGAAAGCAGTCCACCTGGCCCTTAGTCCAAGGGCTGGTCCATAGAGTACTGGCAGGATGCCCTCCCCGAGGCACTCCATACCATCAGGTCGCTCCTGTGCATGGCTACCAATGAAACCCTTCACGAACACCTGTTTTCATTCCGCAGGAAATTAATGACTGCAATCTCACTCCCAGCATGGCTCACATCCCTGGGACCGGTGCTCTTGCATAGACACGTGCGGGCCCACAAGGCCAACCCCCTGCTTGAGTAGGTGTTCCTCCTACATGCCAACCACAATTATGCCTGCGTTAGGTACCCCAGCGGCAGGGAGGACACCGTGTCAACCAGGGACCTGGCACCAGTGGGAGCACCCACTGTAGCACCACAGCCTCCATCGCCCCAGGATCCCAAGAGCCCGATGCACCTCCCCTGCCCTGGATAGCTGTGGGACACTTAGGACCATGTCAGCCTGCCGCACTTTCCCTACCCCAGGCATCCCGGTCACACTCAAACCGTGGGGGAACGACCCCAACCCCCACTCATCCAATGCCTCACACAATCTTCAACTCTGGCCGCCCTAGCCACCCCTCCGTGCTGCCCCACACCAGCCGCTCCAGTCCCCGCCCCAGCACCCCCGATGAGTCCCCGTTTATCCTCGACGACCCTTGACAAGGAACCAACCCTGGACCCTAGCCTATCACAATTATCACCCCCCTCCCCATTTCTCTGAAATCTGAAGCCCCTTTTCCACTGGCATCCTCTCCCAGGATTTCTTCTTTGGCTTGGCTTCGCGGACGAAGATTTATGGAGGGGGTAAAAAGTCCACGTCAGCTGCAGGCTCGTTTGTGGCTGACAAGTCCGATGCGGGACAGGCAGACACGATTGCAGCGGTTGCAGGGGAAAATTGGTGGGTTGGGGTTGGGTGTTGGGTTTTTCCTCCTTTGCCTTTTGTCAGTGAGGTAGGCTCTGCGGTCTTCTTCAAAGGAGGTTGCTGCCCGCCAAACTGTGAGGCGCCAAGATGCACGGTTTGAGGCGATATCAGCCCACTGGCGGTGGTCAATGTGGCAGGCACCAAGAGATTTCTTTAGGCAGTCCTTGTACCTTTTCTTTGGTGCACCTCTGCCACGGTGGCCAGTGGAGAGCTCGCCATATAACACGATCTTGGGAAGGCGATGGTCCTCCATTCTGGAGACGTGACCCATCCAGCGCAGCTGGATCTTCAGCAGCGTGGACTCGATGCTGTCGACCTCTGCCATCTTGAGTACTTCGACGTTAGGGATGTAAGCGCTCCAATGGATGTTGAGGATGGAGCGGAGACAACGCTGGTGGAAGCGTTCTAGGAGCCGTAGGTGGTGCCGGTAGAGGACCCATGATTCGGAGCCGAACAGGAGTGTGGGTATGACAACGGCTCTGTATACGCTTATCTTTGTGAGGTTTTTCAGTTGGTTGTTTTTCCAGACTCTTTTGTGTAGTCTTCCAAAGGCGCTATTTGCCTTGGCGAGTCTGTTGTCTATCTCATTGTCGATCCTTGCATCTGTCCAAAGCTCACTGCGCAGCTCCCAGGATTTAATGTGGAATTAACCGGTTAAGGATCCAATGGAAAAAGAAAACACTCAGTACACCGGTGTTAAATAACATCAAATCACATCGAGGATTGACGGCCTCTACCCCTACTCATATCCTCCTCGTCAGTTGATACTGGCATGCAGATTAAACCAGTAGAAAAAGGTCGACTTCCATCCATATAATTCCATTTGAAGGTAGACTCTCCGATTCCCAGGGTTCTGTTCAGTGGGAAAGCAGTCAGTGTGGCCCAGTGGAAACAGCACAAATGGCTTCCTATCCCGTGACACAGCACAGCCACTTAACTGGGATGCCAGTGGAAAAAGGGCTTGAAATTCACTTGATTTCTGATTTTCACTTGTTCTAATAAAACCTGATAGATCTCTGTTTCACTCTCCACTGACACTACCTGATTGCCTGAGTATTTCCCACTCTTCGTATGGAAGAATAATGACTGGTCTATTTCAGGTTCTCTTTCTTCCCATCATGGGGCACGCAATGTGAATTCTCCCACCAATGGTTCACCTTCACACTCCTGAAGGAGAAAGGCATTTGAGGAGAGACATCATCTCAAGCCCAGTCACATTTCCACCTATGCTCTCATCTGTGCATGAAACCCCATAGATTGCAACAACTCAACACCAGGATTAGCACAGAACGTGACACTCATTATAAGACCATAAGACACAGGAGTAGAATTAAACCATTCAGCCCATCAAGTCCACCCTGCCATTTCACCATGGCTGGTGTATTATCCTCTTCAACCCCATTCTCCTGCCTTCTCCCCACTCCCTGTGATTCCCTTCCTAATTCGAGGGCAAATTGGATGTGCGGTGCCGGTTGTAGTGTGGCATGTACATTCTGTTATCGCAAGTGTGCTCAGGCTACTTAACAAGAAATTCTAAGCATAACTCATGCTCTACATGCCACACTCATTGAGAGATAGTGAATAAATTAAATTTGACAGTGTATTAGGCTTCATTTAATTTTAGTGTGACAAGGTTAAGCAAAATAAACGAGCAAATTTCTTTTTCAGAAATTACTGTACAGCTGATAATATTACCCAGACTCGTTGGTATTTCATCATTTTCTTAACTTATTATCGCAGGACTATTGATGTTGCTTTCCAAGACATTTTCCAAAGATATCAGGAGCCACAATAGGATCTGTTGCAATACCTTTAATGGGTCTCATTAGTCAAGAATGATTTGTGGATTTTTGTATTATTGTCCTTATGGATAATGTGTAGATTTCTGGAAACATTAAAAGGCCAGCAGGATCAAAGTGTGATAAGTGAGTAGCTCATCTACGTGAGGTTCTGCAGGGGTACATGTGAGATACAGGTGGATAAAGCCCATTGCTGATTCTACCAGTAATTAATCAAGGGGTTGAGTTGTAAACCATTCCTGTCTCTTCCTCTTATTCTAATCTAAATGGTCACACAGGCTCTGTGTGATTTTTAATTGCTTTTGCATTTTCTGCAGCACGCTATCTGATCATTTTGCAAGGCATTCACCAAGTTTTTTTTTCCAATTGTTAATTAGTCATTAATTATAATCCAAAACGTGCTGAATTTCTGCTTTATGGGTCAGCTGTGTCATTAACAACTAGCGCAGTCTCTCTTGGACTGAAAATGTGCCATTGTAAGGCAAAGACTGAGCCTTCCAGAAAGTTCCCCTTTCTTTTTACATCTCTGCTGGCATGTAGGATGTCACTTTCTTCCTGCTCTCTTACGATTACTGGGGCTTGTTTTGAGGTGCATGTGCTGTTCTGATGCACTGACCATTTTAACATAGAACTGAAAACATTACAGTAGAGTAAAGGCCCTTCGGCCCTCGATGTTGTGCCGACCTATATATTTCTATCAAAAAAACGTACAAAACCCTTCCTACCCTGTAAGCCTCTATTTTTCTTTCATCTATGTGCCTGCCTCTTAAATGCCCCTAATGTTTCACTCTCCACCACAACCCCTGGCAAGGCATTCCAGGCACCCACAACTCACTGTGCAAAAAAACTTACCCTTGATCTCTCCAGTTTTCCATTCAGTCAGTCAGTGAGTTTTAATTACATGAAAAACTACTACGGTTACTGAAAATCTGAAACAAAGACAGAACACGTTGGAAAATCTAAGCAATTCAGGCAGCCTCAGAAGATTTAAAAATGGAATTCATGTTTAAGCCTGAATTTCTTTTCAATTGAATTGTTGTTGGCCAGCATTTATTGCCCATCTGTTATTGTCTTCAATTGTGGTGACAGTAAAGTATTACCAGGCGGGACAGTGAGCATGACACCGTTACAGTGCCAACGATCCAAGTTCAAATCTGCTGCTGTCTGTCAGGAACTGGTATCTGCCTGGGTTTCTTCCAGGCACTCCAATTTCTTCCCACCTTTTAAAGCATATGGAGATTGTAGGTTACTTGGGGTAATTGGGGTGGCACGGGCTTGTGGGCTGGATGAGGATATGAGGACCAATGAGGATAACTTCACTTTTTTCCACATTAATATGTATCCACCATGTCCTCACCCATTCACTCAAGGGAATTCATATCCCCTTGAACCTTCTTGACATTCTCTTTCACCTATTCTCACCCAGCTTTGTATCTTGGAAAATTACCAGTGTTCCCACACCTAAATCATTGCTATTGAATGGGCTTCATTTGAGGTTCCCCACGATTGCCAACCAGGTCTGCCAACCTTCCAAAGACCTATTATTATCATGGTATGCTTTCCGTCTGGGCATATTATCCCCTGCTTTGTCCGCTCTAACCTCATTGAACAACCTCCTGCATGGGACCTTATTGAAAGATTTCTGAAGACTTAGGTGCATCCCCTGAAGTCTTCGACCAATCACATTCTCAAAGAACTCCATTTATTTGCTGACTCTGCTCAATGTATTATCGTTTTCTATGCATTCTGTTATTAAAAATTAAGGCGTCTGAGGAGATACTGTCTGCATGATTGAGGCAGCAACATTTTTTGACCACTACAACTGTGAATATTTATTTATTTGTTTGGTTATATTTACTGTTATTTTTCTCTTGTGGTGCATTGTGTTGATTTAATTTGTGCTTATTGGATGTTAATGTGTTTTACGCACCTGTGTAGCTGCAATAAGCCAGGATGTCGTTGCATTTGTACATGTACTTTTGTGCATGCTAATAATCTCTCATTATAGATTCCAACATTTACTCTCCTATTAGCATTAAGACACAGAGCAGTAGTCCTCCCCATCTTTCTTAATCATGAGATTAGATTTTATGCTCTCCAATCCAAAGATGCAATTCTAGAATCTATAGTTTTGAAAGACGATTTCCTGTGTTTACTCTCTCTCGAGCCATCTTCTTCAAAACTCTGGGGTGTAGAACTTTAAATTCTTGGGATTTATTAGCTTTTACTTTCAGCAAATAATATTACTGGAAGGTTAAGAAATCAGGTCTCCTGTCAAACACTCCAGTGCTTAGGTCAGCCTATAATTCGCTGTGTTCTAAATGTAAACATCCAGCAGTAATCCATGCAGCAAAGCAGGGGGAAATCCATTTCCACCATACACTCAAGTGTCTCTCACAAGGCAGACTCAGGCAAGAAGGGGCAGGGGGTTAATGTCGTGTGGCTGCTACAACACACTGAGCAAACCCACTCCACAATGTCACCTTAGTTCAGCCTTTGGCCCCACAGTGACTGGGATCCGCCTGTAATTACCGTGGTTGTTGATTAGTCTTCACGGGACAAGGAGAAGGACATTGCCCTCAGCTCTCCGCACTCTTGCCCATCTCTAACTCTACATCTCAACACCTTTACCAAGAGGTTGGCCAATCCCTGCGTCCCTCAGGTCCAGCCTTTGGCCCCACAGTGACTGGGATCCCCTTGTGATTATCGTGGTTGTTGATTAGCCTTTACGGGACAAGGAGAAGGAAATTGCCCTCAGCTCTCCGCACTCTTACCCATCTCTAACTCTACATCTCAACACCTTTATCAAGAGGTTACCCAATCCCTGCGTCCCTCAGGTCCATGCCTCTTTGATCATCCCTGGTTTTAAGTAATTAAGTAATTGCCTGCCAGCTGTCAACTCAAAAATAATCTCGAATCATTGATGATAATCCTCTCATTTTAGTAATTAACCATTCCTGCATCTTGACCTGGAATTTCCTGCTAACTCAGGCACCTCTGACATGCTGCTTCTGTGGCCAAGTATAGATGGCAGACAAACAGAGGGAGAGGATCAAAAATTAATTGCCCAGAAATGCTGGAGGAAATCAGCAGGTCTCGCAGAACCCACAGGAGGTAAAGATATATTACCGACATTTTCAGGGCTGAGCAAAATGCAGGCAGGGGCCTATTTTAAAAAACAGGTGGAAAGGAAAGAATGGGGGGGGGGGTGGGTAAGAGTACAGACCAACAGACAAAAGGTGTTAATTGGATATGATAAGATGAGAGGAGAGAGGAACGGTGAGAATTGATTGGGGCAGGGAAAATGGAAGAGAGAGAGAGAGAGGAAAGGAGATAAGGAAAGGATGACAGTCGATGTTAATGTCATCCGATTTGAGAATGCCCAGATGGAAGATGAAATGTTGTTCCTCTAATTTTGAATGGTCTCAGTGTGTCAGTGCATGAGACCATGGACAGACACATTGGCAATGGTGTGAGGTAGGGAATTGAAATGGGTGGCCACTGGGAGATCCACGCTATTGCGGCAGACAGAGCCGAGGTGCTCAACAAAGTGATCTCCCAGTTGGCGCCCAGTCTCTCCAATGTAGAGAAGACCACAGCGGGAGCACTGGATGCTCATTCACAAGTGAAGTTTTGCTTCACTTAGAAGGACTGTTTGGGCCCCTGAATGGCAGTGAGGAAGGAGGTGTGGGTGCAGGTGGAGCAACTCGTATGGTCAAAAGAGTAGGTGCCAAGGGGGCAATTGATGGGCAGGGAGGAGTAGACAAGGGAGTCACGTAGGGAGAAGTCCTTGTGAAAAGAGGAGAGAGGAGGAGAAGGGAAGATGTGTCTTGAGGTGGGATCTCGTTCTAGGTGGCATTTGGCAGAGAATGATATGTTGGATGCAGAGACTGGTGGGTGGTAGGTCAGGACAAGGAGAATCCTATCCTTGTTGCATATTAGGGTGGAGAGGGCCAGGGCAGAAGTGTAAGTAATGGAGGAAATGTGGGCAAGCCCTTGTTCTCTTGCTACCACAGCTCCGAACTTCACTTGCCATGCTGAACCTCTCCTAGATCCTGTGCCCAATCCGCACATTCAACTGCTGGTTCTACACACCCACCTGGTGTCCATCAAGGATCAGAAACTCACCTCCCTGGAGAATGTGGCCTCTGTGACCTCCCACATAGGTCTCCACCTTGGCTCTGGTGAACTTCAGGTCTGAGCCTCTGTCACAAGCTCTCACCCTGGCCCCGGCAATATCTAGGACCGAGGCTCCAACCCAAACTCTCGCCCTGACCCAGGCATCCTACAGGACTGAGTCTCTGATGTGACCTCTCACCCTGGCGCCAGCAACATCCAGGAACGACCCTCCAATCCCTGGCTCTGGTGGCTCACTTGAGGGAGCACCTGTCACAAAATCCCTCTCTGGCCCCTCTCACTCCCCCTCCCCCTCCCTCCAATAATCCCCAAACCTCCCCTCCCTCCCTTGGATCCCCTCTGATCCACCCCGTCCTCTTCCCCCCCCCTCCACAAACCAGCCATCATATTGACCGCCACCAAACCTGCCTGGTCCCCTCAGATCGCCTCTCTTCCCATGGGCAGTTAGAATGCTCAAAGACCAAAGGAACTGCTCAAACGAACTATTCAAGACTCACATTCACAAAGCAATATTTATTTTTTTATTTGTATAGATAAAATCTTTGTCCTGCATATGTATTATTTGTCTGTATATGTGTTATATCTGGTTGTGTGCCTCCACGTTTTGCACCAAGGTCCAAGTGAACACTGTTTCATCAGGTTGTACTTGTACAATCAGATGACAATAAAGTTGATTTGACTTGACTCTCAGAGACAGAATGCCTACATCTGCCTTCACCCACAACTCCACGGGTTCTGTGCCCGCCATGATGCTGAACTCTTCATCTGTCGACCACGTTTCCAAGCTCACTTCTATAACAACAATTCTCCACCCTACACTATAGACCCTTTCTCCTGTTTTACACCTTCTTCCTCCTCCTGGACACCTCATTCCAGACTTCTGCCTGCTCTGGACCTGTCTATTTCTAACTGCCACTGTGACATCAAACATATTGACTTCACTACTCCCCTCATTCATTTCAATCTTACCCCCTCGGAACACCAGGAACTCTACTCCCTTACCCCAACCTCAGCATCAAACCCCCAGAGAAGGGTGGTGCTGTTGTAGTCTGATGCTATGACCTCTATCTGGCTGAAGCCAGATGACAGCTCTTAGACACCTCCTCTTATTTACCCCTCCAACCCGTTCACCAAAACTCATCAAACCACTGTGTCATGCTCTTCTCAGAACTCATCACTTCCAGTCATCTCTTTCCCACAGTTCTAGCCTCATTGTTTCCCAATTTCACACTGCCAGGCTCTCCCTCCTACCTCCACAAATACAATTGTCCAGCCAGACCCATCATGCCTGCATGCTCCTGCCCCACCAAACTGGTATCTGCTTACCTTGACTGTTTTGTCACCCCTGGTCCAGTCCCTCCCCACCACTGGGATACTTCACATGCCCTCCATCACTTCATCAACTTCGAGTTCCCTGCACTTGACCGCCTCATGATTACCATGGGCATCCAATCACTATGCACCTCCATTCCCCATGCAGAAGGCCACAAAGCTCTTTGTTTCTTTCTTGACAACAAACCCAAGCAGTCCCCCTCCGTCCCTCACCACCTTCCAACCAGCAGATCTTGTCCTCACCCTCAATAACTTCTTTGATTCATCCCACTTTTTCCAAGTTAATGGGGTAGCCATGGGTGCCCACACAGGCCCCAAGTGTGCCTGTTTTTTGTTGGCTACATGGAGCAATCCCAGCGATAAGCCGAGAGAGGCAGCCTTCTCACCTCTTCCTCTGCTACTTTAATGATGCCTCATGATGAGCTCATCACTTTATCCACTTTGCTGTCAACCACCATCCTGTCCTCAAACTCACTGTCCATCTCTCGCAAATCTCTTCCTTTTCTCAATCTCTCAGTCTCCATCTCGGGAGAACTCTCGACAGACATCTACAAGCCCACCAACTCCCTCAGCTACCTCGATAACTCGTCTTCACACCCTGTCCCCTGTAAGGATTCCATTCCTTTCTCTCAATTACTCCATCTCCATCACATGTGCTCCCAGGACGAGGTCTTCCATCAGAGATGTCATCCTTCTTCAAACAACATGGCTTCCCCGCTACCACCATCAACTCAGCCCTCACCCACATATCTTCCATTTCCTTCACATCTGCCCTGGCCCCATCTGCCCCCTTGTTTTGCCAACTACCGCACCAGTCTCCACATCCAACATATTATCTTCCGCTATTTCTGTCAACTACTGCATGATCCCACAGGAATTGCTCTCTCTGTGACTCTCTTGTCCTCACCTCCCTTCCCACCAATCGCCCCCTTGGCACAAGCCTGCGCAAGTTGCTCCACTTCCACCCACACCTCCTCCATCACAATTATTAGGGGCCTCAAACAGTCCTTCGAAGTGAAGCAACACTTCACTTGTGAATCTGCAGGGGTCATCTATTGCACCCGGTGCTCCCACTGTGGTCTCCCTTACATCGGAGAGACTGGACGCAAACTGTGAGATCGCTTTGTTTAGCACTTTGGCTCTGTCTGCCACAATAGCGCAGATCTCCCGTCCAGTGGCAACTTATTTCAATTCCCCACCCCATTTCCTAGTCCAATTTATGAGTGGTCTCATGCACCATCAGACTACGACCACTCATTAGTTGGAGGAACAATATCTCATCTTCTGTCTCCCTCCAACTGGATGGCATTAACGTCAGCTTCTCTGGATTCCAACACACCATTTTCCCCTTATCCACTTTCCTCCAACTCTCTCTCTCTCTCTTCCCTTTTCCCTCTCTCTCCTTTCATGCAACACAAACAACCTTCGTCCCCAATCAGTTGTCACCTTTCCTCTCTCCTGACCTCTTATTACATCCAGTTAAAATCTTTTGTCCATTGGTCTGTGCTCCACCCCTCCCTGTTCTTCCCTTTACACCTGCTTTTTAATATAGACCCCTTGCCTGTTTTTTGCTTATACTTTGAGGAAGGGCTCAGGCACAAAATAGATCTTTCCCTCCTATGGACACTGTGAGAGCAGCTGAGTTCCTGTGGCATTTCTGTGTTTTTGTTCCAATCACAGTGTCTGCAGACTTTTGTGTTTTACTTTCAAAATTAATAACTGTTGGTCAAATAAAAATAAGATGGCTGGAAACACTTTGTCCTGCATCTGCGGAAAGACAAACGCAGACTCTTCATTATCGAAGATCCTTCATGGGAAGTTTAGATAGAGGGACTTTAACCTGACATGTTGACTCTGTTTCTCTCTTCACAGTTGCTGACTGACCAGCTCAATGTTTCCAGCATTTCCTCTTGTTATATTAGATACAGGGCAATCTTGTCATATTCCTGCAGCGTTCACAACTCTAACGCTCAAAGTGTCCCTCAGCGAATGTTCTACCAAAGCATCCTGTGTAACTGGACCTTGACTCATGTTAATCACTCCTCCTGTTGCACACAACAATGATTCTATAAAGAATAGAGCTCCCTCTATGTAGTCCATCAAACTTTCCCAGGACAGGAACACCACAAGTCTGGCACAGAATAGTCCAATCCCCTATTGTCCCATCCCACAATCCCAGGGCAGGGACAGCACAGGTCAGACTAAATCTCCCTCGCGATTGTCCTATTAATCACTCCCAAACATGGAGTGATCTCCCCCCAGGCAGGGACAGCACAGGTCTGATTGTTTGACCTGAGTCAGTGTGGGGCTGAAGGGTTGATTGGGATGTGGGCAGAATAACAAAACTGGGATCAATGAGAATCTGTCCATGATGGCTGGTGCAGGCTTCTGCTGAAGGATCGAGTTCTTGGTGACCTGATGAAGCTTGACCTTGGTTGAATTTATGATTTCAGACATACAGACATTTCAGACACTTTGGCCCATGAGCCTGTGCCGCCTAATTATACTCAATTGACCTGCAACACCCGGTACGTTTCAAAACCAGAACCCCCAGTGGAAACCCATTTGGACACGGGGAGAACATACAGATAGCGCAGGATTTGAACCCCAGACCCAATCGCTGGCGGTGTAATGCATTGCGCTAACTGCTACGCCAATTGCGATGCCAGTTTAAGGTGCACCTCTCCACTCCCTCGACAGATGGTGTTGCTGAATTTCTGCAATGAGGGAGCTAACAGCCATAAAATGCAATGATACATTTTATCTTGGACATTCGAGCGAAACAGCCACTAGCACCCTCCACACTGGGATTTTGATGAACTTCTCTTTCTCTAACTGTAAGGGGTAGGGGCAATTGCTGCTAATAATGAATCTTGGCCCTTACAACAGAAGTAAAATCAATTTTGAGTAATATTATTCCTGTTTTCTTACATGACAATATAGAAATCTTCAATCATTTAATTTAAGTTAATTTAGACATATCGCATGTTAACAGGCCATTCTGGCTCATAAGACTGTGCCCCCCAAATACCCCATTTAACCTACGATCCCGGTACGTTTGAAAGGTGAGAGAAAATCAGAACACCCGGAGGAAACCCACTCAGACAAAGGTGAACGTAAAAACTCCTTATAGCCAGCGCCAGATTCAAACACGGGTCTCTAGCACTGTAATTTTCTTTGGCTTGGCTTCGCGGACGAAGATTTATGGAGGGGGTAAATGTCCACGTCAGCTGCAGGCTCGTTTGTGGCTGACAAGCAGACACGGTTGCAGTGGTTGCAGGGGAAAATTGGTTGGTTGGGGTTGGGTGTTGGGTTTTTCCTCCTTAACCACTACGCTGACCAAACTTGGATGGTTTGCATGTGAACTTAGATGGTATGGAGGTGTGATCCCTGCACCTGTTCTGCACCAATACCTATCTCACATCTATCTCATCACCTATCTCACACCTCACATCTATCTCACCCCTCTGCACTGACACTTGTTTTATTCTGTGCAGTAAAACTCCCTGGACTAGTTGGCTGCTGGTTTGCTTCTAACACAGAATAATTTCTTTGAGTTACAATGGATCATGTTCTAGTCTGTGTCCAGTCAGACTTTCTGACTGCAGAGCATATTCCTTCTGGACTTCATGCTCAGTGTATCAGACATTTCACACTTGGCTGGGCTGTTTGCTGTTCCACCAGCTATTTTTGATCACTATGCACCTCTGTTTAAAGTATACCATCTCGCCCTGATACACTAAAGAGCTTTGAAGCTTTGGCTTTTGGCTATGAGCTGGAGTTGAGCGACTATCAGGGAGGAATTTTGAAACAAGAGATAAAGAAAGAGACTCGGAAACACAGAGCAAGTGTGACAGATGCACAAAGAGATTGAGAGTGAAAGAGACAGAAGGTGAGCTTCATTGTTGGTGAGAGGCAGTTCAAGAACTGAATGCGTTTCATTTAGTGTTCACTGAGAAAACACTGAGTCATATCAGTGTTTCCTCGGACTGGAAAAAATCACTCCCTTCCACCTGCAATGTGTAAACACAGGAGCTGATGCTGAATCACAGAGACCACAGGCACAAGGATGTCCCAGATCAGAGTGTAATTGGTCAGAAACAGCTTGCAGTGGAAAGTTTTTGCCCTGGCATAAGGCAATTATTACTCCAATTCCAGGATTTTTAACATTAGTTGGAATTATGCATTCTGACGTTAAATTCTCTGTTGACTCATTTGATAATTGAAACGGATCATTCAGTGACAATTAAAATTGTGCGGAGGAAATGCTCTCAGCCGATATTAGTAAGCAGGAGGTGAACCTGCGGTGTCAATGACTGGATCACGAGGGATGGAAAATGATAGGAATACTCAATGGGTCTCATAGAATCTGAGAAAAGAGGAACAACAATAGGTCAAAAACCCATTGTCAGAACTTGAGGGTTTGAGGGTCATGTTAATATAAGAACATAAGAAATAAGAGCATGAATCGTCTATAACCCTAATTCCTTCAATGCAAAAAATGATCTGTAATTTAAATATGCCTTGGGCAGAGAGCTCCACAGATGCACTACTCTCTTGGAAAACAGTTCCTCCTCATCTCCTTCCTAAATCTACTTACCTGAACCTTGACGTCATGTCCCTTGGTTCTTGTCTCACTGCCCAGTGGAATCAACTTTCCCGCCTCTAACTAATTATCCCATTTCTCTCCAAATTGCAGAAATGTTGATCGAAAGTTCTAGGGGCCGTCAGTGAAGAGTGCTTGAATGAATCACATTTGCACTCATGTCTCACACATGTAAATACTTACACTCTGCAACATATTTCATGAGATGCTAACAACTCCAGAGGAAGTATGGTTTCCAGAAGGGAACGTGTAGCTGGTGGCATTCCAATGTTTCCACTGCCCTTGTCCTTCCAAGGGGTACAGGGTTTAGAGGGCATGGTGAAATAAGGTTTGGCAAGTTGCTGCAATCACAAGTGCATCCACCTTTAGTTGGTTCATAGGTTGATGTTGGAAACAAATGTAATTTTTGTCTGCATTGGATTGATAGAGATGTTCACTGAAGTGACGAATGATCACAGTAGATAGACATATTTCAGGATCAATTGCTCTCCTCACGTATATACAGAAAAGCTAATTCTCCAGTCTTCAATTAATGTGCATACTTCAATCAATGATAGAGCTGGACAAATCAGCAGCCAGTGCCAGACAATGGAAGCAATTACCAGAAGGAAATTAGAATCACATCAAGAATTATTCTCAATTATCTCAAGTTTGCCCTCTGAGCGACACACATGCCACTGAGACATGGAGTGAAAGAAAATAGAGTCTACAATAAGAAACAGCCACTGAGGTCCTGTTTTATTGTTCTACTGCTCTATTTATGTCAACTGGGTTTGCCTGTCTGTTCCTTGAATTTGCCATTGTTGTGAGGTCCTCCCCTTCCCAAAGGCTCGTGCCACGTGAATGGGTTCTCACTTTGCGGTTCCAATGTCCTTCCCAGTCCTTTGGGACCACATGGCCTCTGTTCAGATTCTTGCCCTTTCTTACCAATCAAGTATAGGCCTATATACCATTGCCAGTTGATGAGCCCCATGACCACCTAACCCTATCCTTAAATCTAACCTTTACCCTTGGCCTTAACCCTAACCCTAACTTTGACAGTGACTTTAACCCTAATGCTAATCCAACCCCAATCCTAACCCTAATTCTAGATCTCATTTAAAATACTAGAGCTCTGCTCATGCTAGACATGTAGGGCCTCAGAGCCTTTGCAAAAGCTTTGGAAAAGTGCCCAAGAGACTTCTCTAATGGATTGTTGTTTACAGAAAGGCAACAGATGAAAGAGCTTGTTGGAGCCGCATATTGTCTGGAAGGGAACTTGGTGATCTAAGAGAGTCAAGTGGTTTTGTAAGCAGAGAGAGTCAAACAGGCTTTCTCTCAGAGAGAGAGAAAGAGAGACACACACAGAGATCAGTTGTACAGTGTTAAGAGTCGCAACAGCAGCTGGGACTGGAACAGGACAAGCTGGCACGCTTGTGGAAAACCCCATTTGTTCAGCCTGATCAAAGAGCTTGAGGTTCATGCAAGAGGAGAGAACTGGCTGCCTAATGTTTCACTTGGAATAAGAGAAACAAGAAGGACCTGAAAGAAAGAGGTTATCATTTGGAGAACCCTGAGGGGAAAGTTTCTTTTGCAAGACACTGAAGTGGCTGATGGAAGTAAATGTACAACAAATCTCTCTCTGAAAACTGACAAGAGCCTTCCTGAGCAGTAACCATTTACCTTTCAAGCACCAAAATCTGGTGTACTTCATAAATGCTAAATTCTGTGCACAGTATAAGAATTGCCTGCAACCAGTGAACTTGGAAGAATGAGAAGTGAGATTGGACTGTGAACCAAAGAACTTTTCTGAACTTATACACACATTACATGCATGTGCGCTTAGAATTAGAAGGGGTTAAGTTAGGTTAGTTAAGTCAATAGTGATAAGTTAAAGTTTGATTCTATTTTCATGTTTAAAGATAATTAAAAGTAACATTTGTTTAAGTAACCCTTTTTCTTGGTGAATATCTATTGCTGCTGGGTTTTGGGGTCCTCTGGGCTCGTAACATAGGAATGCAGAAAGTTGCACCAAATCCATCACTGACCTCCCAGCCATCCAAGTCATGAGGTGCTGTCTTAAGAAGGCAGCCACATCATAAAAGACCCCCACTACCCTGGACACACTCTCTTCTTAGGTGCTACTTTCAGGCCTGAAGCCTGATATCTGGCCCCTCCAGGTTTAACAACAGTCATATTTCAACAGCTATCTGGCTTTTGAATCTCCCTGAACTTTCTAACCCAGACTATTGAAGATCTGCCTGCACTATTGACTTTACAGATTTTTGGAACTGCAATCAAAGGTGAATATTATTTTGCTCTTGCTTATTATCTTTTTTCTCTTGTTGTGCATTCTGTGTTTTGTGTACCTGGGAAGCTTCAGCAAGTAAGACTTTCATTGAATCTATACCTTGACCTGATATATAGGACAGTAAGCTTCATTCATTCATTGAATCCATGCAGCCGTCCTACCCATCAACACTGAATAATGAACACAAACTAATTAAATCTGGAACCCAAAGCTCGATCCTGACTCCTTGAGTTCATCCTGTTGTCAAGTATATCTTCTGCTCTTCTAGTTCCAACATCTCATGCCATGACTGCTTTAGGCCTCATCCTCAAGTTCAATGCCCTCCAGATACAGAATTTCCAAACCCCCCAAATTCCATTTTACACTAAACAATACTCCTTGTAGCCTGTCTCACACTTTGGCCGAGTCCTGACCACCCCCTCACCACCCCCCCCCCCCCCCCACCACCACTGCTGTTTGCTTATTCTGTAGAGTATCTTTTCCCAAGTTACACAAGGAAGTCAAGTTGAGTTCACTTTAAAGCCAAATTGAGTAAACTGCAATTCTGAAAGTTTTAATATACATAAATGCCAGGAATATTGAAATGTCACCTTTTTTATCTTGCACAAATGGCAAGCATTTAGAATTTATGGTTGTTAAACTAAAAACGCTGGGCAGATGAATTGGCTGATCAATGGCCAGGGTTACCCATCCAGTATGGACACTGCAACTGAAGAAGGCCACGGGAAACCACTCCAGTATTTTTCCTTTGTTTAATCATGAACTCAACTCAAAGATGGAGCCTTTACTGACAGAGAACAGGGGAGGCAACAACTACAATTCAGAGGGTCAGGGATCATGATGGATGGAGAGACATGATCGCCCACGCCGAATGTCAAGGCACCTGAATGATGACGATCCTTTGATATTATTTCATTTTCTAACTTGCTATTTGTGGAATTTAAAATTGTACTATTTCAGTTGATGTATCCTATGTACATAAAAACACACCGAAATGCTGGAGGAGCTCAGCCGGTCTTTCCAATGTCCATATTGGCTAGGGGAGAAATCCAAACCAACACAAGGTGTTATCAGCTCTGATTAAGGGACAAGGAAGTAATTCATCATGTTTGTGCGAAAAGAGACTTAAAGGGGAGACATAGCTAGGGGAAGGAACCAGGTGAAGAAGTGGGGGGGGGGCCGTTTAACGAAACCCAGAGAAGTCAATGTTAATGCCATCCAGTGGAGGGGGCCCAGTCAGAAGGATGAGGTGTTGTTCCTCCAATTTGCAGATGGTCTCAGTCTGGCAGTACATGAGACCATGGACAGACACGTCAGCATGGGAATGTTAGGGGAATTGAAATGGGAGGCCACCAGGAGATCCACGCTCTTGAAATGGTCAGAGCAGAGGTGCTTAACGAAGCGATTTCCCAGTCTGCGTCCCATCTCTCAAATGTAGAGACCACAGCAGGAGCACCTGATGCAGTTGATGACCCCTGTAGATTCACTTGGAAGGACTGTTTACGGCCCCTATTTACCAGTGTTTCCTATGTAACCATTTGATTGCAGTAAGTAAGAATTTTCAATGCATCTCTGCATTGTATATGTATGTGACAATAAACTCTTCATAAATTTAAATCAAGGTCAGCATCAAACCCAGATCCCTGCATCAGTATACCAAGCTGCAAAGGCCTCCTCAGTTGGTTTCTCTGCCTTCGTCATGTTAGTTTGGACCTAATCCTATTGCATTACAAAATGATTCCAGGGGCTAAATAGGTCCACTCCTTTTCTGTTGTTTTCTGAACTGCACCCTCACTCTTTTTCAGAATGTCATTGTTAAAGAGAATCTTGTGAGAATCTTGCAAACCTCCCCGAGTGTATTTGACTGAAAAAGACCTCAGATTGCAGGGTAGATCAGATCTATGGGGGTGTGGAAAGTATCTATTTTGATTTTTTTCCCTCACCTGAGCCCATAGGTCACATAGTGAATGGCAGAAATTTAAAAAAAAACACTGCAATTTCTGCAAATCTTGACAGCAAATCATCTCAGAGGACTAAATCATGCAGGAGTTAAAACCTGAATAGCTGGGGCCATGAGGATCCCTTGTCACAGCTGAATGTGCACCGAGAGACGGAAAGAGAATTTAGAATGGAAGTTGGCAAAGATGGGAGCAGAGGATTAGTCAGGAGAGAAGGACACTTGATGGGAAAGAAGTGAGCAGAGAGAGTCAGGTCAGGTAGAGAAAAGATTAGAGAGGAGATTGGCAGAGGAGCCCATTGTCAGTTCTACAATTCAATAAGATCATAGCTGATCTGAGCTCAAACTCCATATACTTGATCATTCCCTTCTGTCCCTTACTACAGTACCTTGTTAATAAAATCCTATCAATCGCCAATTTGAAATTAACAATTTCCCCTGGCACTTGTGGAAGGAAGGCCAGGTATATTTTACAAACTAAATTATTTCCTAAACTCCACAGTTAGCCGAGTTTAGTCCTGGATTTCCCAAAAGAAAAAAAAAGTTGTTTTCTCATTTAATTTCTTGCACATTTTAATTAAATCAATCTTAAAATTCAAAGGAACAAATACTCATTTTTTTCATTTTCTGCAGATTAGAGAATTTTTATGATCTCAATTATATATATTTCTTAAGAGGACTGATGAGAATTTAATTGATGTGATTTTTAATTTACAACCTTTCTATAATGGTTCAATATCTATCATTTATGATGTGTTGTTGGGAATAAGAGAGGCTCCCTCAGATGAAATTTAAAAACAGCCTGGGAACAAGACCTACAGCTTTTAATTTCTGAAGAAACTTGGAATATAATTTTCAAATTGATTTATACCTCTTCCTTATCTGCCTGCCACTCTCTCCTACAATTTAAAGTAGTTCATAGGACTCACATGTCCAAAGTCAAGCTATCTTGTTTTTATGCAGATGCATTGTGACAGAGTATTTTGAGGTGGTTTGGGAGGAATTGCTGGAGCAGCTTGCACACACACATTTTAAAACACAAAATATTTGCAGGACTTTTACAGAGTGCTTTTTGAAGAAAGAGCACCAAAGTTACAGACTACAGCTTGCCTGGGAGAGCATGTGATTTTTGCAGGCAGACTCAGAACAGTTTTGCTCTCAGAGAGGGAGGGAGTGAAACAGAGAGGAGAGACACAGAAATCAGTTCCAAAAGGACAAAGATGGCAAACTTTTGGAAAGCTATCTGGTCAAAGGAGAAGACTAGCTGTCTGAGGTGACCCGAAAGAAAGAGGATCATCTGGAGAACCCTGAAGGGGGCAAGTTTCATCACCAAGACTAATTGGAAAGGAATCAGGTGTGAATGTCCTGGAACAAAAGGAATCTCTCTCTGAAAACCAGCAAGAACCCTCCTGAGTGGTAACCATTTGTCTGTTAAGCACCAAAGATGGGTGAACTTTATTAATGCTAACTTCTGTGCACAGAACAAGAATTGCCTGCAACCAGTGAGATTGGACTGTGATCCAAAGAACTTTTCTAATCTTAAATATACATTATACACACCTGCACTTAGTCTTAGAGAGGGGATTAAGTAGATTAGGTAGGTTAAGCAATAAGTTAGTTTAATTCTGTTTTCTTGTTCAATTATAATTATAAACTGGTTTTGTTTAAGTAGCCCTGTGTTGTGGTGCATATCCATTGCTGCTGGTTTTTGGGATCCTCTGGACTCTAACAATATCTACTCATTCTGATAAATGGAGACACTTCATTAATTCATTTGTTCTGGACACGTCAGAGTCTTGAGAGGTATTGGAACAAAGTATTTCTCTGCACTTTATAAAGTTAATTTTAAAGTAAATCCCTTAACTGATTTTTTTGGTATT
Organism: Narcine bancroftii; assembly: GCF_036971445.1. Lineage (NCBI taxonomy): Eukaryota > Metazoa > Chordata > Chondrichthyes > Torpediniformes > Narcinidae > Narcine > Narcine bancroftii. Next base: position 42,750,100 of record NC_091480.1, on the reverse strand, counting down.
GTTGGAGAGAGTGACATAAGTTTAATGGCATCTGACCTTCTATTTCTCTTATGGCCAGGTGGGAGGTGTTGCTCCGATGGAGGGATGTTACCCCTCCTCATCATGCTCAATGGCTACATGATGCCATGTCATGTTTAAACTTAGAGAAGATTAGTTGGTCAATTTCAGATTTGAATTGAAATTTTCAAACACTGGGTTATAAAATTAATTGGGTTAAAAGTGAGATTATATAACCATATAATTACAGTATGGAAACAGGTCATTATGGCCTCTCAAGTCCGCACTGATTTAAGTGAACTCCACTAGTCCCACCTACCTGCTCCCTCTCCATAACCCACCAGGCCGCTCACATCCATGTACTCATCCAACCCTCTCTTAAATGACAAAATTGACCCTGCTGCAACCACCTCTTCTGGAAGGTCATTCCACTCAGCCGCCACTCTCTGAGTGAAGAAGTTTCCTCTTATGTTACTTCAAATGTTCTGCCCCCTAACCCTTAACTTATGAGCCCTCATTCCAATCTCACCTACCCTCAAGGGGAAGAGCCTATTCACATCTACTCTATCTACCCCCCTCATAATTTTATATACCTCTATCAAATCCCCTCTCAACCTTTTATGCTCCAATGAATAAAGACACAGTCTACTCAATCTTTCTTTGTCTTCTAAATACTGCAATCCAGACAACATTTTAGTAAATCTTCTCTGCACTCTCTTTACCTTATTGATATCCTTCCTATAATTATGCTGTTGATTGATGGTGATTACACTCAATGTAAGAAAATTGTTCAATTTAAATGGTCAGATCAAATTAAATATTTAGGTATTAGAATTGATAATGATTTAGATCATTTATACAAGTTAAATTATTTACCTATATTTCATAAAATTAAAGATAACAAATAGATGGAAAGATTTACCTATAACATTAATAGGTAGATTCAAATGTATTAAGATGAATATTTTTACAGGAATTCAAATTGGATTAAGATAAATGGAGAGCTATATATGACTAAGATTGTCAATGTAAGATATAGATTAGCCCACTATAATTTTATACATCAGTTATATTTAACACCTCAGAAATTAAAGAAATATAATTGATATTAGATCTTGTAAAGAAGTAGGCTCTTTTTTACACTCGACTCGGTTATGTGATAAGGTTCAATTTTTTTGGACATGACTGAAGGAATTTTAGAGAAAGTTTTAAAGAATGGACCCAAAATTATTTTTATTAGATAATGTTAAAATGTTAAGTTTGAAATTGAGGTTGACTATGTACCAAATTGTGTTTTTAAGATTGGCAATGGCTGTAGCCATTACTTGGAAAAATTAGATTGATTTGGGATTACAGAGATGGCATCTGGAATTGAGATCATGTATTCCATTGTAAAAAATAACATATAATTTATGTGATAATGAGCTTTTTTTTGGAAAGTGTGGAGCCCTTATTTAGATTATATAGACTTAAAATGCTGAGTTCCCTGGGGCTCGTGGTGGTGGTGTTGCTCTGATCCATGGTAGTTGCTTGTGTTTGTGATGGTTCAAATCTCCCGTTTACTTTCTTTCTTTCTTTTGGGGTTTTTGGGGTGGGAGGAGGGTGGGTGTTTGGGGGATGGTTGGAGGAGGGGAAGGAGGTTTTCATTTGTATTCATATATTAAACATTTTAAATAAAGTATTTTTTTAAAAAACTTTCAATCACTGTGGGGACCCTTTTTGTGTTACTTTCGTAATTTTTGATTTGATATGAAGGTAGAACTGTTGACTAATGAGGTAACTCATCACTCTGATAATAATTCTGTCTTCCACTTTTTTTGGCCAACCAGCTTCTTTCTTGGTCGTGGGTTTCGATTTTCCTTTTTTTTTATAATAAAATATCAATACAATATAATCTCTTTGGTTAAAATGTGGAGTACCTTGGATGAAATGATATGATTTAAGTGTAATGTATCTTCTTGACTTGTAGTATATATCTGGATGTACTCTGTATTTTGGATGTGAAATTTCAATGTTAATAAAAACATTGAGGAAAAAATTCCAGGGAACACACCCTTTGGTTTCTTTGATCTCACTTCAGAATTTGGATGTTATTCTGGTGAATCTACATGCTGGGTGCTCCAAGGCCAATGTATCCTTCCTGAGGTGTGATACCCACAACTTTCACAGGAATCCAAGTCGAGATCTCTGCCTCCCAGCACTATACCTCCTTTCTTGTACCAACCCTGTAAATATCAGAGACACCATTCTGTTAGCCCACTCATTATTTCTTGCTGCCTGAATAATGTAAATGGACTGCCAAATCTCTGAGCAGTTTTTAACTGCTTAGAAAGCTTTCTCCTCTGTCGTTTTTAATCCAAAGGACCTTACAGGTCCTGTCAATTCTCCCTTCCTCTTGTCATTTAATGCTGCAGTCCACACTTCTTCCTTCTTCATAGAGAAACATGGATACACAGCTTTGAGAAGCATGTTGATGGGCCAGCAAAGATCTTTACTGCGTACCACGAGGCACATCCTCTTTAATGAGGGAGGTGGAGGACATTGGAATGGGGAACCCATGATAACCATTACACTGGCACAGACTGCTAAACCATCCAACCAGCAACCTCGGTGCATGCAAACCCTACACCATGTAGCACTCAATAGTGCAGCGCCCGCAAATCTGAAGAGCGCTATTGTAGTATTTCAGAATAGCATTTGAATGCACTTCAGTCTTCGGAAGTCACATCTTTCATGCATTGGTGTGTTCCCCCTAAATTTCCTTACTGTCCTGTGTGATTTACATGTTCTATGCTAACTGGTTCTCACTTGAAACGTCCATAAATTTAGGGGTTGCAAGGCAATCTTTATTTTTGAATAGGCTGCACAGTAACCACCCACTGGGCTATCAAGGAGGCTTGACTGACCTAATTGAAGAATGAGATGTTCTTCTTTGTGTTTTGAATAGCTCCTGTGACAGAGCTGAGAAAGCACAGGTGACCAGTGAAATCAAGCCACCTTTAGGCTCTAGCTAATGGACAGACTGAGGGGTGGTGTAGAGCAGGGAAGTGTGTGTGTGTGTGTGTGTGTGTGTGTGTGTGTGTGTGTGGGGGGGGGGGGGGGGGAACATTAGAGGCAAACAATTGAAAGCATTCTTGTTTACTGCAAGACTTGTGCTGCAAGACTTGTGAGGGAATGTAGAGATCATCCATGATTGCACAGAGGAAAAACTCACAGCATCAAGTGTGTTTCTGGTTCTGGCAGGTTCTGCTAAAAGCTGTTGATGTCAAAATTGGTAAAATATTAAGCTGAGCAAATACAGTTTCTGCAGATTTAAGATAGGCATTTACCCAGAATTAGCATCTACAAACCACACTAATTGTTGGCATTGCTTATAAATTTACACTTACCTTTGACTATCTTCTTCAGCAAGGAAGTGTCACAGAATATTGGAAAGCATGTCAGGGTCAGCTGGAGCTAAGTGTGGAAACAAACAGACAGCTTGTCTGGAAAGACGTGTGTTCACTGTGACTATGAAAAGGCAACACTTGGAAGAAATGAAATGTTTAGAGTGGCAATTATCGAACAAACAGATATGCCAACCATGGAGAGAGATGCCAAACCTTCTCTGATGGACCCTCTAAGCGAACCTTCAATTCTCTTTCCCTTTTCACAAGATCAGAAGACAAAGGAACAGAAGGCAGCCACTAGGCCCATCGAGTCTGTTCCGTAAATCTACACTAAGCTACTCTACACTAGTTCCAATTTCCGGCCTTTTCCCCATATCCCTTCATGACCTCACTAATGAGTTACTTGTCTACAAGATCACAAGAGCTCTCACTTTTTTGTTCCAGTGAAATGGTATTATTTCTTTCAGACCTCATGAGAGCCCATGCTTGAAACATTTTTTTTAATCTAAAGTTTTTAAATTTTAGACCTAATTTTAAATTTAGTCATGCAGCACGGTTACAGGCTATTTTGGCCCATGAGCCCGTGCCACCCAATTGCACTCAATCAACCTACAACATCCAGTACATTTCGAAAGGTGGGTGGCAACTGATAGACAGACAGAGCAGGATTTGAACCCTGGCCCCAATCACTGGTGCTGCAACAGCATCGCGCTGTCCGCTACGCCAACCGTGTCGATTTCCTTTTGTGTTTGCAGATACTGATTGAAGTGCTGTCTATTCAGTGTTTTTTTCCATTTTCATTACTCATTACCTTTGCTAAGGTATTGATCAGCTGACTTGGTATAGAGCATGAATCAGGCCATCGAATTGGAATGTATTTTGTCCCTTCCCTTCTTATTACACTGCCTGCTGGGCCAGAATAAGGCAGAACACCATGCAAAGTCTCTGCCAACTGCACCCAACCTGCATTCTGCAACTAACACCAATCGATGAAGTCATATTGCCCAGTGAGATCAGATGTTCGATTCCCGATTACTGCTGTGCAGTTACAAACAAAAATCATTGAGCGAGAGAGAAGAAAAGTGCTCGTGGGTACCTGTTCCTGATGACAATGCTCGAAGGAACAGAACTGGAAAGCTTTAGTCTATATATAAAGCAAATTGTCCTTCCTTTGGAATGTTTTGATGGGACAGTGTATAGGACGTTTACTAGCTTGGTGCAAGTTTGAATATTGATGGCTGGAATCAAAGTAAATCAACCGAAGAAGCATGTCCTGAAGGAGACACAACAAAGACAGATTGGAGCTTCCTCAGAAGACTTTATCAACCAAACTGATGAGGATGAAGAGAACTGTAGGAAAAGAACAGGAAAATGAGCAGACCTCCACATGGAAATCATCATCAATGGAAACACATTCATAAGCACAACAACTTTGGTAACCTGTAATATAGCTGGAAAAAAATCATTCTCTTTTTTATTTATTACAGTCTTGTTAACATTTTTTTAATTTTGAAGGACGATCAGTATGGTCCTATTAGTTTTATTTCTTTCTTCCATTAGAAACAGTTCCTGTTCTCTTCCATTGATCAGATGTTGATAGTCTCAACTAATTTCTTGATTTTCGTCCTTTTCCCAGTCAAAATCTTCTCCTGTAATCTGATGGAACATGACGTTGAAAGGTCTGTAAAACTTCCGCAATCTGTGGATTACATCGGGATCTATTTTTGGATGAGTTCTCCCCTTGGATTTGCCGAGACATCTTGGCAGGCTGCTGTCTTCGGGTTTCTTCAGGCATGGAAATCCCTTGGTTTTGTTGAAGTAAAAATGTTTGTCTGTGACGATCCTCTTGAGGCCCAAGAAGTTCTGAACTTTTCCCATTTCTCCGGCCGGGTCAACGATGAGCCTCTCCCCACTGACGAAATGGATCTGGGAGAGGGGAAAGAACTGGAGCCAGTTCTCTAGGTGCAAGGCATAGATGCCAATGCGGATCGCACTCCAAGAGGCATCGATCAGGCCCAGGGTCCTGTTCTTGAAGGCCAGGACCTCAAAGGTTGGAATTTCAGGTTTCTTGGAGAGTGTCTGGGTGTAGTCCGAAATGGCTCTGGTCACTGGGTTCCGGACCACCACCACCAGCTTGGTGCCCTTTGCCATGGAAAAGATGCGTTTTGGTGCCTCTCTGGTGACGAAGTAACTGGGCGTTTTCTCCATGGTGAGCTGGCCATCCAATGTCTTCGGCATCAAACTTCTAAAGAGAAAGAGAAACAGACACTTCAGAAAAAAAAATCCAATCATAACTCCCCACAGATAGTGATTTGTGCTGGAGGATGATTCCATGGATATTCTGGCCATACTTAAAGTATCATCCTTAAATAGGCTACAGGATATTGCTGGATTAGTGGCAAAAGCACTGTCATAATTCCCCTCCATTAACTCAAGCTAACTTCTGGGCAGCTGGACAGTGACTCAAACAGCAAAAAGAAATCAGAAACAGTCAACCAATCAGAATTGCTCAACTCAGCACGGTGGAGTGCTGGTAACTGTCAGGAATCATGAGAATTGGAGCCTGCAATCCCATGGGACAGAGACTGACCTCGACAACCTGGTCACAGTCCCTTCACTCTCGTCCAGATGGACTGCCCCTTCACTCCTTAACCCACAGGGGTAGCCCCTTTTCCTTTCACCCAAAGATTTCCAACAAGTGGGCGTTACCCTCTAATCACAATCAGGTTTATTGACATGAACATTTGTTGGTTTGCAGCAGCAATGTTGTGCATTACAGATGCAAACTTGCAATAGATATGGTTCTATAAATACAATATTTAAAAATAAATAATTGGTGCAAAGAAAGAGAAAAAAAAGTGAGGTAGTGTATATCCTCTTGTGGTTCATTGTCTGTTCAGAAATCCTGATGCAGAGGGGAAGAAGCTATTCTTGCAACACTGGTATGTGCCTTCAGGCTCCTGTATCTCCTTCCTGATGGGAACAGTGAGAAAAGGGCACGGCCTGGGCGGTGGGGGTCCTTGCGGATAGAGGCTGCTTTCTTGTGACATTGCCTCTTACAGATGTCCTTAATAGAGAGAAGCCAAGGATTGCTCTGGCCAAGTTCACAAATTTCTGTAGCCTTTTCTGTCCGGTTCATTGGCACCACCACACCATACAGTTATGCCACCAGTCAGAATGCTCTCCACAGTACACTTGTAGAAATTTAAGTGAGCCTTCCTCATGGGTGCTTCGACATGGTGGCCCCAGATCTTCAGAGATGTTGATGCCCCAGGAGTTTTAAGTTCTTGAACCTCTCTGCTGCTGACCCATCGATGAGGACTGGTTTCTGTTCTGATTTTCTATTCCTTTAATCCACAATCATTTCCTTAGTTTTGCTAACATTCATTGTTACTGTGACACCACTGAACTAGTTGATCTATTTCCCTCCTGCACTACTCCTCATTGCCATGTGTGGGTCTGCCAATAACTGTGGCGTCATCGTCATGCCTTGTCACACAGTCATGGGTATAGAGAGAGTAGAGCAGTGGGCTAAGCATGCATCCTTGAGGTGCACCAGTGTTGATTGTCAATGAGGACGAGATGTTACCAATCTGCGCTGACTGTGGTAAGAGAGGCAATGCTATCAGCTTCTTTCCCAGAGAGGCAATGATAATCTCACATTAGCCAGAGTGGCAATGTTGTGTTCTCCAATAAGCAAGGCTTTGAATAATATGAATCTTAAAATAGAGAAATAAGCCACTAGCAATGATGACCACTCATTTTCTGACTGTCAAAACTGAACCCTCCTGATTCACTAATGTCATTCAGGGAAGGAAATCCTTGACATGTATACAATTCCAGATCCACCGTGATTGACAATGTGCTCTGAAATTATCTTGTGAATTATTCAGTTGCATCATTACAGCTTTGATTATACATTTGCACCGACCTCTTGCATGTCAAAATTTCTCCCAACCCAGTTGACCTTACAGTGCACCTTGAAAACAGCTGGGGTCTGGTGTCCAAATTCAATGAGCTGTCCCACACTTGAGTCAGGTGGCAGCTTGATCCATTCACATTGGGTATTGAGTGCAGACACACCTGATTGCACAAGCATTGTGGAAGTCTCATGCCATCAAGTCAAACAAGGTGAAAGAAGCATCCCCTTAATTACCACCAACTGCTGTCCATCAGTGCTCCTTCATATTGCCAAGGTTGGAGTCTTTTCTTGCACAGTGGTTGTGGTTGCTGAAGATTAATCATACTGGATCTAGGACATCACCACAGCAGTTCCTTAGGCCTGAGTCCTGTGCTTAACCATCTCCAGCTAGTTCATCAGCCACCTTCCTTTCATCATAAGGAGAGAGGTGGGGAGGATCCTTGATAATTGGGTAGCATTCAATGTCATTGGCAACTCTTCAACAAGTGAAACTGCCCATGAAATGAGAAGTGACAGTAATACCAGAAAGGCACCAGGTGAAGGCTATCTTCAACGAGATAGTCCAACCACCTCTACAAAATTCAATGGCATTAACTTCATCAAGTGACAAACAAAAGGAAATATAGAATAAGAGCAGGAGTCACCTCTCAAGTTTTCTCTGTCACTGATCGACAGAGCAGCTGATTTCCTACCCTCATTTACCCTTGACTCTTTTAATATCCAAGATAGAGAATTCCACAGCCTTCCAAGATGAAGAACTCCAAAGATTGGCCACTTTTAAGTGAAGCAATGCCTCCTCATTTCTGTCCTGACTTATTCTACAACCCCTGAACCTCGAGTGCATCCAACTCATCTAAGCTCTGTAAGACTCTTGTTATGTTTTAGTGAGATTTTTTGGCAATAAAGGTCAACATACGTAACAGCCTTTCTAGTGGTTTACTTCACCTTTATGTTAGTTCTCTGTCACCTGTTTAAACCTGGATCCCTTGAACATCACCAGTACCAAGAAGCACCATCTCTGAAGCACTAACACAGAAAGACAATGCCATTACTCCATCACTCACAGTTGACACTCTTACTCTGTACAGGAAGGGGATGATCACTCTCAAATCCATTCATCTCTAATGTAGAAGAACTTGGCCATGATCCTCAAAACCATATAGGATTTATCCTATTAATCCAGCGTGCTTCTGCTACTTGGGATGTCAGGTAAACCATAGGTGAAGGGATAGGACAGGCCTGCTCTAGAGTTTTGAAGAGTGAGATTAGTGTAGTGCTATTACAGTGCCAGTGACAAGGGTTCACTTCTGGCATTGTCTGTCAGGAGTTGGGACGTTCTCCTTATGTATGTGTGGCTTTCCACCAGGTCCTTTGATTTCCTCTCACCTTTCAAAACATACAGGGGTTGGAGGTAAATTGGTGTGTTTAGGCGACATGGTCCTGTGGGCTGGAAGGGTCATTTACCGAGCTGTATGTGTTAATTAAAAACCTTAACGAAGCACATCAGGTTCTTGTTGGGTGAGACAGAGTCATTGTCTCCCTTGTCAAGATTGAGAAGTCGCAATCACAAACCAACTAGTTGTGTCAACAAAACACTTATTTTCTTCACTCACAGGATAACAAGTCTTAGGACTGGGTTCTCTGTCACTGAGTACATTCAGAACTCAACAGATTTAGAAATATTGAGGGAATCGGGATGTGGATTCCCTGGAGGATTGCAGTGCTGAGATTACATATCAGCCATGATCTTATTGAACAGGCAGAAGGGACTGAATATCTTGCTCATACACAAAGTCTGCAGATGGTGAGGTCCATGGACCTGCAGATTTCCTCCGGAACTGTGGACTTGCTCAGACTACTTACGTTCATGTCTGATTCCATTTGTGCATGCATTGGAATGAAAACCATAGGTGTATCAAGGGAACAACAGCCAGGGGATGTGGCCTGGACGCCATTTGAAGGGGTGATGCCATTGTCCTCGCCCATTAATCCTGATAAGAATTTAAGCTCGTAAGTGCTATTTAGCAGCAGGAATGTGCATTGACTGCAGGCATTGTTGGTTCCCTGACTTGTCTGTGCCTCAGAGGCACCAGTTCAGCATCACCCTTTGCTGGCGGTGTCCTCGCTCACCTACTGAAACCCTTCAACATTCTGCCTTGGACTTCCTGCTAAACCCAGCACTCCCAGGGGTGAGGGCTGAAAGTTGGGCAATTTGTGGCGCGCACACACTGACAGGCAGAGCCTGGAAATTATTTACCCCCTGCCCAAAGCCCAACTCCCCCAACACCCCTTTGTCTGTTTTCTTTCAAACAGAATACTTTTCAGACCAGCAAGAAAATCATTGGTGTTAGTAATTTTACTATAAAAGCAGCTCCAACCTGCTATCTCACAGGCAAGAGAATCATTAAAGTAGTGAGAATCATAGACCAGGCAGATGCCATTCTTCCCCTCTCGGATGGGGCTGTTGGTGGCCAGTGTTGCAAGGAGGGGAGAGAGGGAGGAGGGGTGTGTGTCTGTCAGCCCATGGGGTTGATGCCATGTGCTGACGTGGTTGATACCGTGGGCTGATGGGGTTGATACCGTGGGCTGATGGGGTTGATACCGTGGGCTGACAGAGTTGATGCCAGGGGCTGACAGGGTTGATACTGTGGGCTGACGGAGTTGATGCCGTAGGCTGACGGGGTTGATACCGTGGGCTAACGGGGTTGATACCGTGGGCTGACAGAGTTGATGCCATGGGCTGACGGGGTTGATACCGTGGGCTGACGGAGTTGATGGCGTGGGCTAACGGGGTTGATACCGTGGGCTGATGGGGCTGATGCCATGGGCTGACGGGTTTGATACTATCTGAATGGTGACTGCAATTCCCAGACAATGGGTCTCTCAACCTGGACGTGAGCTGACGACTGGAGGAGGGCAGACACGCTAACTTGCTCCTCCAGTTATTCCTCTCGTGGTATTTGTTTTGTTGACAGTCGGCAGGCATACCTGGTGTCTCAGCCAGAGTAAGTGGGGCCAAGCCACTCGGGAGGGTGAGCGCTGAAGGATGAGTCTGAGCCTGGGCTTCAGCATCGTCTTGCTTCTGTCCCACCGGGTTCTCGGTGCCAAGAGTCACCTTCCCACCTAAAGTAAGAGAGGGTGCCCACAGGAACGGTAATCTTGACCGCTCCACTCCGGCCCGGGGAACACTGCTCACTGCATTCATTCAGTGAATGCTGCCTCTTTGAAGTAGGCAGAGGGTTTTTGTTTTAATTGAAATGACTGCCATGCTCTTTTTAGGGTGGAGATTATTTTCCATTATCTCAAGATATCTCACACATGACTATTTTAGGGATGTGCCGCAGCAAGGACAGGTAGGGAAGGCAAAGTGGATGGTGTGCCAGTGGCGAGAGATGTTGCGGGGTGCAGGGTTGAAGAAAGTTTTAATGGGGGGGGGGGCACAATTTCAGGGCTTGCCATAGGTACTATTTCCCCTGGGTATACTACTGTTGAAACTGGGAGCACACAGCAGGTCAAGCAGGAACTGCAGAGAGAGGAGCACAGCAAATACATCTGAGCTGAAACATTAACAGATTCTCCTTCCGTGGATACAGCATTTCCTGCTGATTTCCAGTTGCACCAGTTTTCTCGATGTTTATTTCTGTGTGTGTTGCTGCCAAGCCTTTTCATACTTAATGAATTGTAACGTATTCGATAGCACAAGAGTAACTCCATCGCCATACTGCTAACAAAGTCAAATAGATTACGACGGACACTTTCTTACTGGTGCTCCACAATGGCCAGTCTCATATCATTTTCAACTCGAGGTAGAACAATGTAAGCAACACACCGGCACAATGCAATGAGACAGCAGGACTAAAGGAGAGAGCAGAGCAATGAGTTTTTCGTGTGCTCCAGTAGAGCATGACAGAAATTGTGACTTGGACAGACCTTTGCAGTGAAAACAATAATATGATGTTTACAAAGCCCGACAATATTTCAGTTCATTTTGTACTGAATGCTATTTACAAGATGTATGAAAGCAAGCTCTCTGGCAAAATTCATCATTCACATTAAATGCATCGATACTTAGTAGCAAAATAAAGAAATAAAATTAATTTCTCAAGGTATTTGTACATGGCTTAATTAGCTCCACGGTGTCGAAGGCTTTGGTGAGGTCAACAAAGGTGATGTAGAGTCCTTTGTTTTGTTCTCTGCACTTTTCTTGGAGCTGTCTGAGGGCAAAGACCATGTCAGTAGTTCCTCGGTTTGCGCGAAAGCCGCACTGTGATTCTGGGAGGATATTCTCGGCGACACTAGGTATTATTCTATTTAGGAGAATCCTAGCGAAGTTTTGGCCTGCAATGGAGAGCAGCGTGATTCCCCTGTAGTTTGAGCAGTCTGATTTCTCGCCTTTGTTTTTGTACAGGGTGATGATGGTGGCATCACGAAGGTCCTGAGGCAGTTTTCCTTGGTCCCAACAAAGCTTGAAAAACTCATGCAGTTTGACATGCAGAGTTTTGCCGCCAGCCTTCCAGACCTCTGGGGGGATTCCATCCATACCTGCTGCTTTGCCACTTTTCAGTTGTTCGATTGCCTTATATGTCTCATCCTGGGTGAGGACCTCATCCAGCTCTAGCCTTAGGGGCTGTTGAGGGAGCTGGAGCAGGGCGGAATCTTGGACTGAGCGGTTGGCACTGAAAAGAGATTGGAAGTGTTCTGACCATCGGTTGAGGATGGAGATCTTGTCGCTGAGGAGGACTTTGCCATCTGAGCTGCGCAGCGGGCTTTGGACTTGGGGTAAGGGGCCGTACACAGCCTTTAAAGCCTCGTAGAAACCCCTGAAGTCGCCAATGTCCGCGCTGAGCTGGGTTCGCTTGGCGAGGCTAGTCCACCACTCATTTTGGATCTCCCGGAGTTTGCGCTGAAGATGGCTGCATGCGCGACGGAAGGCTCATTTCTCCTCTGGACAGGACAGCTTTGTAAGGTGAGCCTGGTGGGCAGCTCGCTTCTTTGCCAGCAGCTCCTGGATTTCCTGGCTGTTTTCGTCGAACCAGTCCTTGTTTCTCCTGGAGGAGAAGCCCAGTACATCTTCAGTGGATAGCAGTATGGTAGTCTTCAGCTGATCCCAGAGGGTTTGGAAAGGGCTTTGGCAAATACTAGAGCACATCAGATGCCCCCCAAAGTTCCTCAACATGGTTATCCAACTGCACGAAAACCAACAAGGTTGGGTCAGATACAGCAATGAGCTCTCTGAACCCTTCTCCATTAACAATGGCGTGAAGCAAGGCTGTGTTCTCGCACCAACCCTCTTTTCAATCTTCTTCAGCATGATGCTGAACCAAGCCATGAAAGACCTCAACAATGAAGACGCTGTTTCCATCTGGTACCACATGGATGGCAGTCTCTTCAATCTGAGGCGCCTGCAAGCTCACACCAAGACACAAGAGAAACTTGTCCTTGAACTACTCTTTGAAGACAATGCCGCTTTAGTTGCCCATTCAGAGCCAGCTCTTCAGCGCTTGACGTCTTGTTTTGCGGAAACTGCCAAAATGTTTGGCCTGGAAGTCAGCCTGAAGAAAACTGAGGTCCTCCATCAGCCAGCTCCCCACCATGACTACCAGCCACCCCACATCTCTGTCGGGCACACAAAACTCAAAACGGTCAACCAGTTTACCTATCTCGGCTGCACCATTTCATCAGATGCAAGGATCGACAACGAGATAGACAACAGACTCGCCAAGGCAAATAGCGCCTTTGGAAGACTACACAAAAGAGTCTGGAAAAACGACCAACTGAAAAACCTCACAAAGATTAGCGTATACAGAGCCGTTGTCATACCCATACTCCTGTTCGGCTCCGAATCATGGGTCCTCTACCGGCATCACCTACGGCTCCTAGAACGCTTCCACCAGCGTTGTCTCCGCTCCATCCTCAACATTCATTGGAGCGCTTTCATCCCTAACGTCGAAGTACTCGAGATGGCAGAGGTCGACAGCATCGAGTCCACGCTGCTGAAGATCCAGCTGCGCTGGGTGGGTCACGTCTCCAGAATGGAGGACCATCGCCTTCCCAAGATCGTGTTCTATGGCGAGCTCTCCACTGGCCACCGTGACAGAGGTGCACCAAAGAAAAGGTACAAGGACTGCCTAAACAAATCTCTTGGTGCCTGCCACATTGACCACCGGCAGTGGGCTGATATCGCCTCAAACCGTGCATCTTGGCGCCTCACAGTTCGGCAGGCAGCAACCTCCTTTGAAGAAGACCGCAGAGCCCACCTCACTGACAAAAGGCAAAGGAGGAAAAACCCAACACCCAGCCCCAACCAACCAATTTTCCCCTGCAACTGCTGCAACCGTGTCTGCCTGTCCCGCATCGGACTTGTCAGTCACAAACGAGCCTGCAGCTGACGTGGACATTTACCCCCTCCATAAATCTTTGTCCGCCAAGCCAAAGAAAAAAGAATTAGCTCCAGCATTTTTCCCAAGTATAAGCAAGTTCTTTATTTCTTTTTTAGCAGAATCAATAATTCATGTAAAACACATAAAAACACAATGCTGGAGAAACTCAGCAGGTCAATCAGTGTCCTTTAGAGGGACAAAGCGTAATGGGGTAGGGAGAAGACATGGAAAACACCTCTCCTGGCAGAATTAATCAATACCCGACTTTTTCAAAATTTTTAAAGTATTAAATAACTTTAAAATTTTTATCGAGGTCTCAAAGGATGGCTGCAAAAAATCCAGAACACAAACTGCAAAAACATCAGCTGTAACTGAAGTTACTTTGATGGAAGAAACTGGGCCAACCTTGAAGACTCAGGCTCGATTCTGGTTCCTCTCCAGCCCCAATCATCAAAGGTTCCATGGTTAAGGATTCAGGCTCCAGCGCCACCTTCTCATGGAGCTGGATAAGATGGCGCCGGGGCTTGGAAGAAAACTACAGAACTGATCATGGAACCAACACGTATGCGCGGAACTTTGCGCACACGCACTATAGAAGTGATCAAGACAGAGTCTGCGGATCCGATTCCCTCTGTGATTGCAGGTCAAACAAGGGCTAAGCAGAAAGCCCACCTGCAGTTTCACCCCTTGGCAACTTCAACAGAGAAGGAAGAAGAAGAGGCAGGAGTGGAAGAAGAAAGCCTTGGGCCACAATCACAGGGAGAGGTATCAGAAGAAAAAGGAGACCAATATACTCAAGGTAAAATGGGTGCATATTCTTTCTTTGGCTTGGCTTTGTGGACGAAGATTTATGGAGGAGTATGTCCATTTCTGCTGCAGGCTCGTTGGTGACTGACAAGTCTGATGTGGGACAGGCAGGCATGGTTGCAGCGGTTGCAAGAGAAAATTGGTTGGTTGGGGTTGGGTATTGGGCTTTTCCTCCTTTGTCTTTTGTCAGTGAGGTGGGCTCTGTGGTCTTCTTCAAAGGAGGTTGCTGCCCGCCGAACTGTGAGGCGTCAAGATGCACGGTTGGAGGCGATATCAGCCCACTGGCGGTGGTCAATGTGGCAGGCAGCAAGAGATTTCTTTAAGCAGTCCTTGTACCTCTTCTTTGGTGCACCTCTGTCTCGGTGGCCAGTGGAGAGCTCGCCATAGAACATGATCTTGGGAAGGCAATAGTCCTCCATTCTGGAGACGTGATCCACCCAGCGCAGTTGGGTCTTCAGCAGCATGGATTCGATGCTTGCGGACTCTGCCAGCTCAAGTACTTTGATGTTGGTGATGAAGTCATTCCAATGAATGTTGAGGATGGAGCGGTGACAGCGCTGATGGAAGCGTTCTAGGAGCCGTAGGTGATGCCAGTAGAGGACCCATGATTCGGAGCCGAACAGGAGCGTGGGTATGACAACGGCTCTGGATACGCTGATCTTTGTGTGTTTCTTCAGGTGGTTGTTTTTCCAGACTCTTTTGTGTAGTCTTCCAAAGGCGCTATTTGCTTTGGCGAGTCTGTTGTCTATCTCTGTCGATCCTTGCATCAGATGAAATGGTGCAACTGAGGTAGGTAAACTGGTTGACCGTTTTGAGTTCAGTGTGCCCGATAGAGATGTGGGGGGTGGGGGGGGTGCTGGTGGTCATGGTGGGGAGCTGGCTGATGGAGGGTGCATATTATGTTACCCCCAAAACCTCTTGACCTACACATTTTTATAACATTCTTGAAAAAATTGATTCAGTCAAAAAATAGATGCAAACTTTGCTGAAGTGAAAGCTGATTTTACTACTCATTTGGGAACTATTAGAGAAAAATGACTGTAATTAAGACATGTGGCAAAGTGTTATAAAACTGTTGACAAAATCAAAATTAAAGTTCAAAGTTTTCAAGAAGATTTTCAGGAATGTCATATGGAGGTGTAAAAATGTAAAGATGCAGTTAATAAGATAGAAGATTCTTTTTCAACATGGGAAATTCAGAAGAAATATTTATTGCACAAAGTTGATATGTTGGAAAAATCAGAGTTGAAGAAATGATGTAAAAGTTGTTGGTTTGCCTGAGGACTTTGAAGGCAATAATCCAGTAAATATTTTTTCAAAATTGGCTCCCTGAAATTTCGAGACCAGAGAATTTTTCAAATGGTTTTGAACTTGATAGAGCACATAGAGCTCTAAGGGAAAAAAACCAGTATCCGGGATAACCGCCACGCTCTATTTTGATTAAATGTTTACGTCACCAAGATAGAGAAATGATTTTAAAAATAACAGTTCAAAAAGCCAGGGAACAACAAAGCCCTTTTAATGATCCAGAATAATAGAGAATTTTATTATGCGGATCTGAGTAATGAAATTGTCAAAAGAAACAAAGTCAGTTTTGTGGAAGAAGGGATATAAATTTGCTTTTCAATACCCAGCCGTTCTTAAAGTTTTTAATGGATAATATCAAGCTCAACATTTTGCTAATGAGTCTGTGAAGCTTTGGGATTTGCCAATTCATTACCTAACATTAAGCAGAATGGAAGACAATCTTATGTGTCTCAACAAATCAAAGGGGATCAAGAAAAATTGAAAGGAGGGATTTCACCTGGAAGACAGCCGACTGAACCCAAAGTTGAAATTGATGATCAAGTTAATAGAGACCTTGAAGAAGCTTATTGACTGATTGAAATTAAATTTTGATATTCTGTCTGGGGTAGGCGGATTCTCTTTTTTTCCGCTTTCCTCTTCCGAGGCCTCGTGCCACTAGTGGCGAGGACCACTTTTCATTATTAAGGGAGTTAGCACTGACCTAATCGGCGCTTTTGGGTTTTTTAATTTTTAATTTTTTTTAACTTTTGAGGTTTCTTACTTTCTATCTTTGGTGATGATGCGTTTTGAAAGTTAACTGTGGAACTAGGATGACCCAGGGTGGAGAGGAGAGTTGAGTATTTTTTAAATTAAATTAAGGTAACACAGGTTTGAATTAGGTCACGCTTAATGTGAATGGGCTCAATAACACAATTAAAAGGAAGAGAGTTTTAGCTCACATCAAGAAGTTAAAAGTAGATATTGCTTTTTTACATGAAACTCATCTAAAGGAGAAAGAACATCAAAAGCGAATTCGTTGGTCAAGTTATAGCTTCATCTTTTAATTCTAAAGCATGGGGAGTAGCTATTTTGATTAATAAAAATTTGCCATTTAAATTACAATCAACAGTTATTGAACTTGTTGGTAGATTTGTGTTGGTAAATTGTATTCAGAACCTTGCATTTTTATGAATGTGTTTGCTCCTAATAGAGATGATGAAAAATTTATTCAAGATGTTTTTCTTAATTTGGCACAAGTAAATGGAAATATAATAATTGGTGGAGACTTTAATTGCTGTTTGGACACAATTTTAAATAAGTCTACAAAATATTTAATGAAAATGAAAATGGTTAAAATAATATTGATATTAATGGAAGAGTTAAATTTGGTAGATATTTCGAGGAAAGTAAAATCTAGAGAGAGAGATTATTCATTTTATTCTTATTGATTTGATTCTTATTCTAGAATAGATGTTTTCTTAATTTTGGCTCATTTACAAGGAAGGATTGAGTATGCACAATATAAACCTAGAATTATATCAGACCATTCACCATTATTAATGCCATGCTTAAATTCTGATAGAATTGAAACAGTTTATAGATGGAGATTTAACTCATCATTATTAATAAGTGTAGAATTCTGTGATTTTTATGAGAAGTCAAATACAGGTGTATTTAGATATAACTATTAATTCAGTTGATAATTAATAATAAATAGTTCCAAAGCTTTGGCTTTGGCAAATACTAGAGCGCCTTGGATGTCCCCCAAAGTTCCTCAACATGGTTATCCAACTGCAGGAAAACCAACAAGGTTGGGTCAGATACAGCAATGAGCTCTCTGAACCCTTCTCCATAAACAGTGGCATGAAGCAAGGCTGCGTTCTCGCACCAACCCTCTTTTCAATCTTCTTCAGCATGATGCTGAACCAAGCCATGAAAGACCTCAACAATGAAGATGCTGTTTACATCCGGTACCGCATGGATGGCAGTCTCTTCAATCTGAGGCGTCTGAAAGCTCACAACAAGACACAAGAGCAACTTGTCCGTGAACTACTCTTTGCAGATGATGCCGCTTTAGTTGCCCATTCAGAGCCAGGTCTTCAGCGCTTGATGTCCTGTTTTGCGGAAACTGCCAAAATGTTTGGCCTGGAAGTCAGCCTGAAGAAAACTGAGGTCCTCCATCAGCCACCTCCCCAGCATGACTACCAGCCCCCCCCCCCCCCACATCTCCATCGGGCACACAAAACTCAAAACGGTCAACCAGTTTACCTATCTCGGCTGCACCATTTCATCGGATGCAAGGATCGACAACAAGATAGACAACAGACTCGCCAAGGCAAATAGCAACTTTGGAAGACTACACAAAAGAGTCTGGAAAAACAACCAACTGAAAAACCGCACAAAGATAAGCATATACAGAGCCGTTTTTCATACCCACACTCCTGTTCGGCTCCGAATCATGGGTCCTCTACTGGCATCACCTACGGCTCCTAGAACGCTTGCACCAGCTTGTCTCCGCTCAATCCTCAACAATCATTGGAGCGACTTCATCCCTAACATCGAAGTACTCGAGATGGCAGAGGCCGACAGCATCGAATCCACGCTGTTGAAGATCTAACTGCGTTTGGTAGGTCACGTCTCCAGAATGGAGGACCATCGCCTCCCCAAGATCGTGTTATATGGCGAGCTCTTCACTGGCCATCGTGTCAGAGGTGCACCAAAGAAGAGGTACAAGGACTGCTTAAAGAAATCTCTTGGTGCCTGCCATATTGACTACCGCCAGTGGGCTGATATCGCCTCCAACCGTGCATCTTGGTGCCTCGCAGTTCGGCGGGCAGCAACCTCCTTTGAAGAAGACCGCAGAGCCCACCTCACTGACAAAAGACAAAGGAGGAAAAACCCAACACCCAACCCCAACCAACCAATTTTCCTCTGCAGCCGCTGCAACCGTGTCTGCCTGTCCCGCATCGGACTTGTCAGCCACAAACGAGCCAGCAGCTGACGTGGACATTTACCCCTCCATAAATCTTCGTCTGCGAAGCCAAGCCAAAGAAAAATAAATTTGTTTTATGGGATGCATTAAAAGCTTATTTAAGAGGCCAAATAATAAATTATTTGACTAAAATTAAGTAAAAATATCTTAAAGAAGTAGATAACTTAGATAAGGAGATTGTAATTTTGGAAAAATATTTACAAAAAAGCCATCAGAAAAGAAAAGGTTAGAATTGATTATTTTTTTAAAATGTATTACAGGTACACAATCCTTTATAATTCAATACAGACTTATAGGATTGAGAAATTAATTGACAAAACTAAACAAAAAATATTATGAATTAGGAGAACGAGCACATAGGTTTAGCTTGATAATTTAAAATGATGGAAGCATCAAGGATTATTAATGTTGTCAAGAAGAATTCAAAAATTACATAAATTACAGGATATAAACAATTCTTTTAGAAAGTATTACACTAAGTTATATTCATCTCAATCATTTGATAATGAAGAAGAAATTAATGATTCTTTACAGAAGCTTCAACTTCCATCTTTGAATTGCCAAGCTCGGAAAGATTTAGTTTCTCCATTTATGTTGAAAGAAGTTATTAAGGCTTTAAATTCTATGCAAAATGTGAAATCTCCTGGTGAAGATGGGTTTACTTCTGAATTTTATAAAAAGTTTAAAGTTTTGTTAATGCCTTTATTAATGGAAGTATTAAAACAAGCAACAGTACCTTGCTCATTACCAGAATCCTTTTCAAATGCTGTAATAACAGTAATACCTAAGAAAGATAAAGATTTATTAAAATCTGAGTCTTATAGACCTCTTCTTTGGCTTGGCTTCGCGGACGAAGATTTATGGAGGGGTAATGTCCACGTCAGCTGCAGGCTCATTTGTGGCTGACAAGTCCGATGCGGGACAGGCAGACACGTATAGACCTATATCGTTATTAAATGTTTATTATAAAATTGTTGCTAAAGTTTTGGCTAATAGAGTAAATGAATATTTACCTGAGTTTGTTAATTTAGATCAATCTGGATTTATTAAGAAAAGATATTCTGCTGATAATATAGCTAAATTAATTAGTTTCATACTAATTCTCAGAGACAATCAGATTTATCATTAGTTTTATCATTAGATGCAGAAATGGCTTTTGATAGATTAGAATGGAATTATTTATTTAAGGTTTTACAAAAATTTCAATTTGGACCAATATTTATGAATTGGATTAAAGTTTTATATAGAAATCCTTTGGCTAAGGTAATTACTAATGGACAACTTTCTCCTTTTTCACTAACACAATCAGCTAGACAAGGTTGTAATTTATCTCTTGCATTGTTTGTTTTTGCAGTGAACCGCTGGCACAATCAATAAGACAAGATATTTGTATTAAAGGAATTAAAGTGAATAATGAGGAGTATAAAATTAGTTTGTTTGCAGATTATGTATTGATTTATATAACAGATCCTGGAAATTCTTTAATTTTTTAATATAAAAATTACAAGATTATGGGGAAATACCTGGTTATAAAATTAATTGGGATAAAAGTTAAGTTATGCCATTAATAGAAGGAGATTATGATTGTTGTAAATGTCTAGCTCAATTTAAGTGGACAAATAGGCTGATTAAATATTTAGGCATTAGAATTTATAAAAATTTAGATATCCTGTATAAGTTAAATTATGTTCCAATGATAGATGAAACGACTTATCTATTACTTTAATAGGCAGAGTGAATTGTATTAAAATTAATGTTTTTCCAAGGATTCAATATATTTTCCAATCTATTCCTTGTTTAGTACCCCCAAAAATTTCAAAAATCTTAATTTAATTGTAAGGACATTTTTATGGAAGGGGAAAATGAACAGGATATCTTTGGAGAAATTAACTTGGAAATTTGAATTAGGTGGCTTGCAACTTCCACATTTTCAGAATTATTATAAGGCTGCACAATTGAAATTTATTAATGCAATGTTTGATTTGAATAAATCTTCTATTTTGGTGAATATAGAGTTGATAAAATTGATGAGAAGTTTATGTCTGAATTTATTTATAAATGGAATTCAAAATTGTTAATTGGTAAGGATCCACCAATTTTGAAACATTTAATTGAAATATGGAATGAAATTGATTATGAGATAAGTGGAAAGGGAAAGATTTCAGTGAAAATGCCTTCGTATCAAAATAAACATTTTCCTTTTACTGTAAATAATCAGTTTTTAAAGATATGGAATCAATTGGGGATTTAAAAAGTTGAAGATTGCTTTGAAGCAGGGAAGTTTTTACCTTTTAATCAAAAGAAGGAGAAATTTCAAGTTCCTAGTAATACTTTATTTTTGTTAATACTTTATTTTTATTGGAAAAATTAGGTCAGAGTTTAAAATTACCTAGAAAATCTGCTTTAGAATTACTGTTTACTAAGGAAGAAACAAATAAGTTTATCTCTGAGATGTATAAGTTTTTAAAAAATAAAATGCAAAAGTTGAATGTTCATAAATCAAGAATGGAATGGGAACTTGATTTAAATAGAAAGATATATGAAAATGTTTGGAGAAATTTATGTCAGAATAATATGACTAAGGTTATAAATGTAAGATCTAGATTAGTACAATATAATTTTTTACATCAATTGTATTTAACCCCTCAGAAATTTGAATTAATTTCTTCAGATTTGTGTTTTAGATGTGGACAAGAGATAGGTACATTTTTTTCATTCAATTTGGACTTGTTCTAAAGTTAAGAATTTTTGGACACAAGTTAAATTGTTTTTGTATCGAGTATTATAAGTGAGTTTACCTTTTGATCCAATGTAATTTTTATTAGGGGACATTAAGTGGATTGCTTTAGGGTTGAGATTGACTATGTACCAAATTGAATTTTTACGTCTGGCTTTGGCTGTTTATAAAAGTGTTTGGCTATTACTTGGAAATCTGATTTAGTTTTAGGAATGCAAAGATGGTATGCTGAGACGAAATCCTGTATTCCTTTAGAAAAGATAACATATAATTTGAGGGATAAATATCATTTTTTTGTAAAAGTATGGAGCCCATATTGGAAAAACTCTTGGTATGAAGATTTAATCTCTTGGTCGCTCCAGTGGGTGCCTCCATCTCCACAGCTAGAAAGTTGATTATTGTTGTCCTTTAGTGATGATCTCCTTTCTTCTTTCTTTGTAGGTGGAAGGGGAGGAGGGAGGGTGTTAGTGGGGTGGATGAGGGAAGTTGGGGGGAGATTATTCAATTATATAAATGTTTGTATCAATATGTTATAATTAATGTTATATGATTTAAAATTAAAAAAAAATAAAATATTTTTTTAAAATCAGCATCCTTTAGGTAAAAATACATAACCAATGATTCAATATAGAAAAATGTCAGCAGGCATCCAAATGAAAGAGTGGTCTGCTAACACTTTATACAACTCTCCAGGCAGTGTGGGCTTGCCGAGTGTCATCTGAGATCTGAGATCATAATTTTAACAGACTTACCCTCTCAGGCAGTTACACCTCATGACCTTGCACATTGTAGATCCAAAGAATAATCCTCTAACTGGCCAAAATAGCCAATTTGTCAGGGTTACTAGGGATTTTAATGGAATGCTGTTCAAGTCTGGATAACATCAATCATTGCAGATGCAGTTGTGAGGTGATGAAGACCGTGGGAGAATTGAAAAAAATGTTCATATGCAGGGAGATGTAACTTTCTATTTCCATGGGTGAAAATGAATGGTCATGAAAATCACTTACCCCAGTGTAGATGGAGGTGAATTGGGAATAGCTATATAGCATCTGGCAACACTTTCAGGCAGGGGTTTTGAGTTTTCCTTTCCTTTTCTTTTGTTTCTCCTTTTTACTATTTCCTTTTCTTTTATCCCCTCTTTTTGTTACTAGTTCTTTTTTAATTAAATTTTTTTGCACTTGGAATATGATCTACCACATGTATAGTTTTGATATACTGATTGTTTTACTAATATTGTAGAACTATCCTTATCATCGTTTCAAATTGTGCGTTTGGGTGTGTGTGCATGTATGGGTGGGTGTGAGTGTCCATGTGTGCGTGTGTGTGTGTGTGTGTGTGTGTGTGTGTGTGCGTGTGGGTTTGTGAGGGTGTGTGTGGATGTGTGCATGAGTTTCTGCATTTCAGTATTTCCATGTGTGACAGATTATGTTGTGTTTGTATTGTAAAAAGATATGATTTTGAGAGAAAAAGTGTGGCAGGTATTTTTAGTGTAGGTCACATACAAACACTTCAAAACAGATCTCATGTTAAATTCTGGAGCTCTGTTCAAGCAAGACAGGCCAGCTCCGAGAGCCTTTGAAAAAATTTTGGAGAGTACCCAAGTTGCTTGGTGTTCTATGAGGGTCATGTGGTTTTGCAAGCAGAGAGAATCAAACAGGTTTTTCTCTGAGTAAGTGAGAGAGAGAGAGAGAGAGAGAGAGAGAGAGAGAGAGAGAGAGAGAGAGAGAGAGCAAGAGAGAGAGAGAGAGGGGGAGAGAGAGAGATAGAGAGAGCAAGAGAGAGAGAAAGAGAGAGAGAGGGAGGGAGAGAGAGAGAGATAGTGCGAGAGTTCAGCAGCAGCAGCTGGTACTGAAACGGGGCAAGCTGGCAAGCTTGTGGGAAAAAAACATTTTGAAGACAGGTTGTGAATGCTTAGTTCAGCCTGGTCAAAACCCTTGTGGTCCATACAAGAGGAGAGGGAAACAAAAAGGAACTCTGTGGTGACCTGAAAGAAAGAGGTGATCATCTGGAAAACCCTGATTGGGCAAGTTTCTTCAGCAAGACACTGACATGGCTGATTAAAAGGAATCAGTTTTGTGGGTGTCCAGTGAACAACTAATCTCTCTGAAAACCAACAAGAACTTTCCTGAGTGGTAACCATTTACCTTTCAAGCACCAAAGCCGGGTGAACTTCATAAATGTTAAATTCTGTGCACAGTATAAGAATTGCCTGCAACCAGTGAATTGGAGGGATGAGAAGTGAGATTGGACTGTGAACCAAATAACTTTTCTGAATTTACACACACATTACATACACGTGCGTTTAGAATTAGAAGGGGGTTAAGTTAGGTTAAGTAAGTCAATAGTAATAAGTTAAAGTTTGATCCTGTTTTCATGTGTAAAGATAATTAAAAGCAACTTTTGTTTAAGTAACCATTTGTCTTGGTGAATATCTATTGCTGCTGGATTTTAAGGTCCTCTGGCCTTGTAACACATGATCCTTCCTCATTCAGAAGAATGTCTTCACATGTAATGAAAAATGGTTAAACCTGCACCCCAAGTGTAATCCCAAATGGTTAAACCTCTTCTTCAAGGAAGAGCATTGGGGAAATTTCATACTGCGTTCTAGTCCAGAGAAAGACTGATTGGACATTGCCGAGAGAGCGTTTCTCAAGCTAAACCCGGCACAATATCCCACTAGGGAGTGTCGGTTGTGAGATTCTGGTCTGTCCCTTGAACAGAAGTGGATACATTCAGGCAATGAAATCTCATGTGTCTGATCCATTCAGGCAGTCCTCAAGGGACAGTAATTCTCCTGCAAAATCCATTTTTCTTCACTTTTATCCCCAGGCCTCATTTTGTTAGTTTTTCTTGTTTCTCTCCTTTTAAAATAATTTTAATGACAAAAGATCCATGACTTTAAACAAAACTGTTTTTTTTTGTGAATGCTGCCAGATCTGCTGAGTTTTTCCACCATTTTTTATTTTCACTCCGTTGTCCTCACCCAAGATGGGTCCAGCCCTGGCAATGTCTTATCAATACCAGAAGGTCTTCCCCAATGCTGGGTGTTTCCTCACCAAGGACAAACAGGACTCAACCATCACCTTGGAAAAGGAACAGACAGTCAGCTCAGCACACCCTACGATGACTCATTGCCTAGACCTGTGAATGGCTAAGGCAGCAGCATAGATATGGAAGTCTCCCACTGAACCATACCCCTTGGCACTGGGTATCCAAAGAATGAGGGTGTGGGATTGAATTGCCATGGTTAGTGTAACGGTTAGCATGATCCTATTACAGCACCAACGACCCAGGTTCAAATCCAGCGCTATCCGTAAGGAGTTTGTACGTTCTCCCCCTGTCTGCATGGGATTCCTCCGGGTGCTCTGGTTTTCTCCCACCCTCCAAAACGTATCAGGCTGTAGGTCAATTGGGTGTAAATGGGCAGCATGGGTTTGTGAGTCAAAAGGGCCTGATACCGTACTGTATGACTAAAAAAACCTTGAGGAGCAGTCCCTCCAAGTACTCAGGCAGGGGCTGCAACCGCTTGTATCCCATGGACACATGCAACATAGGCTCTTGCACACTGCAATCTGTGAAATGACATGGAAGGAATTACAGGATGGAGCACCAACATAAAGGAAAGATTCCCATGAAGGAAGACACGTTCCCTTCACTGTCAGATATCAGAATGGTCCAGGACACCATGTCCAGATTTAATTTTAACAATACAGCATGGAAGAAGGCCCTTCCAGCCATGAAATATATGCTCCCCAATGAACCTACTAGCTCCATACGATCTTGGAGGGTGGAAGGAAACTGGAGCACCCAGAGGAACATCACAGGGTGAACGTACAAACTCCTTACAGAGCGGAGGGTTCGAACCGGGGTCGTTGGCACTGTAATAGCATTGCACTAATCACTATGCTAACTGTGCCGCCATTAGGGCAGATAAAGACACAGAAATGGATAGTCTATGAGAGCAGCCCATGCAGGGAAGCCCTCCTGATTTTGAAGAGAGGTCAGAGGGTATTTCTGCAAGACAGAGAGATGTTCCAGGACCCACTCACCAGGAGAGTTTCAGGGTCTCGACCTGCCAAATAATTCGAGTTGAGTGGATCCTGCCCAGTAGGGATCATGCCGGACTCTTGAGCTCTTGACTAATTGCCCTAATAGGTAATCACTTTCCTTTGTCAACTGGGCTACACTGAGTGACTGGAGGCAGCCATGTCCCAGGCTTAGCAGAGGCAGACAATTCACTTAGTATGGTATGGCTGGTGCCCGCTGTTTGGATATCATCCTGAATGCAGTGTATGGCAGAAAAAACACATCACCATTGGACACCATCCAAAGAATACCTTTTGGCCCAGGGATTTTGACAGATCTGATGGCAGAGAAGAGCAGTCTGGGAGTGATTACGCACTGGTGTCAGGAGGTTCAGGCCATTGCAGAGACCCAGTGACCTCTTGTCCCAGAAGATTTTGATGGCAAAAGCAAAGAGTGGCACCAAAGTGAGCACTGTGGTTAGTTGATGATCAGTGGCCCACCCTTGAATTGTGACTTGTGGGCTGGCTGGGAGGTGATTTCTCCTGCCCCTGCCTGTTTGCTGTGCAGGCGTTCTGGCTGAAAATCTGCTGTGAATCTTCTGCAGGCTGACAGGATCCATGTAAGCAGAGAGGACATTCTCCCTGCCTCACCAAGACCATCAACCAGCAAGAACAAGACATAAGAGAATGGCTCCATATAGATATCCCATGCAGTACCAGGTCAAGGAATGGCAGTGTTGGATGAAAGAATGTGACAGATGCCTTCATCTTGTGCATAAATCACTGCTAACCATAAACATACATGATAAACCTTCAAGCTAGGTGACATGATGCAATACATTACTCTAATCTTTGACCAATGGTTTGGTAACGAGTGATATAAGCTCACAACATAAGGAATAGCTATGGTGCTTCTGTTCAGTGGGAAATATTGATTTTCTTCATTGGTTAATGTATAATTAGAATTGATTATCACTTTTTGCACAACTGGTATTGTCAGAGCAAAGGATTTCAACAACTTAATGGCTCTGCCATGAACTACAGAAAGCAAAATTCTCTGCTTGGAGAGAGCGGAGCACTCTGTGTTTCATTAAATCATCGATTGAGGAGATGATTGGGAGGTTGCTGTTTTACAACAGAAATAAAGCTGCCAGCACTGTTGGGATGCATTCCGGGAGATTTCCATTTGGCTCAGAAGCAGCTTGGCAACTTAAACAGCCTTCATCCATCTCCAATATTTTCATACTTCATCAGTGAAAGTGTTGAAAGGTATTGAAATTGCGCCAATTTTTAAATTTTTCTCCTGGATTTCTCAGAGAGACAATGCAGAGGGTAATCCTCAATTCCGGACAGTTGCCAACGTCAAATGAAAATATTTCAGGGTACCTCTTTTCCCTTTATTTCACATTCCATGGGAGGCAGCCTAGGGGGCAGTGCAACCCTTAGACAGGCTCCCTCCATGAAAAAGTATGTGATTTAATCCGGATAAAATCTTATCAACAGGGTGTTTTCTGAAGAGAGCTTGATCAAAGGTAGTCCTTCTAAAGAGAGATACAACAGCCTTGTAGAAACTATGGCAAGAGGGGAATTCTAAAACTATTTTTAAAATACAATCCTTGTTATCCATAGATTGGAACCATTCATGTCAACTATTGATTAGGAGCAATCTCTGTGCTGCAGATCAGGGATAATTTGCTTCTGCAGTTTTCTCCAGTGTAATCTTCAGAAAACAGGGAATTTAAAAAAAATCTCCTACTATTTAGAACCTCTTCTGGCTGTGAGTCAACTCTGAAAATGTTGCTTCATGATGAAAGAAGTTGAAACAACTACTGATATTACACAGGCCACAATCTCTCCTTATAATTTCTCTGACTCCAAAGTCCGAATGATTCTAGTTTTTTTTTCTAAGTTCCATGGTTTTTAATTATATAAACTTTTAAAGTTTGTAATCTTGACCCAAACTTTATATCCAAAAATTGATTTGAAATTTGAAGATAAAACTTATTTGTGCTTTTTACATCCTGATGTGCGAGCTGTGGGAATTCATCAGTGTGATGGCTAATCATTTAACATGATACTACCACAGGTGGTCGGCACCAGGGACCTTCTCATGTTAGCAAAGGGGAAAGCCGTGCCATGGCAACTGAAAAATTTTTTGTACCCGTTTTCATCAAAGTTAGGTGGCACAGTTAGGGTAGCAGTTAGCACAACCCTGTTCCAGCACCAACAATCGGGACCAGGGATCGAATCTTGCTCTGTCTATCAAGAGTTTCTACGTTCTCCCCGTGACTCTGTGTGTGTTCTCTGTGGGTTCCAGTTTCCCCCCACTGTTCAAAAATGTTCCAGGGGTTGTAGGTCAATTGGATTGATGTACCATCAATAATTCACAAATGACTGAGTAGTGAAACAATCAGGCTTTTAATAGCTAAAGACGAACATAAGAACATAAGAAATAGGAGCAGGAGATGACCATCCGGCCCATCGAGCCTGCTCCCCCATTCTATAAGATCATGCCTGATCTGATCATTGACTGAACTCCATCTACCTTTAGAACTCCTTTGCCCCATATCCCTTAATGTATGTATGTAAAAATCTATCTAACTGAACCTTAAATATGTTTAATGAAGTCATCTCAACTGCTTCCCTGGGTAGAAAATTCTACAGATTCACTACTCTCTGGGCAAAACAGTTTTTTCTCATCTCTGTCTTAAATCTACTCCCCTGAATCTGAGGCTGTGTCCCCTAGTTCTGGTCTCACCTACCAGCAAAAACAATTTTCCTGCCTCTATCTTATCTATCCCTTTCATAATTTTACATGTTGCTATAAGATTTCCTGTCATTTTTCTGAATTCGAGTGAGGATAGTCCCAGATGATTTAGTCTCTCCTCATAGATCAACCCCTCATCTCTGGGATCAACTTGGTGAACCTCCTCTGGTCTGCCTCCAAGGCCAGTATATCCTTCCTCAGGTAGGGAGACCAGAACTGCACACAGTATTCCAGGTGCAGCCTCACCAGTATCTTGTACAGTTGCAGCATGACCTCCCTGCTCTTGAATTCAATTCCTCTAGAGATGAAAGCCAACATTCCATTTGGCTTCTTAATAATCTGTTGAACCTGCAACTCAACTTTTTGTGGTTCATGCACAAGCACTTCCAAGTCCTTCTGTACGACAGCATGCTGTAGTTTTTCATCATTTAAATAATAATCTGCTCTTCTATTTGGATGACCTCGCATTTACTAACGTTGTATTCCATCTACAGACCTTTGTCCACTCACCTAACTTAACTATATCCTTCTGCAGCCTCTCCACATCCTCTGTACAATTTGTTTTTCCACTCAATTAGTATCATCCTCTATCAAACAACCATCCACCTCCTTGACTGATCAAAGCAAAAGTTGAAGGGTGGCATGAAAGGGGTTATGGGCAGGATCGGTCTCAGAAAGCGTGTCCAGTCGGTAGCTGCCAATCGCGGTATAACAGTGGTTTGTCACATTGGTGTAATTGGGTGGCATGAGTTGATGGGCCCGTAACTGTGCCGCATGTCTAAATTTTTAAAAATTAAGAATGTAATTGCAAGCAAGGATGAGCACAAGGGGTGGAGTCAACAGGGATGTATCTCTTTGCAATCATCATTCATGATCCACACTCATACACATTTGCATTTAATGTGCCCTTCCAAAACTTGTCCAAGTTCATTCTTGCACATGTCGCTGGCAGCAGGAACTGTATCACTTCAATACTAGACATTATAGAAATGCATGGATGCTGTTATGATAGGTGGATGGAGCATTTTGACTGTGTTGCAACTGCTGCAAAATTGAATCATGCAAACGGGCGTAGCGAGGTTTTAACATTAGGGGGAGCGAACACATAAAAAAGGCAGCATGAAACTGTGTGCGTATGCGTGTGCACACACATTTGGTAACCAGTGCACAAAGGAAACTAATATGTGCATATCCATGACGCATATCAAACACATTATACATTTTTATTTTATATTTAATATCAAAACACAAGGAAATTAAGGAATATACAGTTTTAAAGGAAGTAAATAATTGTTATTTGTATTTAAATTGTTATTTGTATTGAATTGTTATTTGTAGTGGCCTACCATCCACTGGGGCTTCTGACATCCTGACCCTGAACCCTTCCCTCAGCCTACTGCACCCAGGAGCTCCTGACGCCCAACTCTGAACCCTCCCCTCAACCTACCACACACCAGAGTTCCCAATGGTCTGATTCTGAAACCTCCCCTCAGCCTATCTAAACTGTGGGGCACAACTTGCATCTAATAAATTCAGTCTTTAAATAAAACATTTTACTCACATCTCTCAGATTTACTTCAAATATAGATCGAATATAATTTCACGTCTTGGGTTTGTGGTGATTCATGCGTGTACGACATGCAATCTCTGATCCATGCCAGCTAATAGCTGAAGGGTTGAACATGCCCAATCAGCAGGGAGTTATACCATTGACACCCAATTGACTGGAGGAACACAAGGAGATGGCAGATGCCGTGGTCTGAAACTGAACACAATCCAGAAGGGGAACTCAGTGAGAGAGAAAGAACCAGGTTCAAGATAGCTTTTATGGTTCAACAAATTGCTGACAATCATAAATTTCTGATATCAGCATTTGCGGAATTTTTCCGGATTTTCAACATAAAAGAAAAATAGAAGGTTATGAGATATGGAGGGATTTCATTTTTTTTTACTCATATGTGGATAGGCACCACATATGTACTGGGCTGTAATCTTCTCTATTCCTCCCACATTATTTTGTTAACTTCCCAATACTTTTGTTTTTTCACATCATACAGGAGATCATTAGTTTGCTGACTCATTGTGAATTCCCATTTGTCCCATTTCCCTGTCTGGCACACTCAGAAAATCTCACCATCAGCCAACAGCTATCAGACTCTTGAACATCCTTATATTATTCCAGGACCACCAAAGATCTTTCTGCACTGTTAAATCAGATCGTCATCATCATCGTCTTCATCATCGTCGTCATCGTCATTGTCGTCATCATCATCATCGTCATAGTCGTCAGCATCGTCATCATTATCGTCGTCATCATTATCGTCGTCATCGTCATCATCAGCCCATGACTCACCATTTCCACCCATGAACCTCATGACCTGTTCTGTTCTTTCAGCAAATCGACCTGTATTGGGGACTTTCTTCTTTGGCGTGGCTTCGCGGACGAAGATTTATGGAGGGGGTAAAAGTCCACGTCAGCTGCAGGCTCGTTTGTGGCCGACAAGTCCGATGCGGGACAGGCAGACACGGTTGCAGCGGCTGCAGGGGAAAATTGGTTGGTTGGGGTTGGGTGTTGGGTTTTTCCTCCTTTGCCTTTTGTCAGTGAGGTGGGCTCTGCGGTCTTCTTCTAAGGAGGTTGCTGCCCGCCAAACTGTGAGGCGCCAAGATGCACGGTTTGAGGCGATATCAGCCCACTGGCGGTGGTCAATGTGGCAGGCACCAAGAGATTTCTTTAGGCAGTCCTTGTACCTCTTCTTTGGTGCACCTCTGTCACGGTGGCCAGTGGAGAGCTCGCCATATAACATGATCTTGGGAAGGCGATGGTCCTCCATTCTGGAGACGTGACCCACCCAGCGCAGCTGGATCTTCAGCAGCGTGGACTCGATGCTGTCGACCTCTGCCATCTCGAGTACTTCGACGTTAGGGATGAAAGCGCTCCAATGGATGTTGAGGATGGAGCGGAGACAACGCTGGTGGAAGCGTTCTAGGAGCCGTAGGTGATGCCGGTAGAGGACCCATGATTCGGAGCCGAACAGGAGTGTGGGTATGACAACGGCTCTGTATACGCTTATCTTTGTGAGGTTTTTCAGTTGGTTGTTTTTCCAGACTCTTTTGTGTAGTCTTCCAAAGGTGCTATTTGCCTTGGCGAGTCTGTTGTCTATCTCATTGTCGATCCTTGCATCTGATGAAATGGTGCAGCCGAGATAGGTAAACTGGTTGACCGTTTTGAGTTTTGTGTGCCCGATGGAGATGTGGGGGGGCTGGTAGTCATGGTGGGGAGCTGGCTGATGGAGGATCTCAGTTTACTTCAGGCTGACTTCCAGGTCAAACATTTTGGCAGTTTCCGCAAAGCAGGACGTCAAGCGCTGAAGAGCTGGCTCTGAATGGGCAACTAAAGTGGCATCGTCTGCAAAGAGTAGTTCACGGACAAGTTTCTCTTGTGTCTTGGTGTGAGCGTGCAGGCGCCTCAGATTGAAGAGACTGCCATCCGTGCGGTACCGGATGTAAACAGCGTCTTCATTGTTGGGGTCTTTCATGGCTTGGTTCAGCATCATGCTGAAGAAGATTGAAAAGAGGGTTGGTGCGAGAACACAGCCTTGCTTCACGCCATTGTTAATGGAGAAGCGTTCAGAGAGCTCATTGCTGTATCTGACCCGACCTTGTTGGTTTTCGTGCAGTTGGATAATCATGTTGAGGAACTTTGGGGGACATCCGATGCGCTCTAGTATTTGCCAAAGCCCTTTCCTGCTCACGGTATCGAAGGCTTTGGTGAGGTCAACAAAGGTGATGTAGAGTCCTTTGTTTTGTTCTCTGCACTTTACTTGAAGCTGTCTGAGGGCAAAGACCATGTCAGTAGTTCCTCTGTTTGCACGAAAGCCGCACTGTGATTCTGGGAGAATATTCTCGGCGACACTAGGTATTATTCTATTTAGTAGAATCCTAGCAAAGATTTTGCCTGCAATGGAGAGCAGTGTGATTCCCCTGTAGTTTGAGCAGTCTGATTTCTCGCCTTTGTTTTTGTACAGGGTGATGATGGTGGCATCACGAAGATCCTGAGGCAGTTTTCCTTGGTCCCAACAAAGCTTGAAAAACTCATGCAGTTTGGCATGCAGAGTTTTGCCGCCAGCCTTCCAGACCTCTGGGGGTTTCCATCCATACCTGCTGCTTTGCCACTTTTCAGTTGTTCGATTGCCTTATTTGTCTCATCCAGGGTGAGGACCTCATCCAGCTCTAGCCTTAGGGGCTGTTGAGGGAGCTGGAGCAGGGCGGAATCTTGGACTGAGCGGTTGGCACTGAAAAGAGATTGGAAGTGTTCTGACCATCGGTTGAGGATGGAGATCTTGTCGCTGAGGAGGACTTTGCCGTCTGAGCTGCGCAGCGGGCTTTGGACTTGGGGTGAGGGGCCGTACACAGCCTTTAGAGCCTCGTAGAAACCCCTGAAGTCGCCAATGTCCGCGCTGAGCTGGGTTCGTTTGGCGAGGCTAGTCCACCACTCATTTTGGATCTCCCGGAGTTTGCGCTGAAGATGGCTGCATGCGCGTGTGACCAATGGACCTAGCAACACATCTTTTGGATATAGATGAAAACAGGAGTATCTGGAGGAAACCATTTGGCCATATGAATGTCCAAACTCCACGCAGACATCATGCGATGTTAAGATTCTACTTGGGTCTCTGTGGCTGTGTAGCCACTGTACCACCATTTTCAAGTCCTCTAGACCTTTGTTACTCCACACAAACTGTCCTTCTGATAGGTCTGCTTCTTTCTATTCCAGACAGCTTCCTGTTATTTGAACCCATCCATTCACGCAATGATGCCTGTCCTCAATGTCATTCACTGTTAGGGTGAGCCCAAATGTAAACTTGAGAGAAAGAAATGTCATATTCCCCCTTGTACAGCCTTTAGACCTAATGGCAGGACCATCCTTTTTCTCCCACTAATGCTCTACATTGGAGAGACAGGATGTAGATTGGGAGATTGCTTTATTGAGCAGCTTAGCTCAACATCATGGCATTGTTGGCTGCAATTTAAAGTAGTCAACAGAGCACACAGGTCTAAAGTTAAACTATCCCATTTTTATTCAGATATCAATTCTTTATGTGACAAATGTAAAACAAGTGATGCCTCTTTAGTTCATGTTCTGGACGCCTTCATTTAGAAACAATTTGGAAGGATGTTTTTCAAACATTATCGGTGATTTTAAATTTAAAATTGGAACCTAGCCATTTAATTGCTCTTTTTGGAACATTCTGAGAGAATGATGTATTACTGACTTCCATTCAGAGCCAAATTTTATCCTTACTTCGAGGATAGCCAGACGTGAAATTTTGATAAAATGGAAAGGTAATACCCCACCTGCACATGCACAGTGAGTAAATGATATGATGTCCAACTTAAATCTAGAAAAAAATAGATATGCCATCAAGGATTCAAATATTACATTCCAAAAGACATGGGGCTCATTTATGTATGACTGTAACAGCCCACACATGGAAATGCAAACCGGCTCGCAAAATGGCCAATGAACACAGCGACCACACGGACCTGGGGGTGACACCAGCCATCATCCCAGGTGACCTCCACATGGTGGAAAGTCAGAGAACTCTGTCAGGAATGCTGGCCAACCTAAGGTTGGCGCTCCAATGATGTGGCCCCTGATGTCAGGCCCAGGAGTCCATATAAGCAGAGCTGCCGGTGTAATAAAGGAGTTTTCAATTTCGACTCCTTGTGTTTGTGTCTCCTTTCCACACTCATCGTAGCGCAAACACTACATTGGCAACCATCCACCTGGTCTCACTCAGGTTCCCAACTTTTTGGGTTCGCAGCCACCACGTGCAGTTTGAGCAGGGCAAGGCCCAGTTCCAGCTTTGCCGCATCACCGACGCTGACACCTGCCACTTCTATGTCGTGAGCACCCTCGATCAGGACACAGCGGCAAGGGTCGTAGATTTCCTTCAGCAGCCTCCAGAACAAGGCAAATGCACGGCCCTCAAAGAGCTACTAACCTGCACTTTTGGGCTTTCCCAGTGCAAATTGAGCACGCTGCCCAATTGCTACATGTGGATAGGGTCAATTGTCATTGATGGCTGTGGTGGTTGGCCCACGTGATAGCCTCCTCCACATCTGGGACTTACTGTCGGGCAGGCATTTCCTGGTCAACACGGGCGCTGAGATAAGCGTCCTACCCCCCACAGACCTGGACATCCACTGCAGCAAACAGGACCCAGCACTGAGGGCAGCCAATATTTCCTGCATTTGAACTTTTGGAACCCGTACCATCCCCCTTCAGTTCAGCAACAGCCATTTTACATGGGCCTTTACCCTCACGGCAGTGGCATAACCGTTCCTGGGGGTCAACTTCCTTTTGGCCCACTGCTTCTTAGTCGACCTCAAGGGACAGCACTTGGCAGAACTTTTCAGACCCTGTCTCTGGGGAAAGCCAAACTACCTGCCACCCACCTTGACTCTATAACACTCTCAGACAATAAATTCATCCACATCCTGGCAGATTTCCCCTCGATAGTAGCACCAGAGCTCACCACGGCTGAGCCAAAACACAGGGTACGGCACACCACATATTGACCAAGGGTCCCTTGTTCCATACCAGGGAACGCCAACTCCTGCCCAAGAAATTCAGCCTGGTGAAGGAGGAGTTCAAAACATGGAGGAGCTGGGATTGTGCTGTGGTCTGACCATCCCTGGGCATCCCCCCTCCACATGGTGCCCAAATCAGCAGTGGGTTGGACACGATGCAGTGACCACTATCACCTCTATGAGGCCACCATATCCGACAGATACCCCATGCCCCACATCCAAGACTTTGCTGCCAACCTGCGTGGGGCACAGGTATTCTCCAAGGTGGACCTCATCTGGAGGTACCACCAAATCCCAGTTCACCCCCAGGACCTCCCCAGGACTGTGATTTGTTTGAATTTCTCCGCATACCCTTCAGTCTATAAAATGCGGCACAAACTTTCCATTTGCATTCATCTATTTGGACGATATCCTCATTGTCAGTCACAGCCACAAAGACCACGTTCCCCACCTGAGACAGCTGTGCATCCGGCTGAACAAATTCGGACTGACCATCAACCGCTAAGGGCCAGTTCAGACTGGACATCATTGACTTCCTGGGACACAGGATTAACAAGCACAGGGCCAGAGCCCTCCCTGAGAAGGTTGAGGTGGTCCAGTACTTGGTGTTGGACTAAAGAAAATATGTACTTTGATCATGAAGTAAAATGACAAATATTACAATTCAAAAATAATATTACGCCTCGGGGTTATGAGAGTGATTTAAAGGAATGGTCCCCACAGCATTTAAAACCTTATACTTGAATCACGGTATTAATCGAGTAACGCATCTTTTCAAGATTTAAACAGGACAACTAAAGAGAATAATAAGGAAATTTTTATGGAAAGGGGAAACCGAGGATAGCGTTAGATAAGTTAACAGAGAGGTACAACCAAGGTGGTTTGCAGTTACCAAACTTTAAAAATTATTATAGAGCAGCACAATTAAGGTATTTATCAGATTTTTACCAGACTGGACTAAGATAGAACTAGATAAAATAGGGGAGAAGGTACCGGAACATATACTTTATAAGTGGGATGAAAAGGTGGTGTAATATAAAAGCTCACCAGTACTGCATCATTTACTCAATATATGAAAGAAGATCCACTTAGAAAGGAAAAAAAAACAAACTACCAAATACCAAAATTGTTATTGACGCAAAATCAGCTAATCCTTTTTACAATAGATAACCTTTCCTTTAGAGAATGGGAGAGAAAAGGAATTAAAAGAATAGAAAATTGTTTTTTGGGAAATAATTTATTAACATTTGAACAGTTGAAGTACAAATATGGAATAACTCATGATACAATGTTTGCATATCATCAACTGAAAGCCTACTTAAAGGACATTGTAATTGTATGTGATTACAGACACAATGAGAATTAAAAGATTTTAACAAACATGTACATCAAGCTGCAAGAGAAGGAAAATGATGAAATAAGCTATAAACCCAAACAAAAGTGGGAAAAAGATTTAAACATAAAGATAAAAAAATGAAACATGAGAAAAGTTATGTTCTGGAACTATGAAGAATATAATAAACACGAGGTTACATATGATACAGTATAATTGGTTACACAGGTTATATATCACACCCCAAAAGTTAAATAAATGGGATCCAACAGTATTAGATAGATGTTTTCGCTTTAAGAAGGAAACGGGAACAACAGTACGTGCAATTTGGGCATGTGAGAAAGTGAAAATGTTTTGGGAAGATCTAAATCAAATATTAAATAAAATCACAAAAAGCAACATACCAAAAATCCAGAGATCTTTCTTCTTCGTAATATAAGAATTAAAGTATTAGGCCTCAAACTGGATGAAGTGCAAAAAAGATTTATTATGATAGCTTTAGCAGTAGCAAAAAAATGTATAATGTCAACTTGGAAATCAGAAGAGAGCCTGAGAGTACAGCAATGGTACATGGAAATTAATAAATGTATTCCATTGGAAAAAAATAACATACAATTTAAAAAATAAAGTCACATTATTTGAACAAATTTGGGAACCGTAAATGGAACATAACAGAGAGAGCTTGCCTTGGACCTCCACCCACTAAAATGATAAAATGAGAAGAAGACAAAATGACTTGATCCAGTGTGTAAAAGATGAATGGTTACAGTCTTTTTTCCCAGTCTAAAACTAGAGAGCATCAATTTAATTGTGGGGGGGTGGGGGGGGGGGAGGGGGAAGATTTAAACAGGGCCTGAGGGGCAATGTTTTCACCAAAAGATGTGTGGAACAAGCTGCCAGAGGAAGTGGTGATGGATACAATTACAATGTTTGAAAGGGACTCAGATGATAGCTGAATAGAAATGGGTTAGAGGGGCATGGGTCAAGCATGGGCCAATGGGTCTAGTTTGGGGGGGGGGCGGACTTGGTCAGCATGGACAAGATGGGCTGAAAGAGCTGTTTCCATGCTGCATAACCCATGTCTGCATAACTCCAGCAATGAAGCCAAATGGATGCATCGTGTCTGTGGTATTTGTGGGTGTGTGACTGAGAGGGCAAATGAGAGATTGCCACTGCATACGTGCAGACACACCGCACGGTGACAGGCCCTATCAGCCCACGAGCCTGTGCCACCCAATTGACCTGCAACCCCCGGTACATTTTGAACAGGGGGAGGAAACCGGAGCCTCCGGGGAAAACCCATGCAGACATGGGGAGAACGTACAAACTCCTTACAGACATCCTTTTCATGAACTCCTGATAAATTGTTTCCAACCCGTTCACTTCTGCTGAATAATGTTTTATCCATATCATGGAATTCAGAAATATTAGATCTAACCTGGAGTTAGATGCTATTTTATTGACAGATGCAGGTGCTGTTGGAATGCAATAGGAGTTGACCACTGATAGTGTCAACAAAGGTTTAGCAAGAAAAAAATCAGTGTTACTCAAAGTTCACTAATATATTTTGAAAGATAAGAATCTTCAGATCAGCAGTAAATATTCTGGAGGGGAATTTCCAGCTATATTATTCACTGAAGAATCAGCAAAAATGATGCAATAGAGAAAACAGCCATCGCACATTTCCCTCGCACGTTCCCACGATCTTGTGCCAAAAACATGAAACATTGTGACAAAATCTTACTCGTCTGCTGTTTCCAGTGATCACAGCTTAATGCAACCTCAAGTCAACAAACAGGAAAATATGACTTCACACCAGCTCCATGTGGAATGACAAGAGTTTTCTGCACAGGATATTTCATTGAACAGTGAGTTGTTTAAAGAGATACTTAGTGAAAAAAACCCACAGCAAAATCAAGTGATATCTCTGTAGGGGGGAGGGGGGAGCCTTTCATCCACATGTCTAAGAAGAACCTGCAAGCAAAAATTCCGAATTTTACTTGCATATTCTGATGTAATGCATTCCAGGTGTAACGTGCTAAAATAACAAGATTCTCCACTCCATTCTGTTTCTGATCTACTCACCTTCAGTCTAGCATTCTCTCACACTGCTCGCCCTCTCTAGAATTGTCTGATATACCCCTCATCCTTTCCATGACACTCTCTCACTTATGCCCAGCTTTAGTGACAGTCTTAATGTGCCATCCCCCTACTGTAATATTCCCTTCTGTAACCCATACACTCTCTTTCCCTCACTGAATAGTTACAGCAGGCCTTCATGATCATTTCTCTCCATCTATTTATTCCCTTAACATCTTGAAAAATCCAATCGCACACTATTTTTTCAAATTATAGGGAATGCAAAACTAGATTCTCCTCATAATTAATGCTAAGAGGTAAATTAGCATTCGCCAAAGTATTGTTTGGAGAATCACAAAGGCTCCGGATGCAAAGAAGTGCTAGACGAACTCAACAGGTCGGACAGCATCCAGAGGTAGAAAAAGGGTGCGAAAAGGGATTGACTGACCACTTCTACCCAGAGAGCTCACAATATTCCAGGTGTGGTCTAACCTGTGGCTTTGGATAGCTCCAGTATTACTGGTGCCTGTCCTGCATTTGTAGTGCCAACCATGTCATTATACTCTACAGCTGTCCATGACACCTCAGTGGTGTAGGTACATGGGTGAATATGCCTCTCACTTGCTACCAAGTATTCTGTTCCATTTTGATCCAAAACACATTTGTCAGATTTGCCTATTCATTTAATCTACTGAAATCTCTTTGGCCTTTGCCTTCTCACTACCTACAATCCCACTTCACATTGAGTGATCAACTTCTAACCCATCATTAATTGGAACCTCAGTAATCATATCCTGCCATTAATTATCCTGCTCTCTCTGGGCTGTTACTCAGCCAAGTCCATTTGCCAAGTCAACTAATTGTCCTCATTTCTATGATGTTCAACTTTAGAACTGCCATGTCAACCTTTTAATCTTCAATGGGGTACTCATCAGGGCAGTCCTTTAAGTCCATTACGTTTTGACCTTCAGCAATTGCTCTTCGTGAATGTAGAGATTTTACAGGGATTCATAGGAATGGTATTGAACACGAGGTTTCCTTACATGCAGATAATCTTTTGCTTTTTGTATCTAATCCAGGTGTTTCTTTATTAGGTTTGCTTTCTCATAATAGTCAGTTTTCTGGGTAAAAGTTGAATCTGCATAAAAGTGAATTTTTACCTTTAAAAGGTTCTGTACCAAGATATTCTAATTTCCTTTTTAAGAATGTGAAGGATCAATTTACCTATCTCGGTATTACAATTACTAGGAGTTATAAACATCTTTTTAAGGAAAATGTCTCTACTTTATTTAATCAGGTTAAATTATTGTTATCGATCTTAATCTATGGGTTGCATCAATTCTGTTAAAATGAATATTTTACCAAAATATTTATATCTTTCCCAATCTATACCAATTTTCATTCCCAAATGCTTCTTTGATTCACTTGATTTGCTCATATCTTCCTACATATGGCAAGGAAAACACTCCGCTTAAACAAAGTTCATCTTCAAAAAGCTAAAAGATATGGCGGTTTGGCATTTCCTAATTTTAGATTTTATTATTGGGCACTCAATAGATGTAATTTGATTATTTTGCTACATTTGGATTATCTTGTTGACTGCCCTTTAGGGGTAGGCATGGAACTGAATTTTACTAAGAATACATCCATGTTGGCAATTTTATGGTCCTTTTTATCCTCTTCTTTGTATAAACTAATTGATAATCCAATAATTAAACACAGATTGAGGATATAGGCATAATTTTAGAGCAGTGGTTCTCAAACTTTTTCTTTTCACTCACAT
Organism: Narcine bancroftii; assembly: GCF_036971445.1. NCBI lineage: Eukaryota > Metazoa > Chordata > Chondrichthyes > Torpediniformes > Narcinidae > Narcine > Narcine bancroftii. The sequence continues at coordinate 42,710,005 of NC_091480.1, read as the reverse complement.
TCTTTGGCTTGGCTTCGCGGATGAAGATTTATGGAGGGGTATGTCCACGTCTGCTGCAGGCTCGTTGGTGACTGACAAGTCCGATGCGGGACAGGCAGGCACGGTTGCAACGGAAAATTGGTTGGTTGGGGTTGGGTGTTGGGTTTTTCCTGCTTTGTCTTTTGTCAGTGAGGTGGGCTCTGTGGTCTTCTTCAAAAGAGGTTGCTGCCCGCCGAACTGTGAGGTGCCAAGATGCACGGTTGGAGGCGATATCAGCCCACTGGCGGTGGTCAATGTGGCAGGCACCAAGAGATTACTTTAAGCTGTCCTTGCACCTCTTCTTTAGTGCACCTCTGTCTCGGTGGCCAGTGGAGAGCTCGCCATAGAACACGATCTTGGGAAGGCGATGGTCCTCCATTCTGGAGACGTGACCCACCCAGCGCAGTTGGGTCTTCAGCAGCATGGATTCGATGCTTGCGGACTCTGCCAGCTCGAGTACTTCGATATTGGTGATGAAGTCATTCCAATGAATGTTGAGGATGGAGTGGAGACAGCGCTGATGGAAGCGTTCTAGGAGCCATAGGTGATGCCAGTAGAGCACCCATGGTTCGGAGCCGAACAGGAGCGTGGGTATGATAACGGCTCTGTACACGCTGATCTTTGTGTGTTTCTTCAGGTGGTTGTTTTTCCAGACTCTTTTGTGTAGTCTTCCAAAGGCACTATTTGCCTTGGTGAGTCTGCTGTCTATCTCTTTGTCGATCCTTGCATCAGATGAAATGGTGCAGCCGAGGTAGGTGAACTGGTTGACCGTTTTGAGTTCTGTGTGCCCGATGAAGATGTGGGGGAGGGGGGGGCTGGTGCTCTCCATTGCAGGCAAAATCTTCGCTAGGATTCTCTTTAATAGACTAATACCTAGTGTCACCGAAAATGTCCTCCCAGAATCACAGTGTGGCTTTCGTGCAAACAGAGGAACTACCGACAAGGTCTTTGCCCTCAGACAGCTCCAAGAAAAGAGCAGAGAACAAATTAAAGGACTCTACAACATCTTTGTTGACCTCACCAAAGCCTTTGACACCGTGAGCAGGAAAGGGCTCTGGTAAACACTAGAGCGCCTCGGATGCCCCCCCAAGTTCCTCAACATGGTTATCCAACTGCACGAAAACCAACAAGGTCGGGTCAGATACAGCAATGAGCTCTCTGAACCCTTCTCCATTGACAACGGCGTGAATCAAAGCTGCGTCCTTGCACCAACCCTCTTTACTATCTTCTTCAGCATGATGCTGAAACAAGCCATGAAAGACCTCAATAATGACTTACATCCGGTACCGCACGATGGCAGTCTCTTCAATCTGAGGCGCCTGCAAGCTCACACCAAGACACAAGAGCAACTCGTCCGTGAACTACTCTTTGCAGACAATGCCGCTTTAATTGCCCATTCAGAGCCAGCTCTCCAGCGCATGACGTCCTGTTTTGCGGAAACTGCCAAAATGTTTGGGCTGGAAGTCAGCCTGAAGAAAACTGAGGTCTTCCATCAGCCAGCTCCTCACCATGACCACCAGCCCCCCCACATCTCCATCGGGCACACAGAACTCAAAACAGTCAACCAGTTTACCTACCTCACTCACATAACACTTTATAGCACTTTATGCTATAGTGCTCTGGTGTTGCTTAAGGTGGGATGTGAGTGGGAAGGGAAAGTTGAGAATCACTGCTCTAGACCCAATTGTTACTGAAATATTTTGCTTGAGAAAAATTGTCATTGGCCCATTTCCTTTGGAGTTATGAAACCGTGCACATAACGAGTCAATTAGGAACAATTAAAACAGTTTTTTTTTTACTTTTTATTTCCACCCACATACCACCTTAAGCAATCCCTTACTAATCACAGAGCACTGATGCCATAGGGAATAATTAAAGTGGTACTTGAGTGGAAAGAAAAAGGTTGAGAACCACTGATTTAGAAGGATTTTTGTATTTTGGTTTTTCTCTTGCCAGCCTTATTATATCTAATCATCTTTTTCAATCTACTTTGCAAGATACTGTGTTTAATGCCTAGCACAGATTGGGTATTAAATGTTCCAAAGTCCTTTTTTTCATAATAATTTCACTTCTTTTGAATAATTGGTGGTAAAATTTAACTTACCAAATACATTTTTTTAGGTACATTTTGTTCAGTCTCAGATCCCTGACTTTCTGCGAATCCTTGAGGCAAATATCCTTGATACACTTTTTGATTTGAACCAGACAGGACAGGTGACAGAAGTATGTGTCAGGGAATGTTTGGGCCTAGTGATCATAATGCCATTAGTTTCAGGTTAATTATGGAGGACAGGTCTAGGCCTCGGGTTGAGATTCTAAATTGGACTAGGCCAGTTTTGAGGAAATGAGAAAGGATCTAGAATGTGTGGATTGGGATAAGTTGTTTTCGGACAAGGATGTGCGAGGTGAAATTTTGAGAATACAGAGTTTGTATGTTCCTGTCAGGATCAAAGGCAAGGTTAAGGGCTTATGGAACCTTGGTTTTCAAGGGATACTGGAGATCTGGTTTAGAAGAAAAGAGAGGTGTATAACAGGTATAGGCAACATGGAGCAAATGAGGTATTTGAGGAGTATAAAAATGCAACAAAAACCTCAAGAAATAAATCAGGAAGGCTTAAAGAAAACATGAGATTGCTTTGGCAAACAATGTGAAAGAAAATCTTAAGGGTTTTTACAGGTATATTAAGAGCAAAAGGATAGTAAGGGACAAAATTGGTCGGCTTAGTATGGAGCCAAAGAGATGGGGGAGATATTGTATGTTTTTTCTATCAGTATTCACTCAGGAAAGGGGCATAGAGTTGTGAGAAGGAAGGAAAACAAACAGTGAGGTCATGGAACCTATAGAGATTAAAGAGAAGGAAGTGCTTGCTGTCTTAAAGCAAATAAACGAGGATGTGTCAAGATATTCCTTGAAATTGCAGCGGCTCTGGCAGAAATATTTAAACTGTCTTTGGCTATAGATCTGGTGGAAGAAGATGGGAGGGTAGCTCACATTATACTGTTATTTAAAAAAGGCTCCAAAAGTAGCCCTGGAAATTATAGGCCGGTGAGCCTGACATCAGTAGTAAATGATTGGAAGGTGTTCTAAGAGATTGGATATACAGTTGTTTGGATAGCCATGGACTGATTAGGGATAGTCAACATGGCTTTGTGGTGGTATGTTGTGTTTAACCAATTTTATGGAGTTTTTTGAGGAGGTTCCCAGGAAAGTTGATGAAGAAAAGGCTGTGGATGTTGTCTACATGGACTTTAGTCAGGTATTTGACAAGGTTCCACATGGGAGGTTAGTCAGGAAGGTTCAGACGTTACGTATTCATGGTGAAGTGAACTGGATTTGACAATGGTTGGACAGGAGAAGCCAGAGAGTAGTGGAGGATGATTGCTTCTCAGACTGGAGGTCTGTGACTAGTGGTGTGCCTCAGGGATCGGTGCTGGGACCATTGTTGTTTGCATCTATATCAATGATCTGGATGATAATTGTGGTAAATTGGATCAGCAAGTTTGAGATGACACTAAGATAAGGAGGCATTGTGGACAGTGAAGAATGTTTTCAAAGCTTGCAAAGGGATCTGGACCTGCTGGAAAATGGGCTAAAAAATAGCAGATGGAAATTAATGCAGACAAGCGTAGAAGAATGAGGAGAGATTTGATAGAGGTATTTAAAATTATAAGGGGGATAGACAGAGTAAATGTAGATAGGCTTCTCCCACTGAGGGTAGGTGAGATACAAACCAGAGGACATGGGTTGAAAGTGAAAGGGGAAAAGTTTAGCGGGCAACATGAGGGGGAACTTCTTCACACAAAGAGTGGTGGGGGTGTGGAATGGGCTTCCAGCTGAGGTGGTGAATGTGGGCTCAATTTTGAACAGGTACATGGATGGGAAAGGTATGGAGAACTTTTGACTGGGTGCAAGTCAGTGGGATTAGGCCTAAAAAAGGTTCTGCACAGACTAGAAGGGCTGAAGAGTCCTGTGTCTGTGCTGAACCTTTTTTCTATGGTTCTATGGTTTTCCTATGTTCTGTGGTTCTATGGTTCGTTTCCATTAGATACTATACTCTCTAGATCGTATTCTGACAGATATCACATATTCATCATTTTTCTTCTTTGGCTTGGCTTCGCGGACGAAGATTTATAGAGGGGTAATGTCCACGTCAACTGCAGGCTCGTTTGTGGCTGACAAGTCCGATGCCGGACAGGCAGACACGGTTGCAGCGGTTGCAGGTGAAAATTGGTTGGTTGGGGTTGGGTGTTGGGTTTTTCCTCCTTTGTCTTTTGTCAGTGAGGTGGGCTCTGTGGTCTTCTTCAAAGGAGGTTGCTGCCTGCCGAACTGTGAGGTGCCAAGATGCACGGTTTGAGGCAATATCAGCGCACTGGCGGTGGTCAATGTGGCAGGCACCAAGAGATTTCTTTAGGCAGTCCTTTTACCTCTTCTTTGGTGCACCTCTGTCACAGTGGCCAGTGGAGAGCTCGCCATATAACACAATCTTGGGAAGGCGATGGTCCTCCATTCTGGAGACATGACCTGCCCAGCGCAGTTGGATCTTCAGCAGCATGGATTTGATGCTGTCGGCCTCTGCCATCTCGAGTACTTCGATGTTAGGGATGAAGTCGCTCCAATGAATGTTGAGGATGGAGCGGAGACAACGCTGGTGGAAGCGTTCTAGGAGCCGTAGGTGATGCCGATAGAAGACCCATGATTCGGAGCCGAACAGGAGTGTGGGTATGACAACGGCTCTGTATACGCTAATCTTTGTGAGGCTTTTCAGTTGGTTGTTTTTCCAGACTCTTTTGTGTAGTCTTCCAAAGGCGCTATTTGCCTTGGCGAGTCTGTTGTCTATCTCATAACTCTCTGATAAACACTACATCTTCTTTATAACATACACCAAAACTTCACTGTAACATCCCGGTAAATACCATCGCTTCATAACAACTCTGATATACATCATCCTTGTCAGAACATTGTCACATACTTCTCAAAAACTTCACACCTTCACAGACATCAAATGAGAAATGTAGCAGGTCCATAGCATTTATAGAGTCAAAGATGTATGTAGGTGTGAGCCTTTCGTCAAAGTATCATTGCCTCTAACCGTTTGAGTATTAACTATAATCACAGTGTCATCAGACCTTCTGGTTTCATACCTTCATAATAAACCTCTGTAACACCCAACGTCCTAACCATAACATTCTGATCAAGGTTTCACCTGCACTGCAACACACTGTAGACACCAAACCCTCTCACTGTATCCCATATCTTCATTATAACACTGATATACTCCCACATCCTTATTATAACATTGAACATACCTAAGATGTCCATTATAATAGACTGATATATACCCAAGCCGAATCCTAATGTTCTGATAGACTCTGCATCTTCATTACAACATTCTGATATCCACCAACACCTCATTCTAACAGTGATATTGTACCCTCACCATAACACTCTGATATTCACTACACCCTCTGTATAACGTTATGATTTACATCATTCCTTCATCATACACATCATCTCACAATGTCTTTTGAACACATCCTACCCCTTCATTTGAACACTGATATACTGTACCCCACACGCCTCTCCCTGCATACCTTCATTATAACATGGTTTTACCCCACACCCTAAAAGTAGCATCATGACGAAACTCATATCCATCATGATGTGCCTCACATCCCTCATTGTGACGCATTCCCTGATTATTGTTTCAGTTTCATTTCGTGCCTTGTGTGTGTCTCAGTGGCAATTCACCACAGAAGAGAAAATGGAATGACTCATTCCTGCCTTTTACATCATGGATCGTGCACACAGATTACAGTCAACTTAGGTATGGCCAGTTATCAGACGGAACAGACAGAAGTGTCTGAGGCGGGCTCGGTGGAAGAGAATTGATCTCCTTGTGACTCAGGTTTCTCAGTTGCACAACCACTCGGACGGAGTCTTAGTCCATATTTAGCCTTCCAGAAGTAGTGGAACTGCATGATCTGAAATCCAGGACAAAGGCAGAAGTCTTGAACCGGCAGCCGATCACTGCCACTGGAACAACGTGCCTCAATTGCAGGTCTCTTCAGAGCCAGCTGGGAAATACAAACATCCAAAGCCATCCCAGTACTCAGGATGGGCCATACCTCTGAACCTCTGGATCTTCACCCAGTGCCAGCCAAAGAGGAAAAGTACTTTTATGAATTGTTTTTAGATATATTTAATTGCTTCTGAGTTCTTTTCACCCTTTTTGTAACTATCTCTGAAAATTTTAAATGCATTTTTAACTTTTAATGCTTTTGAATGGCCCTGAATGTCCTGATCTTCAGCCAACTGAACTTCATACTTAAATGCAGTGCACATTTCCATGTGTTCCTAATTTAGGTGTTCGCACATTGAAATGCAGGAGCCAGTGATGATCTGAAAGACACGCATTGGCCACAGTGTCTGACCTCCCACTGCTGCTGGCCTTACATCTGAGTCCACAAGCCTGGAGCACTTCCACCCCTCCATGCTCAACCTTACCTGAGGGATGTCTGGCATGACAAATGCGGTCTCATTCCTTGAATGAGATCCCCAGTCTAGACTGAAAATGGAAGTGCAGTGACTGTACATTTTAGTTGAAGTAGTGTTTCAACCTGAAACGCTGACTGTTCATTTCCATTCATGGGAGATTAGTTCAGAAGGTTAAGACACTAGGTATCCATGGAGAAAACTGGATTCAAAATTGGCTGTGGGGAGAAAACAGAGAGTGGTAGTGGATGGTTGTTTCTCAGACAGTAGGCCTGTGTCTCAGGGATCGGTGCTGGGACGATTGTTGTTTGATATCTATATGAATGATTATAATGTGGTGATTTAGATCAGCAAGTTTGCTGATGACACAAAAAGAGGAGGTGTTGTGGACTGTGAGGAAGAATTTCAAAGCTTGGAAAGAGATCTGGACCAACTGGAAGAATGGCCAAAAAATGGCAGATGAAGTTTAATGCAGACAAATGTGAAGTGATGCATTTTGGAAGGACAAACCAAGGTAGGACATACAGAGTAAATGGTAGGGCATTGAGGAGTGAGGTGGAGCAGAGAGATCTGGGAATATCGATGCATTCCTCCCTGACGGTGGCGGCGCAGGTGGACAAGAAAACTTTTGGCATCTTAGCCTTTATAATCAAAGTATTGAGTATAGGAGTTGGGATGTAATGCTGAAATTGTTTAAGACCAAATTTGGAATATTGTGTGTAGTTCTGGTCACTGAACAACAGGAAGGATATCAATAAAATTGAAAGAGTGCAGAGAAAATTTACTAGAATGTTGCCAGGTCTTGAGGAATTGAGTTACAGGGAAAAGTTAAACAGGTTAGGACTTTATTCCTTGGAGTGAAGAAGAATGGGGGGAGATTTGATAGAGGTTTCCAAAATTATGAGGGGTATAGACAGAGTAAATATGAGTTGGCTCTTTCCACTTAGATTAGAGAGATATATACAAGAGGACATGGCTTTAGGGTGAAAGGGGAAAGGTTTAGGGGGAACATTAGGGGGAAGTTCTTCACTCAGAGAGTGGTGGGAGTGTGGAAAGAGCTGCCATTTGATGTGGTGAGTGTGGGCTTGATCTTAAGTTTTAAGAATAAATTGGATAGATACATGGATGGGAGAGGTCTGGAGGGTCATGGAATGGGCAGGTCAATGGGACTAGCGGAATGATGGTCAGTACAGACTAGAAGGGCTTTTTGTGTTGTAGCATTCTATCGTCATATTTAAAACTGTTTGAATTGTTTGTCCATTATTAGTCATTTCCTCACAAGTCATTTTCAGCAGAATTTGGGATCCACCTCTGCAAACCTCTGCTATAGTTAGCAGCTCTCTCTGATCCATGGAGCAAACATGAGAACCGGGCCTTAATCAGACCCACAAAGATGGCTACAGGAAGATGATACTCAGACACATTCCAATCTCATGATGAATGGTATGAATATGGAATTTTCTTATTTCAAGTACTGAGTGCCCCATCTCTTCTTTTGTACCATGCCCACTCTTCCCGCTCACCAACACACCCCTGTCGACTTTTTTGCCCCCTTTCCCACCCACCCCACCTAGCCACCATCCATTCTTATCCCACTGGATCCCCATCTCCCCACTTTATTTCCCACCCACCCCACCTAGCCACCATCCATTCTTATCCCAGTGGATCCCCATCTCCCCACTTTATTTCCCACCCACCCCACCTAGCCACCATCCATTCTTATCCCACTGGATCCCCATCTCCCCACTTTATTTCCCTCCCTACCCCTTTAGTTCCATCATGTCTTTCTTTATCCCACCATTGTCAACCTCCCTTCTAATCAGATTTCACCTTTTGAATTATCACCACTCCATGACCTGACCCCTTCATTTTTCTTGCCTCTGGTCTGGCAGCTGCCAATCCACTGTCTTTGTCTGTCAGTCTTCACCACCTCTCCTTTATTCACCAACTCCATATGAGGCCCCAGTCTCATCCCTCCCACCGTCTCTTCTTTACACTGGCTTCTCTTCTACATTTGCCCAGTCTCTACAATGAGTTTTGTCTGAAGCTTTATAATGGCTTTATTCCCATACTTGCCCCAGAGGAAATGCAACAAAGGCTCAGCATCTGAATCCTGGGATGACAGGACCTTTCTTTATGGAGAGATTGGAAAATTACAGAGTCAGATTCAGATTTCAGGTTTACATGTCATCACATAGAACCTTGAGATCCCTATTCCCTGTGGACGCGGCAGAATTACCACTAATTGGTAGTGTAAAAAATAAACTGTACACAGTAAACAAAGAAACAGATAACGAATGTAAACAAACTGACTGTGCAAAGCAGAGAGAACAAAAAGAAAATCAATAAAATGCACAAGTAAGAGACCTTAAATGAGTCCCTGATTGAGTTTGTCATTGAGGATGGTACCTCCACCCCCTAAAATGATAGAATGAGAAGAAGACGAAATGAACTGACCCAGTGTGTAAAAGTAGATGACACAATTTTCTTGTTTATTTGTGTGATGACATTGTTTAATAGGTTTATTGTATTGTATATGTTGAATGGGTTTAGAGGGGGGTGGGAAGAAGGGAGGGGAGGGAGGGGAGAAAAGGGGAGAAAATGACATTGTGTATATTCAAGAGGGAAATGATTGTGTGTATTTTGATTAATATGGTTCATAGTGTGAAAAATAAATTTAAAAAAAAAGAGGAGTCTGATGGAGGAGGGGCAGGAGCTGTTCCGGAACTTGGTGGTGCGAGTTTTGTGGCACCAATCTCATGCAATAAGTTATCATCCTTTGATGTTAGACTGACTGACCAGGTCCCCTTGCTCCCGATTAGACCAGCAATTTTCCTTCTGCCAGGTTGCGGAACAAAGATGGGCAGAACCTCTATTGTTCCCTCTCTCGCTTCTCTTAACAGTATTTCATCTGGAGCTGGTGTCAAAGATATTAAATCCACGAATACTCTCCACTTAGTAAGTTCGCTTTTGCCAATATTTTCACATTCCCGCTTGTTAAATTCATCATTCCTCCCTCTTCCAATATGGTAGTCCCAAGACAACTTGACAGAGTAGACTGCTTCTCAAAGGGGAATAGAATCTATCTAAATATGTTTGTTGAGAGTCATTAGCCCCTTTTACACAGCCACTTCAATGCGTGAATATTGTGTCTTTATTGTACACACCTCCTGCCCCACGGAATGGGGGGGGGGGGGGATTATCCTGCCTTTAAGCAGGCAATGTAGATAGTCACAGTGCCGAAACAACTTCTGTGTAAAAAGGGCAATCCAGGAAGCTGGGACCAGGATGGGAAAAGATGTGTATGTTATTCGTCACATCCACGCCACAAGTCCCACCTCTTCTGCTGACAGAATGCTGGCTTGCTGTGTAAAATGACACACTGGCCCAGCATTATGCTGACGTTGTTCGGTTCAGTGAAAATGAGCAAAGCCGGCTTAATGACGGGTCTTCTTTACAGCAGTATTGTGGGATCTCTGTGTAAAAAGGGCTATAGATTTTTCCACCCCTGTAATGAAATGAATGGGGATAAGGTGGGACCGTGGGCAAGTACAGGCTCTCATCTGCTGAACAATGCAGAAGGCTTCTGATCTCCAGAGCTTTCTCCCCTTCCTATTTCTTATATAATTCCCATCTGGTGAATGAGGCAGATTGAGCACAATACTAATTAACTCATCGTTAGCCAATGTGTAATTAAAGTCTAAAGGAGAAATTATTTTACACAAAAAATATATAATGCTCACCAGAATTGAATTTGGGAGCATTATAATATGTTCCAGTCTCAGTAAAATCCCTAACAAGTTGAAAGGAACCGTCTGCGAAAATATTCAACATTTACATAAAATTCACTTCGTTCTCAGTATTCATTTTACTGGATGTGAAATTCATCTTTTGTCTCACTTACTGGGTCCTCTCCCTCAGAACTCCTAACATTATTCCTGGATTCTGAGAACACCCAACCAGTTTTCATTCCAATGACAGAATTTACCATTCTGTAGACATGCACAGCTTGAGCATGACTTCGTTCCTTTTATTTCACTGTCCAGTGAGCAGCTCAACCAGTGCTGAGCCCAGGAGGAACAAACGTTTAGCGGCAGGAACCTTTGAAAGAGAGTTCAGAGAGCAGCTGCAGCAATGCTTGGATGAAAAATAGGTGGGAGGGTTTACAAGTTTGCAGATGAAAGAGAGATTTCAGGACAGATTTAGAGAATCATCAAAGAATATAAGAGGACAGATCAATTACAGATTTGGGTTGAGAAATGTAGATGGAATGTGAGGTGTTGCATTTCGGGAGGGGGAAGGTATACAGTTGACAGGATGACTCCTAAAAGGGTTGATAGACAGAGTGGTCTGGGGGTCCAGGTTTATAGCTCCTTGAAAGTGCCATGCAAGTCGATAGGTTGGTCAAGGAGTACAGCAAGTCTGGATTCATTAGCCGGGACACTGAGATCAAAAGTAAAGAAGTCACGTTGAAGCAGCATAAAACTTTGGTCAGGCTGCATTTGGAGCACTGGAGGCAGTTATGGTCACTCACTACGGAATGATGCGAAGGGTCTGAGAGTAGTTCATAAGAGGTTTTACCTGGATTTTGTCAGGTTCAGAGGGTATGAGTAATAGGGAGAGGTTGGACAGATAAGGGTCATTTTCTCTGAAGCACAAGATGGCGAGAGGAGAATTGATTGAGGTGTATAAAATCATGGAAGGCATTTATCGGGTGGACAGTCTGAATCTTCAGTGGGAGGTTTAAGGGAGTGCTACGTGTTGCATCAGCACTGCTCTACATCAGCCCAGGTGTTATCACAGCACTAACCTACATCTGCCACATATTACCTCAACACTGATCTACATCAGCCCAGGTGTTACCTCAACACTGGCCTACATCAGCCCAGGTGTTACCTCAGCACTGGCCTACATCAGCCCAGATGTTACCTCAGCACTGACCTACATCAGCTCAGGTGTTACCTCAACACTGACCTACATCAGCCCACATATTACCTCAACACTGGCCTACATCAACCCAGGTGTTACCTCAGCATTGACCTACATCAGCCCAGGTGTTACTTAAGCACTGACCTACTACTCAAGAATGATCAAAATCAGCCCAGATGTTACCTCAACACTGATCTACATCAGCTCATGTGTTACCCCAACATTGACCAATATCAGCCCAGGTGTTACCTCAACACTGGTCTACATCAGCCCATGTGTTAATTCAACACAAATCAACATCATCCCAGCTGTTACCTCATCACTGACGTACATCTTCACAGGTGTTACCTCACCACTGACCTACATCAGCACAGGTATTAATCAAGAATGATCAAAATCAGCCCAGATATTACCTCAAAACTGATCTACTCATCCCAGGTGTTACCTTAACACTGGCCTATATCAGCACAGGTGTTATCTCAGCACTGACCTACATCAGCCCAGGTGTTACCAAAGCACTGACCTACATCAGCCCAGATATTACTCAAGAATGATCTAAATCAGCCCAGATATTACCTCAAAACGGATCTACATAAGCCCAGGTGTTACCTCACCACTGGCCTACATCAGCCCATATATTACCTCAGCACTGACCTACATCAGCCCAGGTATTACCTCAGCACTGGCCTATATCAGTCCAAATGTTATCTCAGCACTGACCTCTATCAGCCCAGATATTACTTCAACACTGACCTAGATCAGCCCAGGTGTTACCTCAACACTGACCTACATCAGCCCATATATTACCTCAGCACTGACCTACATCAGCCCAGGTATTACCTCAGCACTGGCCTATATCAGTCCAAATGTTATCTCAGCACTGATCTCTATCAGCCCAGATATTACTTCAACACTGACCTAGATCAACCCAGGTGATATCTCAGCACTGACCTATATCAGCCCAGATATTACTCAAGAATGAACTGCATCAGCCCAGATATTACCTCAACATTGATCTACTCAGCCCAGGTGTTACCTCAACACTAACCTACATCAGCCCAGGTGTTATCTCAGCACTGAACTACATCAGCCCAGATGTAACCTCAACACTGACCTACATCAGCCCAGGTGTTACCTCAGCCCTGACATACATCAGCCCAGATGTTACCTCAGCACTGACCTACATCAGCCCAGGTGTTACCTCAACACTGATCTACATTAGCCCAGGTGTTACCTCAGCACTGGCCTATATCAGTCCAAATGTTATCTCAGCACTGACCTCTATCAGCCCAGATATTACTTCAACACTGACCTACATCAGTCCAGATGTTATCTCATCACTGACCTACATAGCCCAGGTGTTACCTGAACACTGACCTACATCAGCCCAGGTGTTACCTCAAAACTGCCCTACCTCAGCCCAGGTGTTACCTCAACATTGAACTTCATCAGCCCATTGGGTAAATCTTATTATGTCCTGGATGTTAATATTCAAGGAAAAATTGGATCTGTATATGGACGGAAGATGTGTGGAGGGCTATGGGCTGAATGTGCGTCAGTGGGACTAGGAGGGAGAGGATGCTCGACAAGGACTAATAGGTCCAAACTGGCCTGATTCTGTGCTGTAAATGGTTATATGGTTACTGGACAGTGCCGTGAGATAAAATGCACAAAAACTGGCCACTTTCAGTATTTTTCAAACGACTTGACTTTGTGGACTTGCAGGAAGTCCAGTCAGACACACATGGAGGGAACCAAAGGAAGTGTGGTCAGTAATGGAGTCTGGGTCAGGAATTACATTTCTAACTTCATAAGCAGGAGTGAGATCCAGCATTATATTTCATTGAAAGCAAGCAACGGAGGGAGATTTGGCCACACAACAGTGCTCAATAATTTTAAAGCTTATGGCAATGAAAATCAATGGGACAAGGCCACTTAGAGAGTTTTTATATTGCTCTTTTGTGTTCTGTCACAAGCAAATAAAATGATACCATCTGTCTGCATATGGTCAGTTTAACTATGTATTACGACTGTATTTTACCAGACCTGCTCTAGAAGTCTATGCACAAAGACCACAGTTTCCCATTTTTCTCGATAAACTAAAACATGTTCCCAGCAATGACCTCTCAATGCCTGATAGAATGGAAGTTAGCTACTGTTGCTGATGTACACATCTGGAAGCTTGATCATCAAACTCCCTCTCCAGAGAGATACGGTGGAATTGGGATGGGGAAACAGAAGGTTTGGACCAATGTGGATGGAGAAAGTTGGTGACAGGTGAGACAGTGAGTTGGGAAAGATGGTGATCTGAAGAGAAGTGATTGGGAGAGATAGGAAATTGGGATAGATGGACCAGGAGACATGGTGATTCAGGAGAGAGACAGTAGATTGTGAGAGGGGAAGAAGGTGCAACCAGAGAGGGAGAGATTGGGAGGGACAGAAATGGAAGACTGAAAGGGTTAATGGATCAAGAGAAAGGAGGCAGTGAATTGAAGTCTCTTCTTGTTTCGATGTGATTCAACAAACAAATATAGAAGTCCTAAACAAAATACTACTGGAAACATACTGTCAAAATTGCCATATGAAAAGGCAGATATTCTGATGAAGGCATGATTTTCATTGTTAAATCATAGGAGATTCTTTTCTGGATAGAATGGTAAAGAAAACTGAGAAGACACAAAAGATATTGGTCTCAGTTGAATGAAGTGAAGCTGACAAATATCCAGATGAACACATAATAAAATAATTATATCCCGATGAAGTATAATCACAAACATCATGAGATGTTGTCAGAACAAGGTTGTGTTAAGTGAGGATACGGAGTTGCCATTTCAAGTGCTTTGAGAAAGCAGAGTTGAGAAGAGCTTCATTTTGGGACTACTAGGATCGGATGGCCAGAAGATGAGTCTGTTGTCTGGGATGATTAGAGAAGTCTTTTAGTCCGGTTCACACTCAACATTAGAGAGCTCAACCAATGAAGACACTAAAAGATGACCTTTTGAACGAGCATATATTGATTATTATGAGAAAGTGATTAATAAGTACTTGATTCTCATAAAGACTCACTTGGAATGCATTGAGGCGTGACATATTGAGTCCAATCTGCCGCAGAGCGTTCTGTAAAGAAATTGAAACCCATTTTCTCATGGCTTACCAGAAAAATGAGTTGTGGATTAAGGTTCACCATCCTGTTCATTTCAACTTGAGCACTTTGCGAAATATGTCAAGTAAAGCACAGCTTGGCTTGGTTTTGTCCACTGGTAGCATCGGCATGAGCTGCTGCTGCTTCAGGAAGACAGACAGCATCAAGAAGGACTCCCATTACCCTGGACACGACAGCTTCCCGCCATTCCCTTCAGGCGGAAGGTACGGAAGCTCCTTCAATTTCAAGAGCAGTTTTTAATCTGACAGCTGTCAGGCTCTTGAACATCTCCGTACTACTGGAACCTAACCTTAAATTACCCCGGAACCACCAAAATATCAATCTCCACCACTGAAATGCCACTTTCTGTTTTCTTTCTTGCACTAACTGCAACTGTGAATATTTATTTATCCATCCTTTGATATTTATTTATTTCTTTTCTAGTCTTGCATTTTTTTATGGCTGCACCATTTCATCAGATGCAAGGATCGACAATGAGATACACAACAGACTCGCCAAGACAAATAGCGCCTTTGGAAGACTACACAAAAGAGTCTGGAAAAACAACCAACTGAAAAACCTCACAAAAATAAGCGTATACAGAGCCGTTGTCATACCCACACTCCTGTTCGGCTCCGAATCATGGGTCCTCTACCGGCATCACCTACGGCTCCTAGAACGCTTCCACCAGCGTTGTCTCCGCTCCATCCTCAACATCCATTGGAGCGTTTTCATCCTTAATGTCGAAGTACTCGAGATGGCAGAGGTCGACAGCATCGAGTCCACGCTGCTGAAGATCCAGCTGCGCTGGGTGGGTCACGTCTCCAGAATGGAGGACCATCGCCTTCCCAAGATCGTGTTATATGGCGAGCTCTCCACTGGCCACCGTGACAGAGGTGCACCAAAGAAAAGGTACAAGGACTTCCTAAAGAAATCTCTTGGTGCCTGCCACATTGACCACCGCCAGTGGGCTGATATTGCCTCAACCCGTGCATCTTGGCGCCTCACAGTTTGGCGGGCAGCAACCTCCTTTGAAGAAGACCACAGAGCCCACCTCACTGACAAAAGGCAAAGGAGGAAAAACCCAACACCCAACCCCAACCAACCAATTTTCCCCTGCAGCCGCTGCAACCGTGTCTGCCTGTCCCGCATCGGACTTGTCAGCCACAAACGAGCCTGCAGCTGACGTGGACTTTTACCCCCTCCATAAATCTTCGTCCGCGAAGCTAAGCCAAAGAAGATTTGGTGTATCTTATTTGCTTATGGTTGTATTTTGTGCATTCTTACTTGCGGCGGGAGCAAGTAAGAATTTGGGTTCATCAGTACATTGCATTATGTATTTGACCATTATATTATCTGCGTGGAATGGTGTCATAGAATCAGTAAGAATGGTCAAGGACAGAGAGAAGAATTGAGCTGTACACAGTTAAGAATTGCACACTGCAGTGCGGAGCCACTTTTCACCACAGGTCACACTGCTGCTGAGTTACTTATGTGTAGAATCCGGAAATGGATTGAACTTCATTAAAGTAAGAATGATGGAAAGACAGCATAGCACATCTCCAGTGACATCCAATCTCAGATGCTGCCTGTATGTGATTGTCTGTGTTCTCCAGTTACTCCAATTTTCACCCACATCTCAAAGAGGCACTAATTGATAGGTTAATTAGGTGTAAATTATCCATTGTATCCCTGAGTATTGGGAAGAAACCAGGGAGAGAGAAGGTAATTGGCATGTAAAGGAGAATAAATTACAATGAGGGGGGGGGGGGGGGGGGGGGATGGAATTGGGAATATGCTGATGGGATTGCTCTGAGAGCCAGCATAAACTTGATGAGGAAACTGGCATTGTTCTATGTCAGAAACAATACTGGCTCCATGGAGAGAATAAAATCATGGTGCAGTTTGGAAAGGTACTGACATCATCAAACACATCTGACATTTGGAAATGGCCTGCTCCAGTGATTGTGCCAGTTTGCAATACAAAGAGGGATCTCTGGGAAGCAAAAGATAAAATCAAAAGAGTGCAGGTGTATCCCTGCAAGAGATACACAAGAGAATGCCACAGTGTTACGTGATTCAAGGAGCCAGAAGTTGATAGAACAGAGACTGCACATGCAGCCACACAAGATTGAATCAAGGTGTGACAAATTCTTCAATTCCGGAAAAGATACAATGCCAATAGCATATCTTCCCTTGAGAAGATCAATGTGACTCAGAAAATCAGCCAATGGATTAAATTGACAAATAAAGCAAACATGTGAATCATTTGTTCTTTTCAAGAAAGGAATCAGCATTGAACCTTCAATGTATGATGTCCACAAGTGTAGTATAGCTAGAGGGTTGAATAATGAATAAGCTGAGCTTGTTCGGCCAGCTTTCCCCTGTCTTCCTGTTCCTCCATAAACTCTGTTACTTGAGTGTGAAATAAATTGCCCATACACACAGCTAAATAATGGCCATTTTCCGTGGATAAGACACACACAGTGCTGCAGTAGTTACTGCTGTTCCTGCCCAGCTCCAGCAACCCGGGATTGATCCTGAGCTCCAAGGGTGTCTGAGTTGTCCTATTCTCCCTGCTCTGGTCTCTTCCCAAAGGCATGTAGGTTAGTCGATTGATTTGCCACTGTAAATTGTCCCTATATACGTCAGGAGCTGGACAATTGGAGGAAATTGATAGGCATGCGTGAGAGAAATAAGAGAGGCTGAAAGGTGTAAGGAAATTTGAAGGTAAGCATACATTGGATTAAAAGTCTTAAATAAAAATTCCAGAATTCTGAATCATCAGTTATCAGTGATTTTAAGTTTAAATTTAGACATACAACATAGTAACAGGCCCTTTCAGCCCAGTTCTGCCCCATTACTTCCAATTAACCTCCAAACCCCAGTATGTTTTTGTTGAAAAGATTGTTTAAAAATTACCTTTTCATTCTTTAGGATATTGCCAGGTCTGGCGGGCTTAGGTTTTTGGGAGAGGTTAGATAGGCTGGGTCTGTATTCCCTAGAGTGTAGGAGGCAGAGAGGTGACCAAATAAGGGTTTAAGCGCTGCCCATTTAGCATAGTGATTGGTCTTTACAGCGCCAGCAATTGGGACCAAGGTTCAAATCCCACGCTGTCTGTGAGGAGTTTGTACGTTCTCCCCATTCCTGTGTGGGTTTTCCTCCCACTGTTCGAAACGTGCCAGGGGGTTGGAGGTTAATTGGATGTAGATGGGTGGCACAGACTCATGGGCCAAAATGGCCTGTTACCGTGCTGTATGTCCAAATAAAATAATGAGGGCCATGGATAAAATGAATGCTCACAGTCTTTTTCTCAGGGTAGATGATTCTAGAACTAGAGGATATAGGATTAAGATGAGGAGGAAAGATTTAAGTTGGACCTGAGATGCAACTTTTTCACTCAGAATGTCATCCATATTTTTAACAAGCTGTCAGGGGAAACTACAAAAGCAGGCTCCGTTACAACATTCAAAAGACATTTGGATAGATTTATGCATCAGAAGAGCTTAGAAGGATATGGTCGAAATGCAGGCAAATGGAAGTAGCGCAGTAAGCCAACTTTGTCCACACGTACAAGTTGGCCTGAAGGGGCCTACTCTATGCTGTATGACTGTCTGGCTCAATGAATTTCAAATTACAAATCACTGACCTCTGCTGTTTCTCTTTAGTTTCAGTTTCACCAGTTGTTACAATGCCCTTTAATTGGTAACAGTGGCCAAGAACAAAATCTCATTTAGCAAGGACCCTGGGTGGCAATGTTGGCGCAGCTGTCACAGCGCCAGCGATCGGGAACAGGGTTCAAATCCTACACTGGAAGGAGTTTGTACATTCTCCCCGTGTCTGCGTGGGTTTTCCCCGGGGGCTCTGGTTTCCTCCCACCCTTCAAAGCATACTGGGGTTGTAGGTTAATTGGGCAGCACAGACTCGTGGGTTGAAATGGCCTGTTAATATTTTTAAAAATTAAATTAAAATTCTGGCTGCCATCCAGTGAGCTCTGCCAATCACCATCACTTAAGTGATAGGGTCTCTTGGGGTGCGATGCATGCTAGTCAATGAGGCTGCCGCACCTCACAGGAGTGGCTGGTCATGTGGGTGGGGTGGAAAACTGCTACTTGTGGAAATAATCATGGGGATGGAACAGAGTGGATAAGCAAACTCTGTCCTTTATAAAGTGTTTGCTACTTTGAAAATGATCCCAAAGCATCTATAAAAGCTAAATCAAAACCTTGCCCAGAATTGAGGGGGAAAGATTTATAAGGGACTGGAGGGGGTAGGCATCTACTTCACACAGAGGGTGGTGGGTCTGTGGAATGGGCTGCCAGAGGTAGAGGCGGCAACAATTGTAACATTCAAAAGACATTTTGACAACTACATGGATACACAGCTATATGGAGAGGAAAGGTTTTGAGAGATATGAGCCGAATTGTTGGTCTAACACCAGCAAATTTCCATTTCATTCAGTTGCCTTGGCATTTGGCATGGGCGATCATGTCTCTCTATCCATCGCGGTCACTGACCCTCTGATATTTATATTTACCAGAGAAATATTGTGGTCAAAGCTGGAAGTCTGCAACCTGGCCTGGCCTACCTGTGACTTTAGTCTCTCACTGTGTGTGCCAGAAAAAGCCACTCAATCGTAATCCACCACTCCAGGCACTCGAGGTTTGGTGTTAAACAAAAAGGTCCACAAATGCTGGGGTCAAGTTCCACACACAAATGTGCTGTAGAAACTCAGCAGGTCACACAGCATCCATAGGAAGTTACATTTCGGGCCTGGGCCCTTCGTCGGGTCCACACACAAACAGTCAGGCTTCTGAATAGAAATGTGGGGTAGAGAGGGGGGGAGGAGGAGGGAGGAAGGGGCAGGGGAGGAGCACAGGCTAACAGTTAAGGGATCAAGAAACCAGTGGGTGGGTAGAAGGGAGAGAGGGTAGCTCTCTGATAAAAGAGGGAAGGGAAGTATATACAGATGGTATCATTTTGCTGGGCATACATTGGCTGAATGGCCCACCCACCTCCTCGATCACTGAGGAGGGAAAACCATGCACACTTTTATTTTTAGGACATTTATCACCAGGAGAAAATTATGAAAGCTGAACTTGTGCCTGCCTGATCTGCGACCCACCCCAACAATGAGGGTGCTTTGTTTAAATCCCACCAGTAATCTTTGGCTTGGCTTCGTGGACGAAGATTTATGGAGGGGGTAAAAGTCCACGTCAGCTGCAGGCTCGTTTGTGGCTGACAAGTCCGATGCGGGACAGGCAGACACGGTTGCAGCGGCTGCAGGGGAAAATTGGTTAGTTGCGGTTGGGTGTTGGGTTTTTCCTCCTTTGCCTTTTGTCAGTGAGTAATACATTATAGGCAACTAGCAAAGTCCCACCTCTCCCCCATATACTTGTGAGTAAGGATCCATCCTTCCTCTTCACTGTAGCCCCGAACTGAATTTATTATCTTTCGTTGCTGGGGATGGTGGTGGAGGCTGAAACATTGGGGGCATTTAAGAGACTCTTAGACAGACACATGGATGAAAAACAAATAGAGGGTTATGGGGTAGGGAGGGCTTAGTACTTTTTTAATGAAGGAACATAAGGGTCAGCACAACATCCAGGGCCGAAAGGGCTGCACCGTGCTGCATTGTTCCATATTCTATGTTCTTCATTCTTCCATGGCATAATTTTTAATTTATCCTTTTGTTCTCTCTCTGCAATTCTCTTTGTCGTTTAACTTTCTCAGCTGATTGCCCCTTGGTATATAGTTTCAGTCAGGCATCATTAAACCTCCCAGCCCCACCATTCTCATTTTAGTGTAATGAGTGTAACTGGCTTGTGGCTTCCAGGATCTCGAAACGCAAAACACAGATCTGCTGATTCATTTTTTAACTCACTGAGGGCCAGACAGTGCTCACAAGAAAAACGGGAGAACTCCCTGTCATTTTCAACACAATTAACAATTGGGTAATGGATGGTGGGGATGAGTGCTTCAGGCGTACATGGTTCCTGAAGACCTCACTCCTGCAGCATGTACTCCTAATGACAACGCACCAGCAGTAAAACATGTTAATACTTTGCGGGTCACTAAGGTTTGACCAAGCAGTTCAAACTGCTTATTGTAAAAGTGTGCATGATGCAGCCTTTGGTAATTGAGAAAATGCCATTCAGTGACATCCTCGGTACTCATAGTTTTGAAAAGAGATGTAATCACGAAGCGCAGCAATATGTCAATGACAGAGCCAACTCCTGTCTGGGTACAACCATTGTGGCTGACAGTGATACCTGCCCTACACCAAGCAAAATGGAATGATTGATTTCTGTTTAGTTATGAATGGAGTGTGTGTGTGTGTGTGTGTGTGTGTGTGTGTGTGTGTGTGTGTGTGTGTGTGTGTGTGTGTGTGTGTGTGTGTGTGTGTGTGTGTGTGTGTGTGTGTGTGTGCGCATGTGTGTACATGTGTGTGTGTGCATGTGTGCATTGGTCACAGCTCTGAACTTTGTCGAGTGCACAACAGTTAAAAGGAAACAATTCATGACACTCAAATTCACCATCGCTCTCATTTCCTAATCTTAAGCAGACTGTTCTGAGTCCCGCAAAAAGGCTTGTGTCGCAGTGATGTCCTGAAGTTCTGTCATGCATTCGCCTGGGTAATGTAATGTGCAAACCAATTACCCTTGGTACTCAGTCATCATTCTGGTAGTTACCTTTCCCTTCATCCGTTGCAAGGTATGTCCCACCTGGCCATGGTACTTGGCCACAAACATGGCTTTCCCACCACCACCATCATCAACTCAGCCCTCACCGTCTGTCTCCAGACGTAATAAACATAGAAACCTCCTTGCCCTCACCTACCACCCTACTAACCTCTGCATCCAACACATTATCCACCGGAATTTCCAGTGCTTATTACAGGATCCAACCATCAGACACATTTTCCCTTCTCCTCCCCTCTCTGCCTTCTGTAGGGACCATTCCCTCCACGATTCCCTTGTGCACTCATTCCTCCCCACCTTTTGTGCCCTCCCCCCCTCCGGCACCTTCCCCTGTAGCTGCAGGAGGTGCAACACATGCCTGCACTTCATCCCTCACCACAGTCCAGGGCCCCAAACAGGCCTTTCAAATGAAGCATATCACAGGATAGTGAAGTATATGACAGGACTGATTTATTGCATCCAGTGGTCCCTTTGTGGCCTTCTCTAAATCAGAGAGACCGGTCGCAAATTGGGAGATCTCTTCACTGAGCACCTCTTCTCCCTCCACTATAGTAACAGAGACCCCCCCACCCACCAATGGCCAAGCATATCAATTCTGAGTTGCACTCCTACACTCACATGTCCATCTATAATTTTATGTACTGTCCCACCAAGACCACCTGCAGATTGGAGGAATGACACCTTATTTTCCGTCTGGGCACCCTCCAGCCAGATGGCCTTAACATCGACATCAACATTAACATCATTTCTGTTAACCTGGTCTCCTCTTCCCCCTCCCTCTTCCCAGTTCTCCCCTTCCCTTCCCCCTCCACTCACCCAGTCATCCTTCCTCCCTTCCTCTGATTGCAGTTGTCCCCTCCCTCCCTTCTCCACCTATTCCCTTCCCCACCTATCCCCTCCTGCCGTTGCCTCCCCCTTTCTCTTCCCGCTGGAAGGGTACACTGATATTCTGAAGCACAGCTGTTTCGGGAAGTAGGAAGTCAAATCAAGTTCATTGTCATCCATTTGTACAAGTGTAACCTGACGAAACAGCGTTCTCCGGTCCTCAGTGCAAAACACACAAACACACAACCAGACGTAACACACATACAGACAGACAATACATATGCAGGATAAGTATTTTATCTATACAGATAAATTGATAAATATATATTTACGCTGAGCCTCCACGTTGATGCAATCACAAAGAAGGCTCACCAGCCTTTGTGTATCTCACCATACTTTGTGAGATGTCTGAGGCGATTCAATAGGCCTCGGAAGACATTCATAAACTTCTACAGATGCACCGTGGAGACCATTCTGGCTGGTTGCATCACTGCCTGGTATGGAGGCGCCAACTCTCAGGACAAGAATAAACTCCAGAGGGTTGAAAACTCGACCTGTGACATCACAGACACCAGACTCCACTCCATCTTCATGATGGGGGGGTCTTAAAAAAAGTCTCTATTCTCAAAGACCCCCACCACCCAGGCCATGCCCTCTTCATTCTGCTACCATAGGGGAAAAAGGTACAGGGGCCTAAAGATGAGCACTCAGCGACACAAGGACAGCTTTTCCCCCACTGCTATCAGTTTCTTGAATAATCAATGAACCCAAAACACTGCCTTATGTTTCCTGCACTATTATTTGTTATTATTATTTTATTTCATTTTATGTTGTAAGATGCCGCAAAACACCAAATTTTATGACTTGCTCATGACAATAAATCCTGATTCTGATTCTTTTGTACATATGAGAGTCTCATTTGGTGAGTGTGAGCAGTTCCTTTCATCACTGTCACTGCCCAAGGGATGAAGCTGCTCCTCAACCAGATGGTGCTGGCTCTGATACTCCTGTATCTCTTCCTGATGGGAACAACTGAAAGATGCTGTGTGCAGGGTGGAAGGGGTCCTCAATGATTTTGTTCACCCTTTTCAGACAACGATCCCGGTAGATCACGTTGCTAGTGGGAGGGAGACTCCAGTGATCCTCTCTGCCATTCTTATGGTCCTGTGGATTGACCTCCGATCCATTTCTCTGCAGCAACCATTCCACACTGTGATGTAGCCGGCTGGGACGCTCTCGATAGAGCTCCTGTAAAAGGTGACATAATGGTGGCCAGTAGCCTTGCCTGCATCATTTTTATCAGGAAGTGCAGAAATATTGGAAAGATTGGCACATATTTGGATGGATAAATTCCCAGGGCCTGACAGGATCTTTTCCAGGTTGTTAAGGGAGGAAGACTGCTGGGATTCTGAGGGCAATTTTTGTATCATCTGGTAGTCATAGATGAGTTACCAGAAGACTAGAGGATGGATAAGGATAGACAGGGTATCAAGGGTTATGAGGAGAAAGGAGAGGAGAAGAGGTGAGTGGAAGAATGGATCAGCTCGTGATGGAATGGCGGAGCGGACTCAGTAGGCCAAATGGGCTTCTGTTTCTATATCTTATGGTCTTATTATGTTGTCCTTTATAATGGCAGATGGGATAAGCATGGAAACTACAGGTCAGTGAGCCTTACATCAATGGTTGGCAATTTCTTAAGGGTGGTAAATCTGCGACATTTGTTGCAGTTGTGGGTATATTTAAGGCAGAGATTGATAGGTTCTTGATTAGCCAGAGCATCAAAGGTTATGGGGAGAAGATCAGACAGTGGGGCCGAGTGGGAAAATAGATCAGCTCATGATTAAATGGTGGGCAGACTCGAGGGGCTGAATAGCCTATTTCTGTTCCAATGTGTTATGGTCTTAGGGTCTAATGGAGTTGTTGGATAAGTTTCAGAAGGATGAGATTTATTTTACCCTCACTTGTATTCACCCATCTCCTGCCAGCCCAAGCTCCTCCCCTGCTTCCCACCTCTTCATTTCAGGCATCTGCCAGTTTCTTGCTTTTCCTGCAGTTATTGATGAAAGGTTTTGGCCCAAAATGTGGACTATCTTTCACTGTCCATGGATACTCCCTGATTGCTGAGTTCCTCAAGCATCTTGAGTGTTGTGTAAGGATTTCTGTTCGCTTCAAAAGGTCGGGTCAGCAGAATTTTCTGCAGGAGAGATCATGTCTCACAAAAGTGAATGGTTTGTTTTCTGAGGAGAAAACTAAGTAATTGATGAAGGTAGAGTGGCTATCAGCAGGCTTTTAGCTTGGTCCCACATAATACCTTGGTCCAGCAGGTTGAAGCACAAGGAATTTGAGGCATGTTGTCACACTAGATCCGACATCAGCTTAGTGCTCAGGGGCAAAGGGGAGCAGTGGGCGGATTGTTGGGCTTATTGCGGGACAATGGGACAATTGTAGGCAGGTAATCATGGTCATGGAGGTGGACGTGAGGCCCTGATTCTGTGCCCTACAACTCGATGATGGTATCTTCTTCTCCTTCTTTGGCTTGGCTTCGTGGACAAAGATTTATGGAGGGGTATGTCCACGTCTGCTGCAGGCTCGTTGGTGACTGACAAGTCCGATGCGGGTCAGGCAGGCACGGTTGCAGTGGTTGCAAGGGAAAATTAGTTGGTTGGGGTTGGGTGTTGGGTTTTTCCTCCTTTGTCTTTTGTCAGTGAGGTGGGCTCTGCGGTCTTCTTCAAAGGAGGTTGCAGCCCGCCGAACTGTGAGGTGCCAAGATGCACGGTTGGAGGTGATATCAGCCCACTGGCAGTGGTCAATGTGGTAGGCACCAAGAGATTTCTTTAAGCAGTCCTTGTACCTCTTCTTTGGTGCACCTCTGTCTTGGTGGCCAGTGGAGAGCTCGCCATATAACCATATAACACAATTTTGGGAAGGCGATGGTCCTCCATTCTGGAGACGTGACCCACCCAGCGCAGTTGGGTCTTCAGGAGCGTGGATTCGATGCTTGCGGATCCTGCCATCTCAAGTACTTCGATGTTGGTGATGAAGTCATTCCAATGAATGTTGAGGATGGAGCGGAGACAGCTCTGATGGAAGCGTTCTAGGAGCCATAGGTGATGCCGGTAGAGGACCCATGATTCAGAGCCGAACAGGAGCATGGGTATGACAACGATGATGGTATAACGCGGCATCAATTGCTATTGACAATGTGGAGATCATTGAAAGGAGGCACAACAGAAGCAACAGGGCTTCTAAATGCAATAGCCCAGTCTGAAAGGAGAATGAAGTCACATGCTGACTAGGGAGGAAAACCCATTCATTTCTGCCCCCTCGCACAGGGTCGGCACCAGAGCAAGTTTTACTGGGGGGCATTAGGGTAACCACTTGGGAGTGGGGGTCACAATATCACTGAAGATCTGCTCAGCCTGTGTGGTGAGGGGGGGGGGGGGAGGGTGGCTGCCCTGCACATGCCTATGATCTCCTTGCACACAGAACACAGCACACAATAATCACACATAAACAGAAAATATTTCTGCCCACTTGCCTACCATGAACCTGCTTCGTACACCTTCCCAGCAGGCGACAGGTAGGAAGGCAGCAGAGGAACAGCTTCCATCAGTGAGGCCGGTTTGACAAGTCCTCGGCACCACAGGGTGGATGCAATGCTGCGAGCCGTTGCGCAAACCCTTTCCACCCATGCTCCTCACCCAAGCCCCCCAGGATTTCTCCTGTTTTGTATCATCAGCCTTGCCGTGACGCACGGTTCCCTGGCGCTGGCACTGACAGAGCAGTTCCAGTTGTGTGGGGGATTATGAGTGACGAAGGTGGCCATTGATCCCACTGTGACGCTAGATGCTACTGACACTAGGCTGTGGGGCACAATACCTTATTTGGGGGGGCCAGTGGGTGTGAGCGGGTGGGGGGGGGTCATAATACCTCATTTGGGTGGGCAATACCCATGAATGTCCCCCCTCCCCCCCTTGGTGCTGACCCTGCTCTAGCATCTGCCTGATATAACTTTTGCAAAATGATTGGTTGACCACAGCAAAAAGAGCTCCAGCAATTGGTTGATAACACCTCCAGGAAATTCCCTTGGTGGATAGCAAGAGGTTCAAAGCTGCCTGTTCCTGCTGTGCTCACCAACACTGGGCCCAAAATGTTACATCACTAAAGAAACCTGAAGCTTGAAAACCCCTGACTTTTGGGTGGATGGTGTTGCAAGTTGAAAGGGGAGGGAAACAAAAGCATTCAAGACAATCATATCAGTTCAGCACAGTTCAAGCAGAAAAAGTAATTTCCCTGCCAGTAAATGTTTCATCTTCTTTGAATAAAGATTTGTGAGCTCCTTTCAAATACTTTGCAATGTGATTCATCAAGGGTGTATTCAGATAGCAGAGTGCTCTGTAGAGTCAATGTTGTTCTGATAAAAATGTGAGCAGAGAGAGTATCAGGTCTTCACAGGATGAATACAGTGCCTCTCACAGGCCACTGAAAGTCAGAAATTTGGCTTGCTGCTTACACTGTGGTTATACTGCATAAAGGACAAGATAGGCAAGTGTCTGCACCCTGCCCTATTGCTTTTACAAATGTTGAATGTTAACAGTTTCACGCAAAAAATTTGGTACCATCAATGTTACTACAATAGAATTCAGTATTGTCAATTCAACAATTTACATTAGCCTTCAATAACACAATAACAAAGCAATTGAATAGGATCAATAGAGTGCAAAGGAAGTTAGCTGGTGTCATCATTCCACCACAGGGAAACTGTCAGCATTAACCCAATACCGCGAGAAATGGTCTGAGAGTAATAATGTATGAAAGCAATCAGGCGGATCAGTAAAGAAATGAAGAAAACATGCAATGTGAAATGGAAGACTTACCCTGTTCCTTTCATCACCATGGTATGTGATGAACAACCACCAAATCTCTTCCCTCACCCCAGAAATATCACCTTCTATATCATGTTTGCTACCCACACATTAAATCATTCTACCATGGACTCAACCCACCTCTGGTACCTCCTTCCTCAACCCATCTACAATCTCTCCTCTCATGGACTCTACTCACCTATTCAATCTTCCCTGCTACAGACTCAACACACCCATGGAATCCCCTCACTCACCCCATATACTCGCTTCTCTAACATGGACTCCACCCATCCATTCAGTTTTCCCTACCATGGACTCCAGACACCCCTGGTATCTCCTCCCTCAACCCATATGCACTCTCCACTTTTATGGATTCAACCCAACCAATTCTCATAGACTAAGCTCACCCATGAAACCTCCCTATCATGATTCGACCCACCCACTGAATCTTCTTCCACACTCCATGTAAACTTTCCCCAACTGTGAATCCCACCCATCTCCTTTAACACCTCGTACGCACTCTGTCATGTGACATAACCATTGACTCTCCTCTTCAACTCCCTCTTATCATATACTCTGCCTACACATTGAATATCCTCCCATGTCCAATGTGCTCTCTCCTAGTGGTGCAGGAGTTGGGGTAAAATAGAAACAAAAGGATTTAGCAAGAAGGCACAGACCAGGACACCTGTTCTTTTCATTTTATACTTCATAACCAGTGGGAAAGCAGTCAGGGCAGGGTGGTCCTCTTGCAGAATGTGGATAGTCAGGGAAGCCAGTAGTGTCTGTGGAGATTTCACCGATGAGAAGTGGGTCCAGCTGCAGCTATTAGGGAACTGGAGCTGAATGAATTCTGGATAATTTGGGAGGCTGATGGGGTGATAGATAGGAGTTACATGGAAGCAATCTCACCGAGGAGGGAAGAGAAAGGTAGTTGGGGTGACAGTCAAGAAAGGGAAAGGAAACAAGCAGTCAATAATATACATACTATATTTTTTTAGACATACAGCACAGTAACAGGCCATTTCAGCACATGAGCCCATGTCGCCCAATTACACCCAATTGTCCTACAACCCAGGTAAGTTTCGAACAATGGGAGGAAACGAGAGCCCCAGGAGGTAATCCATATAACTATATAACCATTTACATCACAGAAACAGGCCTGTTTGGCCCTACTAGTCTGTGACGACACAAAAGGTAAGTACAAACTCCTTACAGATAACATGGGATTTGAACCCCGGTCCTTATTGCTGGCGCTGTAATGATGTTGCCCTAACTGTTAGGCCAACCATGCTGCCCATGCTGGATATTGGATATTGTTGAGGGGCATCACCTACCAGGGACAAGCCATGGTGGTCAGATCTCTGGGACAGAGTCCGGCCTTGTGGCTAAGAAGGGAAGGGTGGTGATGATTTAATAGGGAACAGATAGGTTTGGTGGAAGAGATTGAGATGGTATGTTGCCTCCCAAGTGCAGGGAATGAGATGTATCAGATCGAGTTCACAGCATTCTCAAAGATAGGGTAAGTAGCCAGATTCTGTGGTCCATGTAGGGACCAATGCCATGGGTAGGAAGGGTGATGAGATCCTGCAAAGAGACATCAGGGAGTTATGTGCCAAGTTGAAGGACAGTACCTCCAGGACTCGAAGGGCCAAATGACCAACTTCTTTCTTGTATCTTGTGGCTTTATGGATGTGATCTCAGGATTGTTACCCGAGCCACATGCAAGTAAGGCTGGAAATAGGAAGATAATTCATCTTAATATTCTTATTAAATTTAAATTTAAATGTAGCTAAAGAAATGGTGCAGGAGGGAGGGCTTCAGGTTTCTGGATTATTGGACTCTCTTCTAGGGAAGGTGGGACCTCTTCTGATGGGACGGTTTGCATCTGAACTGGAGAGGGCCTAATATCCTTGAAGAATGGTTTGCTAGTGCTGTTCCAAGGGTTTATACTAGATTTGCAGGGGCATGGGATCCAGAGTGGAGAACAGATTGTGGAGTGGAGCAGGAAAAAGATGATGTGAAGATTGCTCATAAAGACAGAAATCAAAAGGTTGTGTGCAGTGGTAATCATGTTCTGAAGTGAGTCTATTTCTTTTTTTTTAAATTTAGACGCTCAATAGGGAAACAGGCCATTTTGGTCCATGTTTCCGTGCCACCCATTGAATAGATGGAGCAAACCAGACCCCCCCCCCTGGGGAAACCCCATACAAACATGGGGAGAACTTATAAACTCCTTACAGACATCATGGGATTCGGAACCCAATTCCAATCGCTGGAGCTGTAAAGGCATGACGTTAACCACTTCACCAATCAAGTATTGTAGGAAATGCAGATGATCTTAGAAAGTAAATTTGGAAGTGGAATTGTTATCATTAGTGAAACTTGGTTGCAAGAGGGGCAGGATTGGTCGCTCAGACATGATAAAGTGTGAGGAATGAAAGGGATTGCTTGTCAGGTAATCTGTCAGCCAAGATAGACTGAGTCCACTGAGGTTATATGGAGGAATGAAGAACGGGAAAGGTATGACCACATTAATGGGGTTGTATTATACAGAGGTACAAGGACTGCTTAAAGAAATCTCTTGGTGCCTGCCACATTGACCACCGCCAGTGGGCTGATATCGCCTCCAACCGTGCATCTTGGCACCTCACAGTTCGGCGGGCAGCAACCTCCTTTGAAGAAGACCGCAGAGCCCATCTCACTGACAAAAGACAAAGGAGGAAATACCCAACACCCAACCCCAACCAACCAATTTACCCTTGCAACCGCTGCAACTGTGCCTGCCTGTCCCACATCGAACTTGTCAGTCACCAACGAGCCTGCAGCAGACGTGGACATACCCCTCCATAAATCTTCGTCTGCGAAGCCAAGCCAAAGAAGAAAAAGAAGAGATTATACCCAATAGTGAGTGAGAATCTCTGCAGAGATGTAGCAAACAGCTGCAGGAAACAAAAAGTTGAGACAGTAGGTGATTTCAACTTTCTACATATTGAATGGGTCTCGTATACTGTAAAAGGACTG
Source organism: Narcine bancroftii (assembly GCF_036971445.1). NCBI lineage: Eukaryota > Metazoa > Chordata > Chondrichthyes > Torpediniformes > Narcinidae > Narcine > Narcine bancroftii. The sequence goes on along the minus strand of NC_091480.1, from coordinate 42,680,008 downwards.
TATGGGTTAGGGTTTGTCAAATGTGTTCAGAAAAGTTTTCAAATCAATATATGGAGGTACCAACTAGAGAAAGTGCAATACTGGATCTCCTATTAGGGAACGAGACAGGGCAAGTGATGGAACTGTATGTAGGGGAACACCTTGAGTTCAGTGATCGTGATGCCATTAGTTTCAAGATAATTATTGAATATGTAGGTCATGTCCTCAGGTTGAGATTCTAAATTGGACAAAGGGCCAATTTGAGGAAATGAGAAAAGATCTAGAAAGCGTGGATTGGGACAGGTTGTTCTCTGACAAGAATGTGCCTGATAAGTGGGAAGCCTTCAAAGGTGAAATTTTGAGAGTACAGAGTTTGTATGTTTATGTCAGGGTTAAAGACAAAGTGGACTCGATGCTGTCGAGTCCACGCTGCTGAAGATCCAGCTGCACTGGATGGGTCACGTCTCCAGAATGGAGGACCATCGCCTTCCCAAGATCGTGTTATATGGCGAGCTCTCCACTGGCCACCGTGACAGAGGTGCACCAAAGAAAAGGTACAAGCACTGCCTAAAGAAATCTCTTGGTGCCTGCCACATTGACCACCGCCAGTGGGCTGATAACGCCTCAAACCGTGCATCTTGGCGCCTCACAGTTTGGCGGGCAGCAACCTCCTTTGAAGAAGACCGCAGAGCCCACCTCACTGACAAAAGGCAAAGGAGGAAAAACCCAACACCCAACCCCAACCAACCAATTTTCCCCTGCAACCGCTGCAACCGTGTCTTCCTGTCCCGCATCGGACTTGTCAGCCACAAACGAGCCTGCAGCTGACGTGGACTTTTTACCCCCTCCATAAATCTTCATCCGCGAAGCCAAGCCAATGAAAGACAAGTAAAGAGGCACCGACATTTTGGGGATCTGGTTTATCTGGTTAAGAAGAAGAGAGGTGTATAGGCAACAAGGAGCAAATAAGGTACTTTGAGGATTTTAAAAATGCAAGAAAAAAACTGAAGAGTTATCAGGAAGGCTAAAAGAAGGCACGTGGTTGCTTTGGCAGACAAAATGAGGGAAAATCCCAAGGGCTTCTATAGGTATATTTAGAGAAAATTTGGTCTTAATGATCAGACTGGTCAGCTATGTATGGAGCCAAAAGAGAAGGAAAAGATCTTAAGTGTGTTTTTTTTCCATTAGTATTTACTGGGTAAACTGGCACACAGTTATGAAAGTGCAGCAGAAAAGCAGTGAGTTTGTGGAACCTATGCAGATTAAAGAGAAGGAGGTGTTTGCTGTCTTAAAGCAATTAAAGGTGGATAAGTCCTAAATGCCTGACAAGGTATGGCCTCGGAACTTGAGGAGGCTAGTGTAGATTTTGCAGGGACCGTGGCAGAAATAATTAGCATGTCCTTAGCCATGGGTGATATGCTTGAAAATGTTGTTCCATTGTTTAAAAAAGGCTCTAAAAATAATTGGAGAAATTACAGGTTGGTGAGCCTGACATCAGCAGTTGGTAAATTATTTGGATAGGCAAGGACTTATGAGGGATAGCCAATGTGGCTTTGTACAAGTTAGGCTTAACCAATCGCAGACTTTTTTTTGAAGAGGTTACCAGGTAAGTTGTTGAAGGAAAGGCTGTGGATGTTGTCTTCATGAATTTTAATAAGGTTTTTGACAAGGACCTGTATGGGAGGTTACTCAGGAAGATTAGTTAGTTGGTGTTCGTGGTGAGCTAATAAACTGGATTCGAAATTGGCTTTACAGGAGAAGCCAGAGAGAGCTGTGGTGGATGACTGCATCTCAGACTGGAGGATTGTGACTAGTGGGGTGCTCCAAGGATCGGTGCTGGGTTCATTGTTATTTGTCATCTATATCAATGATCTGGATGATAATGTGGTAAATTGGATCAGCAAGTTTGCAGATGATATGAAGATTGGAGATTTAGTGGGCAGAGAGGAAGCTTCCAGGGGGATCTGGAGCAGCTAGAAAAATGGGCTGCTAAATGGCAGATGGAATTTAATGCAGACAAATGTAAACTTTGGAAGGACAAGCGTGGCTAACAGTAGGGCACAGAGGAGTGTGGTAGAGCAGAGGGATCTGGGAATACAGATACATTATTCCCTGAAAGTGGTGTCACAGGCAGATAGGATTGTAAAGACAGCTTTTGGCATATTGGCCTTCATAAATCAAAAAACTGAGTATAGGAGTTGGGATGTTATGATGAAGTTATATAAGACATTGTTGAGGACACATTTGGAGCATTGTGTGCAGTTTAGGTCACCTAACTTCAGGAAGGTTATCAATAAGATTGAAAGAGTATGGACAAGATTTTCAAGGATGTTTCTGAGGCTTGAAGAATGAGTTACAGGGAAGGGTTAAACAGGTTTGGACTTTAATCTGTGGAGCATAGAAGAAGGAGGGGAGATTTGATAGAGGTACATAAAATGATGTTAGAGTTAACTTCCACTGAAGTTAGGTGAGGTAAAAACTAGAGGACATGAGTTAAGGGTTCAACATTTAAATGGAACATGAGGGGGAACTTTGCACAGAAAGTGGTGGGAGTGTGGAACGAGGTGCTTGTTAAATTGGTAAATGCAAGCTCATTTTTGATATTTAGGAAAAATGTTGATAGGTATATGGATGAGTGGAGTATGGAGGGATATGGTCCAGGTGCAGATCAGTGGGACAAGGCAAAAGAATAGTTTTATGGTTCTATCGTTTTATATTTCTCCACTGTAACTAATTGCCTTCCATGACATTACGTTTTCAAGTCATTTCAAAACGTCAGCCTTCAGATTCAGAATCAAAGGAGTCAGCTGCTATTAAATTCAAACCAAAAGAGTCTGTTGACAGTAATGGGATGCAAAAGGAGTTCAGTGACACTAAGTCTAAAACCAATTTACTATCAAAAAAGCCCAATCTACAGCACATTAAATGGTGACTTTTGCAAGTCTGCAAACAGCCTTGCAATATTGACCCTGTTTAAGGAGTGCTCAATCACTGTCATTCATTTTAAGTAAAGCTATCAGGTTTCGGATGTCACTTGAAGCCCTTGACCAGCTTCTTGTTTTGCAATTCTGATAGCTGTCAATCATTCTCTGTGCAGTGCACAGACATTTCAGTGAGGTCGTCGAAGAACGATTGTGGACCCTATATCTTTATAGTAGCAAGCACTATGAGAAATGTTTATATGCATGAGAACTATTTATCTGAACCTGTGGTCCATGGATCATTGGTCTCCATGCGGAAACATGGCGCAATATTTATTCCCGATGTAATATTAAAATCCGGTTGGAAATTTAACAATAAAAAATTAAAATGCACAAAAAATTTCCTCCTAAAATAACAAAAATACTGTTGGTGGTTTGATCTGTGGTTTGTTATAGATAGTCTGTGGTTGGTAAAGGGACAAGGTGTGGAGAAGATTTATGAGGATGTTATTAAGACCCGGGTGAGGGGGTTAGCGTGGTGGGGGGGGGGGGGGGGGATGGTGGTGGCAGGCTGAGTTATGGGTTGAGGAGGCTAGGACTTTATCCCCTGGAATACAGGAGGATGAGGGGGTGATCTCATGGATGTTTGCAAAATAATTGGAGGAATAGATCGAGCAAAGACAGAGTCTTTGGCTTGGAGAAAGGATAAGTTTAAGCTGAGGGGATAGCGATTTAAAGGGAACCTGAAGGATAAGTTTTTTTTGTACAGGGTGGTGGTGCATTGAATGTGCTGCCAGAGTTGGTGGATGAGGCAGGTGCTATTGAAATTTTTAAGAAAAAATTTGAACCAATAGGTTTAGAGGGAAATGGGCCAAATGCCGGCAGGTGGGACATGAGCAAGTTGAGTGGAAAGGGTCTGTTTCCATGCTGTATGACTCAGCAACCACTACACTAGGAAGGTTTAAGTTTTTGAATAATGTTATCAGCCCAGTACCAAGTGGGCTAGTTTGTGTACATTTTTTATATATTAATCTTAAATGCAAATCGAATAGACACAAAAAAAATGAAATAAATTCCTGGGGAAAAGTTGATCACACAGTCAGTCATGCTTTAAATGGTTGGTCAGTGGCAGCTTGACTCAATAGTGGTACTTTCATTTAAAAATGACAGGGAATGGCCCAAATCAATACTCTGGAACTTCAGCTACACCAGGCTGATGTTGGGATGAAACTATGGTAATGGTGCATGGCTTCAGATACTGCCCCTTGGAGGAATGTTTAACCAAGCACATGTCTGCCTCTTCATCTTTGGCAATGATTCTGGGTGCATCATTGTGTGGTATCATAGTTGCAAGACATCGGACCCGAAGTCAATGCAGAAGATCATCAAAACAGCCGAGAAGATCACTGGGGTTTTCGTTTCCTCTATTGATGACATCTATCAGGACCGTTGTTTAAACAGGGCTCAAAGAATTATCAAAGAACCTTTCCATCCAGCACACAGTATTTTTGACCCACTACCATCAAGAAGGAGGTACAGGAACATCAAAATCAGGACTGACAAACTAAGAAATAGCTTTGTCCTGTAGGTTGTTTCAATGAAGAACAGTTTCCTGCAACGAAGTAAGTTATCCCAAAATATTTATATTTGTTTAGTTTAAATTGTATCTTTCTGTATATCTGTGATTATTATGCAATGTGTACTGTGAGTGTACTGTAGTCTGGAGAAATGCTGTTATGCCGGGCAATGTATGTACAGTCAAATGATAACAAACTTGAACTCAAACCATGTCATTACTGATTGTCCGATCGTGATCCCAAAGTTGCAGTTACATTTTCAAATGATGTGCTACAGCTCACCTCAGGACAGATGCTAATTTTTTCAGTTGAAGTGACCAAATGAGATATGATTTTAACATGAACATACTCCGAACATGCTTGAATGTCCTGGTATAGGTCATCGATCCTTAACATTACTACTTCTCTCTCCACAGATGCTGGCAGACCTGCTGAGGATTTCTAGCATTCCCTGCTCCCTTCCATTCCTTCCAGTGATCAGTTCCAGCCTTGGTGGAACATCTTTGGAACCTTGCTTCATTGCAATATCAGGCTCCATTCCCAAAACCCTCACCTCAGCCCCCACCCACAGTCCACCCTCGCCCCTATTACATCTAGGATAGTCTGCATGCAAGCATACAACAGGAACAGAGCAAGAGCAAGGAGCAAACTCTTAAATATGATGGACAGAAAACCTATTTTAATCAAAGAATCTTCCCCAAGCATGCTCTACTTTCTGATTGATGATCGCTTTTTTTTAAAGGCCCAAGCAGCTTTCCAGAGGAACGTTGTAAAACTCAGAAACTAATTATTCTGCTGTGAAGATTTGTTACCCTCTGTGTAAACTCTCCTCTGCAAGGTAAATAGTGTCTGCTTTTTTTTAGCTATGAAATATTCAATTTTCTCAAATAACTAACTCACGGTCCATTCATTATATATTTTTAAAAAATGCCTAATGCTACAGAATAGACAGGAAAATATGTCAAAAAATCTTCAAAGAACAGAATGAAAACCTGAGGAGTTGACATCAATTCCAGAGAGAAACGGGGCAGTTCAGTTTAAAAGGAAGGTGGCCTTAACAGCTAAACATCATAACTGGGCTCCAAAATGCAAGAGAATGTAATAGATGTTTTCTAAAAGCTGACGAACACATCAGCCCTCGAATTTATGTTGCGCATTTCACAATTTCCAGAAGTCTTGAAATGCTTCCTGACCATTCACATACCCGAGTCACAATGTGGCAGCCAATATGTGTACTCCAAACTCCCACTAACAGTCATTCAAGAACAACTGAACAATCAAATGAGCTCACACCAATTAATGGAGGTTGATCAACGATAAAGGGATCATAACTCTTCTGCTCTTCTTTGAAATAGCAAAAATGGAATCTTTTACGCCCACCCAAGGAAGCTGATGCCATATTAGATGGCATTTCCGAGCATGCAGAACTCCATTAAAATTACACTGGTACTGACAGCCAGATTCTGTGGTCGTGTCTAAGAAATGTACCTCAAAACTAGGGCTTTTGCACTCAGAGGTGAGAATGCTATCTGGAGAGCTACGGCTGCTCCTGTATGTTAACCAATACGCCATGGCATTGTTTGATTGCATATTTAGGGGACCCATTCTTTCCCAATTTTTATAGACCCCCGGTGATTTCCAGCTCTGACAACTACTGCTGTAACCAAAGCTCTCAAAACCCATCTATAGTCAAATCTTAAGATGACCCCAGAGAAAATCAAACAAAAATCCCCATATCAAACCTCTCTCCCACCTGAGTATTTTCAAACCTTCAAACACTTCCAATATTCCCTTATTCTAAACCATCCCAAATTCCAACCCCCCCCACCCCACCACCCACCAGATAAGGAACTTTCTGTATAGATTATTTGTATACCTCAGGAACTTCCTGCTAATATCACAGGTCTGCCAGGAAGGATCATGATAGTCCACTCGTGGCTTTTTCAGTAGCCTTTGGACTCTTTCTCTATTCTGTTTAAGCCTGAGATCCATGTTATATGAACTGATGAGTCTAGGATTCATCTGACGATGGAAAGGAAACACTGGTTGCCTCATTTGACACATCATTCAAACTTGATATATCTACTTCTCATTAATGTAACTTTGAAGCTTCCTTACTCCAACACCTGGGGTGATATGAACTGCACACAGACCTCAGCCAAATGGTTTCTGAGGATGTTTACATGATGGATGGGATATTCAGGGAATGGTTATTATCACAAAGCATGGGTCAATGGATCTTCAACCTTGACTTCCTGATAACAATAGCTGGTCCATTTTGTTGCTTCACTTCACCTCACAACTTCTGTCAGCTTGGATGCCAAGGACAAGGTTGACTCAATATAGTTGTACTATATTTTATGATACACTTTGGTCAAAACAAAAAAAACACCTGTGGTCATGCTGCAATGAAACCTGAAAGATGCTACATGTGGAGTGGGACGTGCTTTAGCCACTTATTATCATTTCTGATACTGCCAGATTCCCAGCAGGAGTTCAGATTGCAGCAGCATTGTGTGACAGAAACCGTGGTTCCCTGCAGAATCTGAATGCATGATGGACCATGATGCATCATGGGTCCTCTACCGGCACCACCTACGGCTCCTAGAACGCTTCCACCAGCGTTGTCTCCGCTCCATCCTCAACATCCATTGGAGCGCTCACACCCCTAACGTCGAGGTACTCGAGATGGCAGAGGTCGACAGCATCGAGTCCAAGCTGCTGAAGATCCAGCTGCGCTGGATGGGTCACGTCTCCAGAACGGAGGACCATCGCCTTCCCAAGATCGTATTATATGGCGAGCTCTCCACTGGCCACCGTGACAGAGGTGCACCAAAGAAAAGGTACAAGGACTGCCTAAAGAAATCTCTTGGTGCCTGCCACATTGACCACCGCCAGTGGGCTGATAACGCCTCAAACCGTGCATCTTGGCGCCTCACAGTTTGGCGGGCAGCAGCCTCCTTTGAAGAAGACCGCAGAGCCTACCTCACTGACAAAAGGCAAAGGAGGAAAAACCCAACACCCAACCCCAACCAACCAATTTTCCCTTGCAACCGCTGCAATCGTGTCTGCCTGTCCCGCATCGGACTGGTCAGCCACAAACGAGCCTGCAGCTGACGTGGACTTTTTACCCCCTCCATAAATCTTCGTCCGCGAAGCCAAGCCAAAGATTTACCCTGTTATTTGTTCACTGAAGTTCCTGGGGAAGATATTCTTGCTTGCTAAAGACTCCACTCTGCTCTCCTCTTTCAGTCTGCACCCCTGCTCTTTCAATCTGCCCTTCTAATGGCTTAAATGCACTTTAACCAAACCACCACACCTTTATATACCTCACCATTTATTCTTTGGATCTTCATTTATTTTTAATTAGTCCTGCTACTCTCATATCTACCTATTTAGCAACAGTACTTTCTCAAGAGGTCCTAAAACATCCCATTCCCTTAACTCAAAACTTAAAAAAAAACCCTTAATAAACACGTTGAGCAATTTATTTGGAACTGTAAGGGGCCTACACTATTCATGGAAAAGGTTACAGGTTAGGAGGCATCTGGTTGCCTTGTTGCAAAAAGTATTATTTGGTGTCCCAAATGAGATTCATTTCTTCATTTTTTGATACCCCCTCCTGGGTACAAATTGGATTCCACTCTCTAAAAGAGAAGGTGTGCAATGATTTCAAATATAAATGGAATTCCAGAATTATAGCCAGCAGGACAGACGACCCCATTTAAAAACATTTAGGTAAAATGTGGTGTGAGACCTGTGGAGGCTCTGGACTGAAAAGAGAATTGTCACCGAGGACAACTTTAAGACAGAATGAACTTATACCCATGACTTTAAACAATAAAATTTTGGAAACTTGGTATCATAAGGAGTTACAATGTCTGGGAGATTGCTATGAGAAAGGACTTTTCATGTCATAAGAAAAGCTGAAGAAGAAATATGACTTGTCCAATAAGACCTTTTTTTTGTTATGGTCTTTTCTTAGGGCCAATTTGGGCCCTGAAATGACTCTATCGGGACTCACTGAAAAGGAGAAACTATTCCATGAAGGAAATGTATATGTTTTGTTCTTGAATGTATTTTTAATCGATGAGTGAGAGCACAAAGGCATGTTTGCATAAATCTAGTGTGAGATGGGAGTCAGACTTAGATTCAACAATTGACGAACAACTCTGGTCAGATCTGTGTCAGGGAAGTTTGTTGGCTACTATCAATAACAGGTATAGATTGGTTCATTATAATTTTCTCCATCAAATGCATTTCACCTCACAGAAATTACACCAATATAAACCCAAATTATCAGAGATGTGTTTTAGATATGGTACATTCTACCTGTCTCTGCACGAAGGTGAAGTCCTTCTGGTATGGCCTATGTGACACTCTAATCCAGATCACCTTCCTAGTAGACCCAGAGTTTTGTCTTCTGGGGAACTTTACCACATTTGGTAGATCACTAACTAATTCTCAGATTAAATTCATAGGAATTGTCTTGTGTCTGGCCAGGAAATGCATAGCAGTAACTAGGAATGCTGACTCCCATCTACTCATGGATAGGTGGTCTTCAGAGATAAAGGTCGCATATAATCTCAGGAAGGAATATAACACCTTCCTGAAAATCTGGCAGCCTTATTTAGAGCATATCGGAACTTCACTGGCTTCAATATAGAGTTAAGATTGCTACTGGCTAGCCAGTAGAACTCTGTAAAGATTTTAACATTCTGGTGTTATCATGTCTCCTTATGTTTTACTCTACGCACTGACAAGGGGATGATCTTTATTTTGTTTCTTTTTCTTCATTTTTTTCTGTTTAATAGGACTTGTATAGAGGGGAGGAGGTGGAGAGAGGGGTTCTCTTAATGTTTTACATTTGGTATGAAAGGGAGAGGCCAGAGAGTGGTAGTGGATAATTGTCTGTCAGGTTGGAGGCCGGTGACCAGTGGTGTGCCTCAAGGATCTGTATTGGGCCCATTGTTGTTCGTTATATACATTAATGATCTAGATGATGGGGTGGTGAATTGGATTAGTAAATATGCAGACGATACTAAGATAGGTGGAATAGTAGATAATGAAGAAGGTTTTCAAGGATTGCAGAGGGATTTGGGCTGCTTAGAAAAGTGGGCTGAAAAATGGCAGATGGAATTTCATGCTGATAAGTGTGAGGTGCTTCATTTTGGTAAGAAGAATCAGAATAGGACATACGTGGTAAATGGGAGAGCATTGAGGAATACAGAAGAGCAGAAAGATTTAGGAGTAACGGTACATCGTTCCCTGAAGGTAGAAACTCACGTGAATAGGGTGGTGAAGAAGGCTTTTAGTATGCTGGCCTTTATTAATCATTGCATGGAATATAGGAGTTGGGAGGTGATGTTGAGATTGTATAAGACGTTGGTGCGGCCTAATTTGGAGTTCTGTGTGCAGTTCTGGTCGCCTAATTATAGGAAGGATATAAACAGAGTGGAGAGAGTGCAGAGAAGGTTTACCAGAATGTTACCTGGGTTTAAGCATCTAGAGTATAGGGAGAGATTGGACAGATTAGGTCTTTATTCTTTGGAGCGTAGAAGGTTGAGAGGGGATTTGATAGAAGTATTTAAGATTATGAAAGGGATAGACAGAGTGGATGTGGATAGACTATTTCCGTTAAGAGGAGGAAAGATTAAAACAAGAGGACATTAGTTAAGAATTAAGGGGCAGAGGTTTAGAGGTAACATGAGGGGGAACTTCTTTACTCAGAGAGTGGTAGCCGTGTGGAATGATCTTCCGGGAGAAATAGTGGCGGCGGAGTCAATTGTATTATTTAAGGAAAGGTTGGACAGGTATATGGATGAGAAGAAGATGGAGGGTTATGGGCATTGTGCAGGGAGGTGGGACTAGAAAGGGGTGTTTGATTCAGTGCGGACTAGAAGGGCCTAATGGCCTGTTTCCGTGCTGTAATTGTTGTTATGTTATGTTATGTTATTGTTGATGGTTAAATATATTTAAAATGATAAATAAAATATTACAAAAAAATAGATTCTAAAACACCAGGCATTGGAAATTTGTCTAATCGGTACTCCGGGGTTGTACAATGACAAGATAGCATCTCAATAATGCAATCTAGATTCGTCAAAGCTCTATTGCTTGGTCGTATAATTAAATTACCTTTCTTGCTGACTGTGGCTGTTTTTGTGTGTGTCTAACACATTAATCAATTTTTTTTGTCCTTTAGTTTTAGATGAAAAATTCTTACTGCATTCTCCCAGTGATAATGGGGCAGTAACCGCTCTCTCTATAATCTTATTGCACCATTGTGGCTGGCACCATTTTATATGGGAGCCTACCAGTGGGTGTTGAAAATGCTAGCCAGAGAATAATATGTCCAAAAGAGACAACAGGCCTCTTCTTACACGAGTCAGGGTGTGTCTCTGAACCAGTGTCTGACGTCTATTTATTTCTATGGAAGAAGTATTATTTAGGACTGACTTCCTGCGGGCTACTGCATGGGCTAGCAGCAATATTAGGTGCTCCTGCTTTTTTTTAAACCAAAGTGCTTTATACTTTTCCCCCTTGCTACCTATCTTTGCTAATTATTTTAAAATGACTACGAGGAGTGCTATAGCTGGACAAAAATGGTAAAAGGGGGAAGAGACAGCCATTCTGATTAAGGACTCCATTTCTGATCTGATAACAGAACCCCGTGAAAGAAAGTCAACAAGAAGTCAAATCTACATTTGAAAAGGTTTTGGAGTCATTAGCAGATATTGACATTTGTCTGAGATCTGTGGAGGGAGATTTGGAAACAGTCAAGAATCATGTGGATAAATTAGAGGAAGTTTGCTCTGGTAGCAACTTTAACTTCAAAAGTTATCGACTTGGAGAGCAGATGTGGGAGACAGAATATTTGAATTTTGAGCTTTGCTGAAAATACTGAAACTAGCCAACTGGCAAACTTTTCAGAGGTGATTTTGGAAGATTTTGGAAAGGAGCTGTTTCCTTCTGAGCTCAACAGACCACATGGCTCTTTGATTCTCAAGCCAACTCCAGGAACCCCCCCCCGCCATGTTCATGTAGTCTACAATTTCATCACAACCAAATAAAAGATCTCAATTCATAAAGCCTATCAGAAAGGAACTCTTCAAATATCATGAACAACGGATCAAATTTTTGGATGACCTTTGTCCAGAAGTGATGAGTCTGCGTACAGAATATAGAGAATTCATGACTGAACTGTACAAGAAAGGTTCCAAACCTGTTTTGTTATACCCAGCATGCCACTGAATTACACTCATCGATGGACACAAAATGTTTTTGAATTCGGTAGAAGAGGCATGAAGATTCTTGGAAGATTCTCCTTCAACATCAAGTCTTGCATGAACTGTTATTTGGTGTCTGAAACCTTATTGCTTTTTTTCTTTGTTTGGGTGAAGTTTGTTTATAGTTATGTAAGCTTGTTTCGCATTCTATTAGTTTCACTACACTTTAATTACATTTTCTTGGATGAGAGTACTGTGATAGAGTATATAGATATGTTTTTGTGAGATAATTTGGGAAAGGTTTGTTAGAGTAGGTCACTTTAAAAGAGATGGGTTTATGGGTCCTCTGGGTTCATAACAGTACTAAGTTGAATACATAATTTTATCTTAATAATACTAATTTGTATTTGCTGCTTTAGATAGTTACTTATTAATAGCACATGAAATGTATGCATTTATGCACTCAGGTTATTAGACGACTGTGGGAAATAAGGTTAAAAGTTATAATAATATTTATGCGTACATTCCAAATGATGTGTGGGAAACTTTAAAGCTTGCCATGTATGTGCTTCAGTTTTTTGTAAATCTCAACAGGGAGTAAACAGAGATTCATTGTTCTCTTAGTATTAATGGGGCACTTTTTTGTTATTTTGGATACCTATTGCTTAGAAACACTTGAGACATCAATGCGTTAAGCATTTATTCTGTAGCCAACCATGGTAAAGAGGGACGGGAATACACCATTCATGTACATGCATTAAGGACTATTTAATGTAAATTCTTTGTCTTTCACTTTGGTTGTAGCTTTAAATGCAATTTTATACTGTTTGCAAACATTAATAATAATAATTTTTTTTAAAAAATGAGCTACAATTAGAATTCACAGCAGGAGAGTTTTTGGGTTAAAATGTCTTTTTTGAGCTTGTTGCTGTTTCACACAGCAACCTTCCGATTTTGATTGCTTTGGAAGGAGGTGGGTATTTTGGTTTAAGGTGTTGGGTTTACAAGGTTGTTATGGCTTTATGTTCAGTGTAAGCTGAATAGCATGACTTCAAGGTGGCCACTTGGAGTTTGGTGATAACTCATGCCTAGTTTTACTCATAATATTAATTAAAAACCATGAACAATCTTATCAAAGTTCTTAGTTCGAATAGGAAAGTTTTAAACAATCCAATTAAGCAAAGGAAATTCTGGCACCTACCGATTGCAAGAGGGATAGATGGGGCTAAATTTTTCAGGTGTGTACAAGAAGGATTCCTGACACATTATGTGGACTGGCCGACTAGAGGAGAGGCCATATTGGATCTGATTCTGAGGAATGAACCCGGACAAGTTGAGGACCTCTCGGTGGGGGAACATTTTAGTGAGAATGACCACAACTCCCTTAGCTTCAACATAGCTATGGAAAAGGATAAAAACAGTCAGACTGGGAAAGAGCTTAACTGGGGAAGGGCGAATTATGAAGGGATGAGGGAAGAACTAAATCTTTGGTGAGACCAAACTTAGGGTATTGTGCTTAAGGGTGAAAGCACAGAGGCAAAGTGGAGGAAATTTAAGGACCACTTGTTCAAGGTAGGTCTGTCCCACTGGGACAAAGAAAATATGATAGGAAAAGGGAATCGTGGGTGACAAAACAGGTCAGGCAACAAATCAAGATGAAGAAAAAAGCATACATTAGATATAGGAAGCAGGAAATGGGAAGGGCTTATGAGTAGTATAAGGTAGCCAAGAAGGATCTTAAGAAAGGACTTGGGAGAGCTGGAAGGGGACACGAGAAGGCCCTGGCCTGTAGGATTAAGGAGAATCCCAAGGCGTTCTAAGCGTATGTGAAGAACAGAAGGATGAGGAGAATGAAGGTGCGGCCGCTGAAGGATAAGGGAGGAAACATGTGCCTGGAGGTGGATGAGGTTGGGGAGGTCCTAAATAAATACTTTGCATCAGTATTCACAAGAGAAAAGGACCTTGATCACGGTGAGGTCAAAATTGAACAGTCCTGTGTGATGGATAAAGTGGAGCTACATCGGAAGTGTTGGATCTTCTTAAAAATATCAACCCCAGGGCCAGGCACGATATATCTCAGGCTGCTGTGGGAAGTAAAGGAAGAGATAGCTGGGGCAATAGCTAAGATCTTTGAATCCCCTTTGGCCACAGGGGAGCTGCCAGAGATTGGGAGAATGGCAAATGTAGTCCCTTGTTTAAAAAAAGGTAATAGGGATAATCTTTGGGATTATAGACCAGTGAGTCTTATGTCAGTGGTGTGTAAACTAATGGAGAGGATTCTTAAGGATAAGATCTATGAGCATTTGGAGAAGTACCATCTACTCAAGGATAATCAGCATGGCTTTGGGAAGTGAAGGTCATGCCTCATGAGTCTAATTGAGTTTTGTGAGGAGATAACAAAAGAAATTGATGAGGGTAGAGCAGTAGTTGTGGTCTACATGGATTTTAACAAGGCATTTAACAAGGTCCCTCATGAGAGACTCATCCAGAAAGTCATGAGTCACGGGATCAGTGGAAAATTAGCTGTGTGGATTAAAATTTGGCTTGTTGGATGAAAGCAGAGAGTAGTAGTGGAAGGAAAGTATTCTGCCTGGAGGTTGGTGGCTAGTGGAGTGCTGCAGGGATCTGTTCTGGGTCCCCTGCTCTTGGTGATTTTTATAAATGATCTGGTTGAAGAGGAAGTGGGATGGGTCAATAAGTTTGCAGATGACATGAAGGATGGAGTAGCTGTAGACAGAGCTGAAGATTGTCAAAGGTTATAAGATGACATAGGATGCAGAATTGGGCAGAAAAATGGAAGATGGATTTCAATCTCGTTAAATGTGAGGTAATGCATTTTAGAAGGACTAACCAGAGGCTGAGTACAGAGTTAATGGTTGGTTGCTTAAGAGAGTGGATGAACCTTGGGGTGCAAATCCATATATCTCTCAAGGTTGATAGGATAGTTAAGAAGGCTTATGGGATGCTGGGATTCATTAATAGGAGGGTTGAGTTCAGGAGTCGAGAGGCCATGCTACAACTCAACAAATCTTTGGTGAGACCTCACTTAGGGTATTGTGTTCAGTTCTGGTCACATCGTTATAGGATGGATGTGGAAGCTATGGAGAGGGTGCAGAGGAGATTTACCAGGATGTTGTCTGGATTGGGAAACTAGTCTTATGAGGCAAGGCTAATAGAGCTGGGTCTTTTCTCTTTGGAGCATAGAAGGATGAGAGGAGACTTGATAGAGGTCTACAAGATTATGAGAGGCATAACAGCCAGCTGTTTCCCATGGCAGGATCAGGAAACACCAGAGGACATATTTACAAAATTAAGGAATGGAAGTTTATGGAAGGCATCAGGGGTAAGTTTTTTACACAGAGCATTGTGGGTACCTGGAATGCCTTGGCTGGGATGATGGTGGAAGCTGAAACATTGTGGAATTTAAGAGACTTTTAGACAAACGTATGGATGAAAGAAGAATAGAAGGTTATGGGGTAGGGATATATGGGTTGGCACATTGAGGGCTGAAGGGCCTGAACTGTGCCATAGTGTTCTATGTTTTATAAGCAAATGAGGTCTGAGATTTTTTTTTAACAAGAAACCCACATTCGAAGCTGTGATAATTCTCGTCTTATGTCAAAATGGAGCGGGCAACTCTTTCATTCCTCCTTCAAAGCTAAAGCCAGGGGAGCCTCTATTTTAATTAACCGAAACATTTCTTTTATGTATCATAATGGTCGATACATTATCATTACAGACAAATTATATCATAAAGTGGAATTTTTTGCTAATGTATATGCCCCAAACATTGATGATGTGGGAATTTTTAAAAGTCTTTTTGCAGCTTTACCAGATTTGAGTCTTTGTTCATTGCTTCTGGGTGGAGACTTTAATCATTGGTTAGACCCTGATTTGGATCATTTATCCTGCTACTTTCAATAAATCTGCCTCTGTAATTCATCCTTTCTTATCCAACTTTAGAATCTCAGATGTATGGTGGGTTTTTTTTTTTAACCACAATAGGAGACAATTTTTTATTCTCCTTTTCAGAGGATAGTGATATCTGATCATGCTCCAGTTATTTTTTCTACGAATTTTCCAGATCTTCCTCCCACAAAGAGGCACTGGCGTTTTAATTCTACTTTACTTTCAGATAATGAATTTTTGAAATTTATGGAGGAGCAGGTAACTTTTTCTTTAACCAAATTCCTCTTCTTCAATTTCTAGTTTAATTGTCTGGGTCACTTTAAAAGCTTATCTTAGAGGCCAAATTATTTCTTATACTGCTCATATGAAGAAGGTTAATAAAGAAATATTAGATTTAGTTAATACGATTAAACAAATAGATCAACAATATGCACAAGTTAAAGATTTGTCGTTATATAAAAAGAAACCTAAACTCAAGACTAAATTTGATCTTCTTTCAACATCAACTTTTGAAGAACAAAAGTCAATTTTATATTCATGGTGAAAAATCTGGCAAGGTCTTGGCCAATCAATTGGAAGGAATTGCTGCTAAGAGACAAATGTCTAAGATCTGGATGGATGATGGTAATATTTCCAGACCATTCTAAAATAAAATGTTTTGAAAGAACATGGGAATTCTATTCTAGGCTTTACACCTCTGAGTCTATTAATGATAATAGTTTAATGATGGGTTTCTTTGACTACTTAAATATTCCCATGCTTTCTCTGAATAATTGTTTGAGTTTGAAAGAGCCTCTATCACAAGATTAAATAGTTTTTTTTTTAATATTTCTTCATTACAGTCAGGTAAAACTGCAGGACCTGATGGATATCTTGTAGAGTTTTTCCAAATCCTTTTCTAAATTGCTTTTACCCCAATTAAGTTCTGAATTAACTGATTAATTTAAACAGGGCAATCTTCCATCATTTTTTAATGAAGCTAATATATCCCTCATTGTGAAAATGGTAAAATATCCAGCTGAGTGTTTCTCCTACAGCCCAAATTCTTTATTAAACGTTGATAAAGAAACACAAAAATTTAAGCTAATCTTAGTTAATTTTAGCTAAAGATTTGGCTCATAACCTGGAAAATATTTACCAATAATTATAGCTGAAGATCAGACTGGTTTTATTATGTCGTTATTCTTATTTTAATATAATAATTTATTTGATATTTTGTATTTACCTCCTACCACAGTCCCAGAATGTGTTCCCTCAATAGATGCAGAAAAAGCATTTGCCCGGGTAGAGTGGGGATACTTATTCACGATCTTGGAAAATTTCAATTTTGGACCATGATTTATTACATGGATTAAAATACTGCTTCAATTCTTACTAACTTACAACAACCCAAACCTTCCAATTTCAAATGAGGTACCTGCAAAAGCTGTCCTTTAAGCCCATTACTGTTTGATTTTGCTTTAGAACCTCTAGCAATTGTATTTCGTGAGTGCAGAGATATTTCAGGGATCAATAGGAAGGAAATTGAACACAACATTTCCCTTTACACAGATGACCTTTTGTTTTTTTTATTTCAAACCTTGATCCTTCTTTCCTTCCATACTATCCTTACATTTTCCATTTAGTCAGTTTACAGTGAATCTTCCAATCTTGTGCGATGGAATCTGGTATAGTTTCATCCCATCCAAATTTTGCACAATTCTTGCAGAATTATCTTGGCTATTAATACTACTGCTGCCAATATTCCCATAGGATTGTATATTGAGCTGACAATTTAAAGAATACCTCATCTTGTTAAAGGGCGTTCTTTCAAAACAATTTTGAATTTGAAAACATCAGGTTGAACACACCTTTGCGCTCCTAGGATTCTTTCAATAGGTAGAACGTCACAATCCAAATCAGGATGTTTTATCTCCTTTGCTCTTCTCCCTCAGGAATAACAGCCAGCACATCTCGACTGTTGCTAATCCATTTCGTGAGGGAGAAATCTCCTTTATTACAGATCTCCTTTAACTCTTGATAAAGGAGGTAAGTTAAATCTGCATAAGAGTGAACTTTTCCCTTTAAGTTCACCTATGCTAACATATTCTAATTTTCCTTTTAAGATTGTGAAAGATCTTGGCATTACAATTATGAAGAATCATAAGTATATTTTTAAGGCAAAAGCATGCAAAACTGTCTTTAACGAATTGGTGTCCTTTATCTATCTCTTTGATGGGTCATATTAATTCTAATAAAATGAATGTTCTTCCTAAATTTTTGTATCTCTTTCAGTCTATACCAATTTTTATTCTGAAATCTGTTTTTTTTACTCACTCGATTTGCTTATATCATCTTACATTTGGGAAGGAAAGTGCCCCTGTTTAAATGAGGTTCATCTTCAAAAGTCTAAAAGGAATGGTAGTTTGGTGCTTCCTAATTTTAGATTTTATTACTGGGTGGCTAATATATGTAATCTTACGCTCTTGTTACAATTTCATAATCGAGCTGACTGCTTGGGTAGAAATGGAATTAAATTCCACCAGAAATGTTTCTATCTCAGCGCTTCTTGCCTCCTCTCTTTCTCATTTCATATAAACTAACCGACAATCCAGTTGTTAAATCCAGTTTGAGAATATGGGTGCAGCTTAGAAGGTATTTTGGATTTCAGGGCTTTTCTCTTGCAAGTCCCATTGTGTCCACTCATCTTTGTCAGATCTTCCTTCAGGGATTCTGCTTTTAATGATTGATATAGATTGGGTATTAAATGTTTTGAAGACCATTTTATTAATAACAGTTTTGCATCTTTTGAACAATTGGTTGGAAAATTCAATTTACCAAATGCTCATTTTTTCAGATCTTTACCAATCAGGCATTTTAGTCAATCTCAGGACTCTGATTTGGATTATAACCTTCCGGTCAAGGGTTAATATCTGTTATCTATGACAAGTTGACTGGTCTAAGACATGCCCCTTTAGTTCAAATTAAGAATGGCTGGGAGCGGGATTTGAACCTATCGCTGTCCAATGAGGTTTGGGACTCTTTTTCAAACTGATTACTATTTAATAATCAGTCTCGCCACTGTCTGTTGCAATTCAAAGTGGTAAATAGTGCTCACATGTCAAAAGTCAAATAATCTTATTTTTATCATTGTGATAAATGTAGAATAGGTGATGCTTCTTTAATCCATATGCTCTGGACGTGCCCCGGTTTGGAAAAATATTGGAGAGAAGTTTATCAAACATTTGTAACTCTTGGAGAAGATGATGCTTTACTAACTCACATTTTACCCTTTACTTCATTGCTGGCCAGATGTGTTATTTTGATTGTGGAAAGATAATACCCCACCTATTCATGTACAATGGCTCAGGAACCTTATGTGCTGTTTAGATTTAGAAAAGAAAAATGCAATTAATGATTTAAACATTAGATTCCAAATGTTATGGGGCCTGTTCATGGATGATTATCATAATCTCTAGGTTCAGTGTTAATGCAGAACTTTGGCCCTGTGTTATCCCACTTCAGAGTGAGCTACTTTGTTTCATTAATATTAATTTTCAAACTTGTTTAGGGCTAGGTGTTTAGGAAATTTTAAATTTAAATTGATATTTATTATGTCTATTCTTTATTTTGGGAATTTATATGTATGATTATTCTCACAGTGTTTTTCTTTCCATAATTGTACTGTAAATGTAAAGGTTCCATTATTGTCATGTAATACGACATTTAGAATGTAACGTACATGGAATTCTTTAACTTTTGTCTACTGTAAGGCAGACAGAGAGTCGCCACTTTGTCCAGCGCCCTCACAGTAACCTACAGCACCTGGTGTTCCTGGCTGGTCTCCCCTCCAAGTACTGACCAGGCCTCATCCTAGTCCTAAGTTAATACCAAACTTATTATTATTGAAAATGAATGAACATTATTTTAAAAATAAAAAAGAATTATTATTTATTTAGACATACAGCATACAGCACAGTAACAGGCCATTTCAGCCCACAAGTCTGTGCCGACCAATTTACACCCAATTAACCTACACCCCCAGTAAGCTTCAAATAGTGGGAGGAAGCCGGAGCCTCCGGGGAAAACCCATGCAGACACAGGGAGAACGTACAAACTCCTTACAGACAGTGCGGGATTTGAATCCGGGTTCTAATCGCTGGTGCTGTAAATGTGTTGCGCTAACTGCTACACCAACTGTATTTCAGGATTAGATTAGTGAAAGTGATTATGATGTTGGTGCCTTCACACAGACTGTGTGGATGACACGGTTAGTGAGGTGGTGGTTAGCATGACACAATTACAGCACCAGCGACCCCTGTTGGAATTCAGCACTGTCTCAAACAAGTTTGTACATTCTCCCTGTGACCTTACATGGTTTTCCCTGAGTGTTGCAGTTTCCTTCCACCCTCCAAAATGTACAAGGTTGTTGGTGAATTGGGTGGAATTGGGCAACGTGAGTTTCAATTGGTGGAATTGGCTTCTACCATGTTGTAAATCATTTTTTTCAAATGTAGTTAAGAGAGAGGCTTGACTGGCAGCTCAACACGATGTTTCAGACGTGATGGAGAGGAATGGAAAAGTGGTGGGGGAATTGCCTGACTTCTGAGGGAGAATGAGAGATCTGCATTTAGAGAGGGTATCCTGGAGGATTGATCCAGTGAGGCATGTTGATAGGGCACAGAAATAAGAAAGTTGCTATATTACTCTGATGGGCAGATATGTCATGCTCACATCACAAATAAGGATCCAGGCATCAGATTTCTGGGACTCAGCCAGGAGGAAGGGCATGTTTCTATGGAGGCAAGGTTTGTGGAAATGGGCAGCTGTAATCCAGCACTGAATTCTGAATCCAGAAGAGAAAAACATTTATAAACATGATATAAATGTGAACAGCTCTTATTTTAATAAATGAAAATTGTCCCCCATTGAACTTTGGCAGAACAGCCCTCTATCCATGTCCAAGTGAGCAACTTTTTGGGACACATTAACCAAGTCCCTTGACACCAAAGACCTGTTCCACTTCTCCCTTGAGACCAGGGTGAAGGGGAGATGCATCCATGGACCCATCTGCAGTAGGCCTGTATAGATGAGAAGGTCAGCCCTGGTCAGCTGATTATTTTTTTACCAGCACAGTGTGACAACAGGTCATGGTACAAAATTAGCCAGAACTCCCACAGTTTGCTCATTATCTTTTCAATGCCATCAGCAGGAAAGTAGGTGGAGATTCTTGGTTTTTAGATGAGGAGGGACCAGCTCAGCTGAAAACCATCTGTCCGACATCCTGTGTAACTCTCCAAATTAAACGTGATGAGTCAGCAGATCTTGTGAAGGATTCGCATTGGTAAATATGCTGAGGCTGCTCCACATGGAATAAGATCACAACCACCTTGTAAGTGGCAATGCGGAACAAAAATATATGGACCCAGGGCAGGATCCTCCCGTCGGTGGGAACAAGGAGCCAACATTATCAATGCCACTGGAGACGTGTGAGATTGCAGGCGCTGAAATTGGGAGACACACGCAATCTTCTGGAAGACCTCAGCGGGCCATACAGCTTCGGTGGGAAAAAAGGAATGGTCGACTGTGTGCCGGAACCTTTAAGTAGGACTGAGGAAAGGCTCCAGTCCATTACGTTTGACCACTCCCACTACTGCTGCTCGACCCTGTGAGTTCCTCCAGAAGACTGCGTGTTGATATAACCCGTCCTGAAGATTCCAAGAAATCCTCTTCAAACCACTCCAGCAACACAGACCAGAGGATTATGCAAATCTCAGGATAGTTTACATTCATGTTATTCTCAACAGAAGCCTCCAGCAAACGCACAATGTGACCTCAATTTAGTATTGCAGCTTTTGGGAAATAATTAAAAATATTCCTCGAGGTCAGGATCAAATGTTCAAACCTTGCCTGCCAATCTGCATTAATGCTTTTAATATCTGCAAGCATCCTTGCTAGATGATCCCATTATACAAGTAAATGTATCGGTGTAATCTACAAGCTTCTAAAAGATCCTGGGCACATCAGTGGACATGGGTACACAGTGATCCATTTGGGGATTGAAATTCTTTTCAACCCTTGCAGGTACATTTGGCATCTCAATAGAGGACAACAAAGCAAGGTTGACAGCGTTAAGGCTTCTTTATTTGGAGCAATGAGAGGTAACTTAACAGAGGTATCTAAGACCATGAGGGGCATTACCTTTATCCCAGAGTGACTATAGCTAGTGGATATCTAGTGGGGGAAGGAAAGTTTAGGGGAGGCATCAGATGTTTTTGCACAGAGAGTGGTGGGTGCCTGGAATGCATTCCCGGGAATAGTGGTGGAGGCTGGGAAAAGAGAGACTTTCAAAAGGCTCTTAGATAAGAAAAAAAGAGGGCTATGAGTGTGAGATAGAGAAGGATTAGAGAGTCGTGGAGAAGGTTTACATAAGCCAGCACAACATCATTGGTGGAAGGGTCTGTACTGTGTACTGTACTGTTCTCTATATCTAAAGCAAGCCTCAGCTCACTTGTGCCTTGAGAGTAAAGGCATTCAATCTTGGGAGGTCATACTGGATTAATTGGGAGAGACCCTTCATCTGAAAAACAGAGGGAATGTTTTGGATTGGATGGAAATCAAAACTGGTGAGGTATAAATTATTTGGAGACGGAAGAGTGAAGGAGAATATGGAAAGGTCTAGCCATATTTATGGAGAGAAAGCAAAAGATCTGATGACATGAAATTGCTAAATTCTATTGTGTCCCAGAGAGAAGATAAGACATTGTTCCATCATTGGAGGCCAAAAAGGGTCAGGGAGATCAGGATGGGAAGGGGATGAGGAAGTTCAGGTCATCCTTGCAGTCTGAGCATGTGTTCTGCAAAGCTGTCACCCAATGTGTTGTCTCTCCAGTGGAGAGGAGACCACATTGTGTGCACTGAACCTGGTGCACTAGAAACTGGAGCACAAGTTGATTATTTGTCCTTTCAAACATGTTAAGCCTCTCATCAAGATCATATCTGATCTTCTACCATTTCCCTGCACACTTGCTTAATCACTTGATTCAGAACTATTGATTTTTAATTTTGAATTTTAAATGACCCTCCATTGTTTGCCAGGGTGAAGAAATCCTAGAATTCGTCATTCTCAGCATGAAGACAATTCTCGTCCCTAATCTTACCTTTAGAGCCATCCTTCTGAAATGGCGGCCCCAGGTTCTATGCTCCATATGAAGTCTCACAGAGGCCCTCTATAACTTTAGTAACACTGCTTTATCTTATTCATACAGTCATAGAGTAAAGAAACAAGTCCTTTGGCCTATCAAATGCTCACAAATCCAACTTTATTCTCCCCACATTCCCAATCACACCCCCTAGATTCTACCAATCAACTTTAAACTAGGGATAATTTACAGCTGCCAATTAATCTTCCAAACTGCATATCCTTGGGATAAGGCAAAGTCACTTTTACTGCATTTGAGTAACTGTGATTACTTATGACTTATTTTTGTATCTATTGTTGATTTTTAATTCAATTTAAATATATAATTGTAGCTTATAAAGTTGTTGTTATTCAATACAACAAATCTCTTAAGCTGCAGCAAGTATGAATTTTGGTGTATATCTTTGGCTTGGCTTCGCGGACGAAGATTTATGGAGGGGGTAAGAAGTCCACGTCAGCTGCAGGCTCGTTTGTGGCTGACAAGTCCGATGCGGGACAGGCAGACACGATTGCAGCGGTTGCAAGGGAAAATTGGTTGGTTGGGGTTGGGTGTTGGGTTTTTCCTCCTTTGCCTTTTGTCAGTGAGGTGGGCTCTGCGGTCTTCTTCAAAGGAGGTTGCTGCCCGCCAAACTGTGAGGCGCCAAGATGCACGGTTTGAGGCGTTATCAGCCCACTGGCGGTGGTCAATGTGGCAGGCACCAAGAGATTTCTTTAGGCAGTCCTTGTACCTTTTCTTTGGTGCACCTCTGCCACGGTGGCCAGTGGAGAGCTCGCCATATAACAAGATCTTGGGAAGGCGATGGTCCTCCATTCTGGAGACGTGACCCATCCAGCGCAGCTGGATCTTCAGCAGCGTGGACTCGATGCTGTCGACCTCTGCCATCTCGAGTACTTCGACGTTAGGGGTGTAAGCGCTCCAATGGATGTTGAGGATGGAGCGGAGACAATGCTGGTGGAAGCGTTCTAGGAGCCGTAGGTGGTGCCGGTAGAGGACCCATGATTCGGAGCCGAACAGGAGTGTGGGTATGACAACGGATCTGTATACGCTTATCTTTGTGAGGTTTTTCAGTTGGTTGTTTTTCCAGACTCTTTTGTGTAGTCTTCCAAAGGCGCTATTTGCCTTGGCGAGTCTGTTGTCTATCTCATTGTCGATCCTTGCATCTGATGAAATGGTGCAGCCGAGATAGGTAAACTGGTTGACTGGGCGTAGACTTGGAGATCACTTTACTGAGCATCTTCGCTCTGTTCACATCAGTGACAGGGATCTGCCAGTAGCCAACCATTTCAATTCTGTACCCCACTCCCATCCTCACATGTCTATCCATGGCTCATATTATTCCACCAATATGCACATTGTACAACAGGTACAGTGGAACCCTATTATAACAAGGTGGTTTGATTCCAAAAATTGAATAGTGAGAAAAGCGAGGTCGCACTAAATCAGGGTTTCAGTAAATTGTTGTAGTTACAGTGGAAATTAAAACACAAATTCATTTTTTTGTAAAAGGACCATCCCCGCTCCTAGTGGCAACCCAAAGTTCCCGCTCCTCGCGGCAGTCTGTTGTCCCTGCTCCCAGCAGCAGCCAGATGTTCCCGCTCCCTGTGGCAGCCCATAGTCCCCGCTCCCCACGGCAGCCCAAAGTCCCCACTCCTGGCAGCAACCCACTCCTTGCGATAGCCCGTAGTCCACAAACTCGCTCCAGACTCATTGTGTTATATTCGGATTTGCATTAAATATCGGGTCACGATAAATTGGGGTTCCACTGTACGACAATAAACTCAATATCATTATCAAACAGCAAGTCTCAGGGGAAACTCATGCAGTCACAGGGAGAACATACAAACTCCACACAGGGAACACCAGAGGTCAGGACTGAACCTGGCCACTGAAGCCTCAATGCAGCCAGTCTACTATGTGCACCACTCTGCTGCCAGGGTAGTGATCTACTGGGTCTGGTGTTCCCTTTGTGGCCTTCTTTACATTGGAGAGACTGGGCGTAGACTTGGAGATCACTTTACTGAGCATCTTCGCTCTGTTCACATCAGTGACAGGGATCTGCCAGTGGCCAACCATTTCAATTCTGTACCCCACTCCCATCCTCACATGTCTATCCATGGCTCATATTATTCCACCAAGCCCACCCCTAAATTGGAGGAACAACATTTGATTTTCCACGTGGGCAATCTTCAACCAGATGGCATTAACATCGACCTCTGGTTTCTGCTTGCCTGCTCTTTGTTCTTCCTCCCTTCCCTTTCCCCTTGTCTTCTTTCCTCCTGCTCTCCACCCCCTTCCCTCTATATTCACAGAATCACCCCCCTTCCCCTGCTTGTTGGTGTGCTATCCCTCCCTTATCTACCTATTATCCTGCCTTTGGGACCATGCTCCTCCCCTCCCCCTTCCCCCTACCATTTTGTTTGGACACCTGCCAACATTTTTTCATACCTTAATGAAGGGCTCAAGCCTGAAATGGCGGTTCTGTATCTTTTATCTTTGCTGTATTAAGTACGCTGTTTGACCTGCTGAGTTCTCCACCATCGTGTTGTTACTTCAACCACGGTGTCTGCAGACTTTCATGTTTTACTTCTGCCCTAACCCTCTCCGGATGAAGAATGACGTGCCTTCCAAATCACTTGCTGCACCTGATTTTGACTGGTGTATAAAATCAGCTGAGTCCTTCTGAAAAGTCAGCAATGCCAAATTTCACACCATTTAAAATTAATCCAATTCTCTGTCTCATGATCAACAAGTTCACTTCACATTTTACACATGACATTGCATCTGCCATATTCTCTCCAAATCACTCTTTACATCCTCCTCTCTACTCACAATCCCATCTGGTCTTTGTATCATCAATGTACTGGGTATGCTCAGCCAACTTCTTGACATAGATTGAGCATGGTTGGAGTTCAGCACTAGTCTCCATGGTACAGCAGTAGCCATCACTGCCAATCTGAGAGAAACCTCTCCATGCCCATTCTTTGTTTCTTGTCCAATACCCAATTCTCAATCCGTATCAGTACAATCTCACTAACTCCATATGTTCTTGTCTCATTATCTGTTAAGGAGACGATTGAAATTCAAGTATCTAACCTTAGAAGATGTTGGAAGAAATATTGGTGCTTCACCTGAAAGAATGGTTTGAATCTGTGGTTGTACATACCAGACAGCAGTAATAGAAATTAGCCCAGAAGGTGTTATATTTAAAATAATATATTTAATTATAAATTAACAATGATATAACACCTTATCTAATTTATTTACACTTACCTAAACTTAACTAAACATATCCAACTTAATGCGCGAATATGCTAGTGTGTGGGGAGATTACCCCAAGCCACAAGGCACAATTCTCAAAAGGCAGTTCAAAGTTCAAAGTTCAGTTTCAGAAATTCAGTGACGAAACATAGGCTTGAAATTGCTGTGACTCACAGATAAGACCTTAGATGAAATTAGCAGCTCATGAAGTGGGCAACAAAGTGTTCATTAACTCACAAAACTCTTGTTGAGGTGCTTTCAGCTAAAGTCCTTTTTTAGACGAGTGCCAACCAAACCTCTTCTCTTCTTTTGCACAGGGGACACGAAGCAAGTGATGCTCACAAAGCTTCCAGAACCCTTTTCATGGCTCAGCCAAACTCAAGTCACCCTCAGTCTTGTCTCTAACCAAGCACAGAATCTCTTCTACCTTCAGAACTCTTTCCGTAGGTCAGTTAAACAAAAAGTGACCTTCACTCTTTTGGTCACAGAGAGGTCATCTCATTCCTCCATAACAGACGGGATAAAATCAGACAGATTGTCTATAACCACACATGAGACCAATCCAGCACAGTATTTCTTCCAAGAGCTGTTGCTCCTGGGCTGTCTCCTTAAAATGACCCCTGAGCAAAGCTGTGTACTCAGTCTTGAATCTGTAGGTCACATGGTCTCTGTACCTGGGTTTTTCTCCAAGATGTATCCAATTTAAGAACATGCTGTCTTCAACCTGCAGTCAGTTCACAGACACACCAAAGCCTATAGGGCTTTGGAAATCTGTTCTCTTCAAGTGACAGTCCTACACAATAAAATGAACTGAAAAATGGGATCACATAATAGTAGATGTTTGGGAAAGGTCAGGTGTTACATCTGCCATGGTTGAATGGGGAAGTGCCAGTCTGGAAGGAGACATGATCGCCTGTGAATAGGTCTGAAGGGGTAAACTTACAGGGTGATGTGAAGAAAAGTGAGGACTAGGGGAATCCTACCTGTGTTCTGACTTAGTGGATGGAAGGTGAGAACAGAAGTGAGGGATATAGAGATGTAACTGAGAGCCCAGACACCTATAGTAGAGGGGATGCCACAGGAAGATATTATAAAGACACTTGTGACAAAGCCTTATCAGAAGATACAGCTTCTCTGGTGATAAGACTTACAAATCTTTGGGGATGAGGAAAATCCAATAGAGTCTCTGAAGGAACCAGTTCTGGGAGGTTGTGCACTTGTAGTGGATATTGGCATCCAACCTTTCCCCTGAGGTAAAAATACAGAAATGCAGGAGGAGATCAGAAGATGTCACAGCGCTCATATAAGGTAAAGAAATATTGTGATGTTTCAGGCTTGAGACCTTCTTCAAGGTATGAATATTGATGTGACAAGAATGGAAAGTGAAGGCAGCCATGGACAATGTGTAAATGAGAGAAGAGCAGGAGGTGCAGATGGTGATGCATGAAGAAAGAAAGGGGGCTTGAATAGGACTGAACTATATTCCATCAAGAGGTGGGTGAGGCTTGTGCCATGGTAGTTCCCAATGCTGGATCTCTGACTGAAAGAGTGAATGGATTTGAAGGGGCAAATGTTTCAAAGAAGAATGTTCAGCCAAGCGAGTGAGGGTGGTGGTGAGTGGGGGGAGGAGGGGTGGTGGACTGGTTTGACCTCTGTTTAAAGAGCAGTGACAGGCCCTCTAACCATCCTGGTATGGGATGGAGGTGCGGAGGGATTTTACATCCAAGCCGAAGATAAGCCGGTTGGGACCAGGAAACTGAAAACTGCCAGGTTTCACAGATGTAAGTGGGAAGAGACTGGACAAGTAGAGGATTAGAGTCAAAGTGGATAGAAATAAGTTCTCTGGGTCAAGAAAACTTAAAACCGGGCATCTGCCTGGACAGGGTAGTATGTCAATCTTGGAGAGGAAGTGGGAGCAAGCTATGAGGGTTAGGGGAACTATGGACTGGAGGCCATAGAGACAAGGATGTCAGTGATGGCCTCAGAGATGGCCTGCTGTTAAAGTGAGGAACAAAGTGCACTGAGAAAGATGGCAAAGAATCTGTGGGCTGATGTTCAGAAACTCGTATTTCTAAGAAAATTGTGATGCTGCAATTATTGGAATGGAAAGCCAATATATCCTGAGGACCTGATAATTTCCTTCCAAAAGGAGGTAGCTGGGTAAATAATGTATGGATAACAGAATCTGAGAGATTTGTCTTTTTGACACCTCTAAATCCACCCCAATGGATACATTAGCTACCATGATCCATTTTTAATCTCACTAACTCCCACAGCTGCATCAACTACACCTGCTCACATTTTGCTTCCTAGATGATCGTGTTCTATTCTCTCAGTCTATCTATCTCTGTTGCATCTGCTCAGATGATGAGATTTTCTCATTAACCATGGCTTCCCCTTTACCACACTTGACAACCATGTCTCCTTTATTTGTCACTCCTCCACTCTCAGCTCCTCTCCTCCCAGCATGGGACCCCTTTATCACATCTTCACATTCCCTTATCCTCAAAGCGCCTCTACTTCCTCAGGAGTTTGCAGAGGTTTGGTGTGACACCAGAAACCCTGGCAAATTTCTACAGATGTGTGGTGGAAAGTGTGCTGATCAGCTGAATCTCAGGTCTAGAATAGGGACACCAATACTCTTGAGTGTAAAGCCCTGCAAAAGGTTGTGGACACAATCCAGGACATCACAGTCTGCTGTCAGAGAGCAACAGCAATCATCAAAAGTCCACAATATCCATCACACGCTTTGTTCTCGCTGCTGCCATCAGAAAAGAGGTACAGGTGCCACAAGACTCAGCAGGTTCAGGAACAGCTGCTCCCCCTCCACATCAGACTCCTCAACGACAAACTCAATCAGGGGCTTTATGATTTTTAAAATTAACTCTGCATTGCATAGTTTGCTTGCATTTGTTATCTGCTTACAGTTCTTTATTCGTTTACCTGTATTGGCTGTGTACAGTTTTTTTTTTGCCCTACCAATAAGTGGTAATTCTGTTGCGCCAGCAGAAAAAAAAATCTCACGGTTGGATGTGATGTTCTCTGACAATACGTCGGAAATCTGACTAATCTAAATCTGATTTCCATCACCTTCAGGAGGATTCGATCTCCAGACATACCTCCCCAGCCCCATCCTCCTCCTGTATCTATGTGCTCTCTGGAGATCATTCCCGCTTTCACTCCTTACTCATACTTCCATCTCATCAACCACTCTGCCTTTCTCTCTAATATGGTCATTTCATTTGTACTCCTCACTTACTAGTGTATTTTATGTGGATGTACTGCTGAAGCAAGCAAGACTTTGTACATTGTACCTAAGGACATGACAATAAGCTCTCATTACATCTCACTGCATTTTTCCATGCAACTGCACAAGGTGCAACACCTGCCCTTTTATATCGTCCTTTCGCAACACGGTTAGCATAGCAATTAGCACAATGTCATTAAAGCATCAGCAGCCCAGGTTCGAATTGGTCTCTGTCTGTTAGGAGTTTGTACATTTTCCCCATGACCTGCATGGGTTTCCTCCAGGTACTCTGCTTTCCTACAACTTTCTCAAAATGTAGGTTAGTTGACCTCATGGGGTGTAATTGAGTGGCACAGGCCTTGGGCCGGAAGGGCCTGTCACCGTGTTGTATCTCGAAATCAAATTAAAATTAACAACAGCCAGGGATCAAAAAGAGTCCTTCCACGTGAAGCAGCAATGCATTTGTAATTTACCCAACCTCATTTGGGACACATAATATAAATTCTGCTGCACCAGAGAAACTAAACACAAATTAGGTGAGTGCATCGTAAAACACCTGTCTGATGTGTAGGGGACTCTGTATGTTCAACTCTCCAACTTGTTGTCACTCTGACCCGTCTGTCTTTGGCCTCCCATATTTCTTGGAGACTGCTCATCGGTCCTGAGCAGCTCCTCTCTACCCTCTCAGCATGTTCTGAACATAAAGTTGAACTTTTCAGATAACTGGTCCATTTTCCTCACTCTCTCCACATGCGGCCATACTTTGCTGATTCATTCTATTTTTGATTGCTTTGTCTCCAGCTACTGGCGGTTTGAATTACTTGTAACCTTGACTGACAATCCCTCTGCTCTCCTCTCTGCAATTCGACATTCTTGTTTTCTCACACACTCTGGTCCTGAAGAAGGGATCTTAAACCAAAATATGGATTGTGTCTCTCCTATCAGCTGCTTGGCCTAATGCTGAGGTCATTGTACTGACAATAACCACACCAGCAGTGCGAGTATAAGACAGCTTTAATAAACTAGTATGTACACTGAGAGGTCTCGTCTCTCTGCAAAACGAACCTGGAAGGCTGGACTGTAGCTTTGGACTGCTTTATATACAAGGTCACTGAAATGACCCCTGGTGCCCTAGTGGTGTAATTACATATCACCACAGTCATCACCCAAAGTCTCCCAGTTGGCAGAAGGAGGACTGAAGACTCAGTTGAAGACAGTGGTCCCTGCTTTCTGCCTGGTATCTGAGACGAATGGGCTGATGCCATGTCTGAATCTCATAGGATATTGGGGAAGAACCAGAATTCAGGGACAATCCTGGGTTCCAGCCTTAACCACTTGTCCTGTGATTCCTTCCCTATTGGAGACAGGGGTGTATCTGAAAACCTGAAGGGTTCCCTGATACAGCTGATGGAGGTAGGTGGGAACATAGGTAAGTGGGAAATGTTTGCCCCCTGAGATTAAACTGTAACGAGCTGGCCCGGTGAACAAAGTGCCTTTGGAGTTCAGTCACCACTTGTTTTGTTTTAATCTAAACCAGTGGTTTTCAGAATTTTCTTTCCACTCACAGACCACCTTAAGTAATCTCTATGCCATAGGTGTTCTGCGATTAGTAAGGAATGACTTTAGGTGAGAAGGGAAGGTTGAGAACCATTGCTCTAGACCCAATTGTTACGGAAATATTTGGCTTGAGAAAAGTTGTCGTTGACCCATTTCCTTTGCAGTTATGAAACTGTGGACATAACAAGTCAATTAAAACAGTGGTTTTTAAATCTTTTCCACTCACATACCGTTTTAAGCAATCCCTTACTAAGCACAGAACACTTATGGCATAGGAATGTGAGTTCAAATAAAAAGTTTGAGAACCACGGATGTATTATTTGAAACAATGCTAATAGTAACGTACAATTTAAGGTGAAAAGGGAAGGGAGTGGGAGAACATTTAAAGGACAGACGAAGGGCAGGTTTTTAACGTAGGGCTGGTGGGTCCCTGGAACAGTGGTGAAAGCAGATGCAATAATAGTGCTTCTAAGGTTTGTTGATATGCGGAGACTGGAGGGGTATGAAGAGATTTAGGCCCCATAATCTGTGCTGTTTGGCCCTATATTCCACTTTCAGTCAGCTATTCGGTCCCTGAGTCTGTGCAGCTTCTGAGGAAAGGTTCAGGCCCAAAATGTTGATAGTCTACTACTTTCCATGGATGCTACTTGACCTGCTGGGCTCTTCCAGGACCTGGGTGGATAGATCCAGTCCTTCATCATCTGCAGACCTCCTGCTTATCCTCAGATTAAGAGAGTGTCTCTGTATGCTACCAGGCCACTGGGGAAAACAAGATAAACACTGGGGTCGAGGGCAATGCACAAACATGCTGGAGAAACTCAGCAGGGCATGTAGGAAATGAATTAAGAAGCAAGAGGCATTTTAGAATGATATGCATGGGCTCTTTGGAGAACACCCAGAGGTGTCCACAGCCCAAGTGATGTTATGAGTGACGGTCCCTGCTGGGCTGCGGTTCCCTGAAATGAACATGAAATGACACAGATAATCTTCACCTCACCAAACAGAACAATTCATTTAGGAAATAAGCCAAAGTGGGTGATCTCAAAGCACAGATCAAGTGACTGGAGATGGCAGTTCCTTAAAGTTGGGCATGTACCTTTGAATGTGCCAAGCAATGGTGGGGCAGAACAAGTCCCGCAGTTCTGGAGAACTACGGTCAAGTTACATCTCACCTCATACAGAAGCATTCTGGATAAACCAGCTCCATTTTAAACTGCACCATGTTAGGGAGTTGTTACTGTAGGGATGAGTGGGATAAAAACACCATTGTCATTTCACAGCCCTTCCACTCTGCAAAGAGAGTTGGGGGATGCTTTGGGTCATATCTCCTTGGGTTTAACTGTAATTTTCAATAATGATCCTCCTCTCCACAGTTCTCTGCACCCGTCCCTCCCACCATTGTATCCATCTCCTCCCTCTTCTCTTCTCCACGGTTGTCTGCACCTGTCCCTCCCGCCAGTGTATCCATCTCCTCCCTCTTCTCTTCTCCACGGTTCTCTGCACCTCTCCCTCCTGCCACCATATCCATCTCCACCCTCTTCTCCTCTCCACGGTTGTCTGCACCTGTCCCTCCCACCCCCGTATCCATCTCCTCTGCATGGTTGTCTGCACCTGTCCCTCCCACCCTTGTATTTATTTGCCTATTTACTTTTTTTTAAAAATTCCTCCCTCTGTTCAGGCACTGCCTGTGTTTCTCTTTTAGTTTCTCCTATTCTTTCTCCCGCTTACATTAGATATCTGACTCTGTTCCAAACTATACCTCCTCCTTTCCATCTCGCTGTCTCTTCCAATCATTCTCTTCCACTCTCTTCCTCTCTGTTTCTCTTATCACCTGCCTCTTTTTCACTCACTCTCAGTTCACTCCTTTGGTTCTCTTTCTACTGATCATTTTAACTTTCTCTCCATCCCTTCTCAAACTGCACCTAATAGGCTGAACACGCCTCGGATTGTCTGATCTCGGGAGCTTAGCAGTACTTGGAGAGGAGACTGTCTCGGAACACCAGCTGCTGTCGGCTTCAGCAAGGGGCACTAGACCAAGTGGCGACTCTCTGTCTGCGGACAAAGTTGAAGAATTTCATGCATGTTACATTCCGAATGTAGGATTACATGACAGGAGTGGAACCTTTCCCTCTTTCTCCTTGCACCTTTGTCTTTCTTTCTCTATTTGTCATTTTCACACCTTTGCCTCTACCTCTCTGATTTCTCTTTGCTGAGTTTTCTCTGTTTTCGTCTCTCTTATCCAGACTGCCTTGAAACATCCTCATCTTTAAGTACCAACATCTCTTTTCAGTGCTCAGGGTAGTTCTGGAGTTTGGCCCTTGTTTATCCTCCAGGACACATCACGGTGTTTTCTGTAAAGCAGGAACATCTTGGTTGTTCGATTATATTCAGCTGGACAAGGTACCAGGCTGGTACTGAGTGGGCAAGGTTCTCCCACATCAACAGGACAATAGATCTAAGGAGGGTCGAGTACTGAGTGCAGACCACAATACAATGTTGTTTCTGCATATCACAGCACATTACCTACCTACAGGGATTTTTAACACCTGCAATCCTTGGACCAGGCCTTCAAGCCATCAATCTTCTCTGCTTGCTTAAGGAGAACATTCTGGAACATATGCATTGCAATAAATCTTTTAAACGATCTAACCTCAACTGAGGCATTTCAATTTGTCTGAAAGATATGAGCTATTTAGTCAACATAACTAACAGCATCTATCTGTCCATCAAGCTGGCCCAGAGCCCTGTCTAAACGAACCAATGCTTTCCATGTATTACAGCTACATACTGGAAACTCTGCAAAATCCCAGACTTTGATTGATTCCCTTCTGCTTGCTGTTTTCCTCTCCTCCTTGTGTGACTGTGAGCTGAATAGCTGTAGGCAGCCCACTAGCAGGTCGAATCTCAGCTGACCTGGGTCAGATCTGCCAGACAGCCTTGTGACAGTGACCTTTGCACACAATCCGGTGAAGCACACTTCCAGCAAGGATGTGGCCCAGGGGAACAGAATGGCCCTCGGGCTTACAGAGAGGACAGTTGTATCCTTTGACATTTCGAGTGATAAAATGAGAAAACATCTTGTCAGAGTAGAAGAAGGAAAATCCCTTTCACCTTTATGATGCTGAGTCTTAAAACCAAACGCAGTAACTCAGGGATGAAATTATTTCACAGGATAGGCAATGCTCAATCTTGAACAGGAATCTTCTTGTGAGTCATGGGAGGATGGCAAACAGCACTCAGGTTTCATGACAGAGGGGTTAAGCAGCAAAGGATGAGAGGTGAATTAATAGAGGCATATGAGAGGCTCTTAGCGATCAGTGGTTAGAGCACTGGTCTTGTAAACCAAGGGTTGCGAGTTTGTTTCTCACTGGAGCCTCATTTCTGTGAGGGGCGCTGGACAAAGTGGTGACCCTCTGTCTTCCATACGATAAACAAGGTTAAAGACTTTCATGTATGTTACATTCTAATGCAGTATTACATGTGCAATTAACAGGAATTCACTGTCTATGTATAGATTCAACGGCTGACCCCTCTTCTTGGCTCCACCCTGTCGGTCCTGATATAAACCCTGTTTTCCCGCCTTACTTCCAATTTACCTGAAGACTATTGTAGATACTATCCATTAATTGTAAGCTAATAAAAGTGTGTTTATACTCCTCACAAGTCTTTGAGTACTATTGATCACGTTACAATTTTGCCTACTGGTTGGAGTGCTTCCAGTCCTACTTAGCATACACCCACGAAGTCTTCCATTCCCATGCCCTCCAGAGATTGTCCCTCCTCTCTCGAGTTGGCCCAAGGAATACGAGGTCATCAGGGACTGCACGACATATGAGATGGCTCACTACATGAAGCCCCAGAACGACATGCTGGCGAGACACCAACTCTCACAACGTCGGCAACGATTGGGTGAATCACTGGATGACTACATCCTGGAATTACGGACGCTGATGAGAAAGTGCCACTATAAGTTGGTCTCAGCCCAGGTAAGGGAATGGGAACAAGTCCGGGATACACTCGTGGTTGGAGTGAGTTTGCAACTGTTGGAGTTGGAGAAGAAGGACCTTGCCACTACCCTCGATCTGGTGAAATCCCTTGAACAGGCCCAAATGGGAGTGGACCACCTCGCCTAACAAAAGCAGTGCCTTCTCGGAAAACCAGGCCCAGCTGTCCCAGGTACCGACTACCACAGCCACACATGACCGGGAGGTGCTACTTCTGCAGACAGCCCAAACAGCCCCACACCAGATGCCCCGCGAAAGACTCTGTGTGCTCAGAATGCAGAGAGAGGGGACACTGGGTAAAAATCTGTCAGGCAAAGGGGACCCCAGGAACGTTACCATGTGCATGGCCCCCAAACAGTCATACAACCCGTGCCCAAGCCCAGAGGTGTGGGCCCCTACCTCTCCATGCTGCTTGCCGCTGCCAACTTGCTGCGTCTTGTGGCAGGAACCGCTACTGGAAGAGAAGCAACAGTGGGAATGGTGGCCTTCTTGGTCGATGCCACCTCTCCGGCCTTTAGATCAAGACAACAGCGGCAGGGGGAGCGATGTAGCCTCCAGAATGCTGGCATCAGTCATCCTTGACCAAGCGAAACCCCACCAGCTGAGTAACTTGACGATGGAGATGAGGGTGAACGAACATCTGACGGATTGTTTAATAGATACTAGCTCAACGGAGAGCTTTATAAACTCTACAACCACTTGGCAGTACAAGTTAAAGGTCTACCTCATGGACTACCACAACTATCTAGTGTCGCAATTGTATTCGGCAACTATTCAGGGGTATTGTACTGTACACTTAACTGTAAAAGGGGGGGAATTTTGCAAGTTCTGACTATACGTATTGAAAGGTTTGTGAGCTTCTGTGTTGCTGGTCCTGGATTTCCCGTGTCACCTTAAAGCGTGACCATGGAGTACTCAGGCCCACACACCCCCAATCACAGTGCGGAACAGAAGGTCCCAAAATCCTTATACTATACGCGGTCTCTCCATGCTGAATATTGAAGTCCCCCAACAGTTTCAAAACATAACCCCCGACTGTAAGCCGATAGTCACCAAGAGCAGGTGATACAGTGCAGGAGACTGAAAATTTATTAGAGCTAAAACCCAGCGGCTGCTTAAATCATTGAACCCAGCAACAGCCCATGGAGATGGTCGTGGTGGTGGTCGTGAGAGGGGGAGAAAAGCCCAGGCTAGTGATTGACTCTAGCCAAACTAGTAATCGCTTCACACTCCTGGATACATACACCCACCCCCTGAATCTCGAACATGGTGAATGATATTGTGCAGTACTGGGTCTATTTGGCCATCGACCTGAAAGCTGCATATCACCAGCTACTGATCCATTCCGAGGACCATCCCTACACAACATTCAAGGCAGACGCATGGCTTTATCAGTTCCTGAGGGTCCCTCTCGGTATTAAGAATGGGGTCTCAGTCTTCCAGAGGCAGTTGGATGAAATGGTAGACAAGTATGGGCTAAAGGCGACCTTTCCCTATCTCGACAATGTCACCATTTATGGACAGGATCAGGAGGACTAAGGCGCCAATCTCCAGAAGTTTCTCCATGCAGCCAAGTAAGTGCTTGTTCAGGACCAAACATCTAGCTATCCTGGGTTATGTGGTGGAGAGCGGCATCATTATCCCCGAGCGCCCTGTCTTAGACCTCCATATCCTGCAGACCATGAAAGCATTAAGGAGGTGCCTAGGCTTCTTCTCATACTACACCCAATGAGTACCTCATTACGCTGAAAAGGTTCTCCCCCTGTTAAAGTCCATCTCCTTCCCAATATCGGCCGAAGCCCAAGCGCCTTTTAGCTACGTCAGCAGCTACATTGCGAAAGCCACCATATACGCGGTGGATGAAAACGCACCATTCCAGGTGGAGAGTGATGCCTCCGACGTAGCTCTGGCCCGGACCCTTAACCTAGTGGGCAAGCTGGTAGCTTTCTTTTCCCACACCCTGCAAGGCCATGAGCTCTGAAACCCATCTGTGGAGAAGGAGGTTCAGGTCTTTGTGGAGGCCACCAGGCACTAGAGGCACTACCTGGCTGGCAAGAAATTCACTCTGCTCACTGATCAGATATCTGTAGCATTCATGTTCAATAATACAAACAGGGGCAAAATAAAGAACGACAAGATTGCGAGGTGGGGGATCGAACTCTCCACCTATAACTAGGAGATGGTGTACAGGCCAGGTTCGCTCATTGAGCCTCCAGATGCCCGATCCTGAGGAAGTTGTGCTGCTGCAGACACCAGCCAGTTGTGGTCACTTCACGACGGGCATCACCCGCATGGCCCACTTCATCAATTCCCGCAACCTGCCCTTCTCTATCGAAGATATCAGGGAGATGACCGGGTCATGCCAGGTCTACACTGAGTGCAAACCGCACTTCTACCGCCCGAACAAAGTGCACCTGATAAAGGCTTCCCGTCCCTTTAAATGACTCAGCATTGATTTCAAGGGGCCCCTCCCCTCCACCAACAGAAATATGTACTTTATTAACGTTATCGATGAGTAATCACTATTTCCGTTCGCCATCCCCTGTCCAGACACCTCCACCACCACAGTCATCAGAGCTCTGCACTCCATTTTCACCATGTTCGGCTATCCCAGCTATTTTCATAGCGACTGGGGCTCATTGTTTACAGAGCAAAGAGCGACACCATCAACTGCTCACAAGAGGCATCGCTTCAAGCAGGACAACCTGTTACAACCCCCGGGGGAATGGACAAGTTGAAAAGGAGAATGCAATGGTCTAGAAGGCTGTAAAATTGGCCATTCGGTCTAAAGGCCTTCCAGACTCGCGCTAGCAAGAGGTTCTGCCCACCGTGCTCCATTCCATAAGGTCGCTTCTCTGCACCAGACCAATGCAACTCCTCACAAACTAATGTTTGCATTCCTGAGGAAATCCACATCGGGGATCACCCTTCCAGCATGGCTCATGACACCAGGACCAGTCCTGCCGACAAAGCACGTGAGGAGAAGCCAAACAGACCTGCTGGTCGAGAGAGTGTACCTAATGTACGCAAACCCAATGTCTTCCTATGTGGCATACCCGGATGGCAGGGAGGATACGGTCTCGATCAGAGATCTGGCACCTTCAGGAACTGAGGCCCTGATGCTCACAATAGCCTGGAACCTCCAAATACCCCGTGCAGGGTTTGAATGACATGGTTCCAAAGGAGCTACCATTAGACCCCGAACTTTCCCCCCCCCCCCCCCCCCACCGAGTCCCCCTTTGAGTCCCACTATCCAAGAACCACAGGAGACACAGGAAGTTCTGGAAGATTAAAGTCCACCAGTACTAAGGCACTCGACCAGAATAACCAGGACCCCTAACAGATTCAACTTGTAAATAACTGTAAAAATTCATGTTGCTGAAAGTGGTCTCTATTTTCACCTGCAGGTTCTTTTCAGAAGGAACGGGTGAATCCAGTGCACTGGAATTCACTGTCTGTGTGTAGATTAGACGGTCCTGATATAAACCCTGTTTTCCTGCCTTACCTCCAATTTACCTGAAGACGTCTGAAGATACTGGCCATTAATTGTAAGCTAATAAAAGCGCGTTTGTGCTCCACACAAGTCTCCGAGTACCATCGATCAACAAGACAATAATAGAACCTTTACTTTTACCTTTATGACGGGCTAGCATAGGGTAGACAGCCAGCCCCTTTTCCCGGGGACACATTAGCAAATACTGAAGGACACCTGTTTAAAATGGGTGGAGGAAAGCTTGGGGGCGATGACAGAGGTAATTTTTTTTACACAGAGTGGTGGGTGTTTGGAATGCATTGCCAGGGGAGGTGGTGATTCTGAGATAGGCAGGTGGATGTAGGAAAAATGAAGGGTTCTGGATGTGTGGTTGGGGAGGTTTAGATTGTTGGGGAGTAGGCTTACATCAGTTGGCACAACGTCGTGGGCTAAAGGTCCGAACCAGAATCAGGGCCAAAATTTATTGTCATGAACAAGTCATTAAATACATTGTTTTGTGGCAGTGCCATAGTGCAAACATTCATATAAACCACCTTACAACAATAAACGTTTTTAAATAGTGCACAAAGATAAGGCAGTGTCTTTGGTTCACAGATTATTCAGGAATCTGATGGCAGTGGGAAAGA
The DNA here is from genome assembly GCF_036971445.1 of Narcine bancroftii. NCBI lineage: Eukaryota > Metazoa > Chordata > Chondrichthyes > Torpediniformes > Narcinidae > Narcine > Narcine bancroftii. The sequence goes on along the minus strand of NC_091480.1, from coordinate 42,641,027 downwards.
CTGTGTTGTAATGTTCTCTGTTCTACAAAGGAATACAAAGTATTCAATGACAAGTAACCTGCTGCATTTGTGCCCTTGGACCCTGGTGCAGCTGCCGTCATTGGCTGCCATGACTATGCCTCCGATATTTTTTATTTTAAATTTAGACATACAGCACGGTAACAGGCCCTTTCCGCCCACGAACCTGTCCCACCCAATTACATCCCCTGTATGATTTGAGCGGTGGAGGAAACTGGAGCCCCCGGGAAAACCCCATGCAGACACGGGGAGAACTCCTGACAGACAGTTTGGGATTTGAACCCGATCGCTGGCGCTGTAACAGCGTTGGACTAAGCACTACACCAACAGTTCCGCCCTTATAATGAACATAATGCACCATAATGACTGCTGAGGGGTTTCTAGGGAGGATTTATTCAAACACCCTGGATGGATGTAAAAGATGTCATAGTGTTTCTGGAAGAAGGAAATTTAAACACCACTGGGCTGCATCACAACAGCCTGCTCCATGACTCTCATTAACACCACCGATAACTTGATACATATCAGTAAACACTCCGCAGAGGAAGGGAAATAGATGCCAGAAGTGGCCGAAGACGAAACAATTACGGAGTGCCGGAAGGCGTGGTAGAAGAGAGGTCAAATGTGACATTCAAAATTGTATGGATAGGAAATGTTTAGAGGGATATGGGTCACATTCAAGCAAAATGCAACCCGCTTGGTTGGCATAGACAAGATGGGCCGAAGGGCATGTTTCCGTTCTCATTGTCTACGGCAGCTCACACAAAGGCTAAATCAAAGTGAGGAGACATTACTTCAGTCAGTGGAATTCTCTACCACGCAAGGGTGTAATACCTCATGGGGCTGCTCCAGGCATCTCATGGGGCCACTCCGGGCACCTCATGGAGTGGCTCTAGCTCCTCCTTGTTGACGTTTTTGGTGCGCTCCAGCACCTGATAAAGTTAGCACTGCACCCCTGCTACCAGGTAATTCAAAATATTCAAGAAGGAAGTGATGTATTTCTTAATATGAAGGGGAGCTATTGATATGCAGAAGGCTGCAGAGGGTAGCAAATATCAGTCAGGTCCATCACAGGTTCTGACCTCCCATCCACTGAAAGCATCTATGTGAGGCGCTGCCTCAAGAAGGCAGCCAATTTCATAAAGGATCCCCATCTCCCTGGTCACCTGGCTACCGTCAGACAGAAGGCACAGACACACCTATAAGTACAGGAACAGTTTCCTTCCAACAGCTGCCAGGCTCTTGAACCTCGCCTTTTCACACTAATCGTGGACTGCTCCAACACCGTAAGAAAACAGCACATTTGCAACACCACATTTTTATTGCATTAGGATAACTGTGAATATTTATTTTATATCTTTTGTACTTATTATCTCTTTATCAATTATAATTTTTTCCATGAAGTACCTGTTCAGCTGCAGCAAGAAAGAATTTTGGTGCATATGGACATTGTACAACATGTACGAGGATAAATTCATTATCATTACACAGGGAGATGGTGGGAACAGGATAATCAGCTGTGATTATGTTGAATGGTGAACCAGGACCAAGGGGTGAAATGAACTCCTGCTGCTCTGACATTTTCCATTTCAAGCATCCAGTAAAATGTTTTTTGAAATGCTGTCACTATCATAAATGCAAAACCCACCCGCCAATATCCAGAGATTAATAGCCAAAGAAAGCATTGATAACAAGGGGAGAGATTTTCCCAGTACAGTGGGCGAAGGCCTAGTTGTTTTTCAGTCAGGTCGTGGAAGGACTAAAATGCTACCTCGTACAGAGGGCCACTGAGATTAAATGAAGACAACTGCTGCATGTGCCAGAATAAAGGCATCCACTGCGTTTCAAAGTGAGTTATTATGTGATGTACTCTTGAGTGTCTCTCAGGGATGTTCTGAGGGGCTCTGGCAAATCATGGATCAGTTTATGCTGTGAAGGAATAGAGAGAGCAAATGAAATCATATTTTAAAAGCAGATTGATGCACCATCAATAACTCCAAAAGACTGAAGTTATGCAAAACTGTTCAGCTTTTATTGGTTATAGACTAGAGCCACGTCCTTGCTAGTCGACCGCCCTGAGCTGAGGAGGGGGTGTAGAGCAGTCACCTTTATTCAGGAACCTGTGGGAAGAGCCACAGGCACAGCTGGCCAATGGATGTGTCTAGACAAGTTAAATGTACAAACAGTGATTTACCCACACAGGCATATCTGTCTTGGTCCAGTTCCTGGCAGCCTGGGTTTATGTGGTTTGAACTCCAAGGGAATGAAGAGGGATGGGGAGAAGGTGAAAGGGTGTTGGGGTCAAGATTAATGGAGCAGATTTGAGGGGATAAATGGCCTAATCCTGCTCCTGTCTCCAAAGTCCAGGTCACAGAAACATACAGAACTCATTGTGTCTAAGTCAGGTGTCCAAAGGTGCAGTCTAATTACTTCCACTTTGCACACTTTTTCCAAATCCATACAATTATTTTTCTTTTCAAGTATTTATCCAGCTCCCACCCAACAAGGTCTTGCTTATACCATTATCATTTCTAAGAATGCAACAAATGGGCCAATCAATTCTTGAACTAGATCCATAAGCTCATCATAGAATCTGCTTCATTTTCCCGGCTGTTCATCATATCTTCTTACTTACCTATAGAGCATAAACCTTTTCATTTCTACCTCAGTGACTGCCTCCTGTTATATCGAGATTCACAGACGTCTTGGAAGAAGACATTGTTTTTTGTTTTTGTCTTGTGGGAAATCCAAAGAAACATCACTTGACCGTCCACCTAATCAATCCCTTTAGAATCATATATTCCAATAAAATCACCTCTCATTCTTCTAAACTCGGTAGGTATTGTTTAATCTTCACCCTATAATCCCAGGAATTGAGCAGGTGAATGCTCATCAAACTGTGTAGTTCTAACTACAGAGACCAACACTCCACCCTGTACAGTAGTGGCAAGACTCCCCTAATTTAATATATCCACATCTCTCCCCACCCACCCACCCCTGCAAAACAAACCAATATTTCAGCTGCATAACACTCCTCCCGCCCCCTCACTGATGCCTCTCCCCCTTGAGAACAAAAGTTGGAATCTTGATATTTTTGCCGTCCAAGCAAAGATGAATAGAAGGCCCATTTTGGTTCGCTGTGTGACAAACAACTCTTCACAAGACTGGCAGTTGAAGTAATCATAAAAAGCTAACAGTTATCCCAGCTCACCAGAACTGTTTTGACATTTTAAAAAATGACATTAAATCATTTATGCAAGGAAAAAAACAACTGAAAGCATGCCACTCAAAATGTATAACTGCTCGCCAAGGGATGATACTTATACTGACAGTCTGATAGGCATCTGGATTCAAGATTATCTTTCAGTGCTCTCTCCCCCTCTAGAACACACTAAACCAAGTCTGGAGGAAGCCTCCTTCCCTCTTATCTCCCATGGTTCTCTGAGGATTGCAGGGATAGGTTGCTTGCCTTGGATTTCAGCTCAGTCCTGGCCCATTCCTATATTCTGTTATTGCCTTGATAAACCTTGTTACCATTTTCTGTGAACTTTTTTAGTGGATTCAAAATGGAGTGTTGTGACTGTATGGTACATTAAACTTTTCACTGTATCTCTTCACATGTAGAAAATAACAATTCAATCAACATGGACATATTTCAGACTGTTTCTCTTTTTATTTTATCTCCGTGTTGCAGTCAGTTTGTTTACATTAGTTATCTATTTACAGTTTTTTATTTGTTTACATTGTATTTTTTTTTGCCGCACCCGCAAGAAAAAGAATCTCAGGGTTGTATGTGTATGTACTTTGACAATAAATCTGAAATCCCTGATGTTTCTTCTCATCGACGTCAGCTGATGTGATAAAAGGGAGAGAGGTCTAACAGGCAACTGAATGGACACTAGCCTCTCTCCACCGTCATGGTGGCTGGTACTGTGCCATGTGGTGGGCTGGGGATTCCAGTTTACACATGGCACATGTTACACAGGGGCACATGTTACAGCAAGATTTGGCCATTGCCAGTGCTTCATTGTTGCTCACGGATGGAAGGGAGCACCACAATCACCTGGTGGAACTCTTTTCTTTTCTACCATGGTCACGGCTCCACCTGCTGAGTTCCTTCCACTGATCGTGCTTCACACTAGATTCCAGCATCTGCAGTCTCTTGGGGTCTTCTGATGGAAGGGAACCTCCTCAGGATTGCCCCACAAAAACACATTGAATGGATGGGAGTGACAACAGCAAATGCAATACTCAAAAGTGCTGGAGAAACTCATCAGGTCACCCAGCATCGATAGGAAGCAAAAGGCAGCTGACACTTTGGGCCTGAGCCTTTATTCAGTGCCGAAAATCAGGCAGAATAAAAAGTTGGGGAGAGGGGGCAAAAGGGAAGGGGAAGGAGCACAGGCTACAGGTAAATGCCAAGTATAGCCCTCTACCAATCTCCCACCAGATCTCAAAGCCTTCCAATCTGCACCTGCTCTACCCCTGTACCCCTGTACAATTACAACCCTACACCCAACCATCTCACCACCCCATGGGACACTTTCAGGGGAGACAGATGGCTTGATTTCAAATTCATTATCATCTGATTGTACAAATACAACCTGCAAAACAATGTCTCTCTGGACCATGGTCACACACAAAAAGACAATGGATAATACAGTGACAGAGTATTTAGAGGTGGTTTGGGAGGATTTGCTGGAGCATATTGCACACACACCTTTTAAAACACAGAATATTTGCAGGACTTTTGCATGGTGCTTTTTGCAAATAAGCAACAAAGTATCAATATATAACTCACCTAGGAGACGATGTGATTCTTGCAGGCAGAGTCAGAACAGCTTTGCTCTCAGAGATGGAGGGAGGGAGAGAGAAAGAGTCACAGAAATCAGTTCTAGAGGGACAAGCTGGTAAACTTTGGAAGGCTGTCTGGTCAAAGGAGAAGACTGGTGGTCTGAAAGGTGACCTGAAAGAAAGAGGATCATCTGGAGAACCCTGAAGAGGGCAAGTTTCGTCAGCAAGACTGATTGGAAAGGAATCAAGTGCAGATGTCCTGGAACAAAAGAAATCTCTCTCTGAAAACCAGAAAGAACCCTCCTGAGTGGTAACCATTTACCTGTTAAACACCAAAGCCTGGTGAACTTTGTTAATGCTAACTTCTGTGAACAGTCCAAGAATTGCCTGCAACCAGTGAGATCCGACCATGATCCAAAGAACTTTTCTAATCTTAAATATACATTACACACACCTGTGCTTATTATTAGGGGGGGAAATTAAGTGAGTTAGGTAGGTTAAGTAAGTAGGTTAAGTAGTAAGTTAAAGTTTAATTCTGTTTTCTTGTTCAAATATAATTATAAACTACTTTTGTTCAAATAACCCTTTGTTGTGGTGCATATCGATTGCTACTGGTTTTTTCGGGTCCTCTGGACTCCAAAACAATACAGTAATAATGATCACATAAATAATCAAAATAAATATATTTTGATTCCTTTTATGGTTAATAATGTTTATTTCGGTATTGGGACAATTGTGGAATAAAAAGGATAAAGGATTGTTTTTTGGGTTCTGTTTTTTTTTAACTTTTGACAAATTGAAAGATAAGTTACATATAACAAAATAATACCAGTTTTTTAAATTATCAGCTTAAATCATATTTAAAAAGAAAGTTAGGGACAAATTTTAATTACTTGAACAAAGTCAAATTGAATATTTAATAACTGAAACATTTATTGCTTGATTTATTAATAATATGAATATTAACTTGCAAGAGACTATGCAGAAAAAGGATCTATTTAAATCTAAATTGAAATGGGAAAGATATATTTAAATATACAAATTCAAGAAGTGTGGTCAAAATTATGTTATGAAAGTGTAACTAATACAATTAATGTTAGATACCAAATGATACAATTTAATTTTTTACATCAATTATATTATACTCCATATAAATTACATGGAATTAATTCTAATTGTTTTAGATGTAATAAAGTAGGAGCTTTTTTCCATGCAGTTTAGCAATGTGAAAAAGTAGGACAATTTTGGGAAGATATAAGTATTTTATTGGGATGAGTGCAAGTTTTGAAAGATCCCAAAATATTTTTATTAGGAGATATTTTTGATTTGAAGTTAGATATTGATAAGAAGAAGTTTTTAAGTGTAGCAATAGCAAAACAAATGTATTAGCTGTAACGTGGAAATTAAGACACTAATGTGGGGTTAGATAAATGGCAAATGGAACTACTAAATTGTATACCATTAGAGAAAATAACATATAATTTACGGAATCAACCAGAAAAAATTGATAAGATTTGGAGACTTTAGCTTTCTTTTCTTTTCTTGTATCTTTCCTACTTTATTGGTGAGGGAGGGGGGAGGGTGGGGGGAGAAAATATGAAAATATGTATTCTTTTTGCATCTTTTTTTTATTATTCTTTGTGATATGGATAAATACTGTACTTGTATTGATGCAAATGAAAAATAAATTTTACAATTTTATATATATAGGATGAGTTATATGGTTACACACACTTTTCTAAGGTTCAGTTATCCTAACGTCTCCTCTAAATGTGATAAATGCAGTACTGAGGAAGGCACGTCTTGACTATGTTCTTCCCTCTTTAATTTCTGGCAAGGGCTATTTCACACCTTATCATTCGTTCTTAATATTAACTTGACTCCTAGTCCTTTCATTGCTGTTTTTGGAGTGAGTGGAGCCAATGGATTTAATACTGACTTTTTCCCAATCCCATATGGTGGCTTTTGCTTCCCTTGTTGTGAAGGTGGAAGATGCTGCCCCTCTCACTCACACTCAATGGTTATCGGATGCGATGGCATGTCTCTCTCGAGAAAAAATTAGGTGTTCTCCTACTGCAATGGATTTTTACTTTCTTTCTCTTTGGGGTCCCTTTCTCAATTTCAAAACTTGGAGATTAACTATTCTGGGGGTTTTATTTCGTGACCCCATAGTTATTACTATTAGTCATGGACTAACTTGGTCTGTGGCCCTCATAGGGTGGGGTTTGATTCTTAGTTTAGAATATATGAGTTTTTATTCTCTTCCCCTTCATTTCAGATGAACCTTGTTCATTGTTATTTGATACTTGTAACTTGATACTTATCTCCTTTATTATTATTACTATATGTACCTCTGTATTTTGCGTATGTTAAAACCAATAAAAAGATAGAAAAAGAAAGAATTTACAGGGTTACAGGATTCTGTCATCAATCTCACAGCCTGCAGGATGAATCTAGTCCTGATTTTGATGCTTCCATGCCTCTTTCCTAATAGGTGCTTCCAAATCGCAGCATCCTGAGACCTGGGTGAGATGACTGGGTCGTCTGGGCCTCCTGCATCTTTCAAATAGCAGCCTAACCCTACCTGTTAAATCACCAACCTGTTGATTTAAAGGGGATCCCGCCCCTGCGATGACGTGGTGAGTGATGCATCACGCAGCCACAGGGAATCAATCCCCTGTTCCCTGAGTTCTTTCTGTTCCCTTTCTGCTTAAAGTTCCAGAGTAACTTGGTGAGCCATTTCCCCTTTCAAATAGGGGGAGGAGAACGCCCAGGTAAGTTTTACCTCTGAGTTAGGTCTGGGAACTGGGCAGATTTTGACTGCGCTTGCCCGGTTCGGCCCTTTCAAATAGCCCTCTACCTGGGTCTTCAACTGAGTAAATTGCCTGTTAACCCCATTTTACAAGGCAATTTGAAAGGGCCTGGGTTAAAGATACCGTGTGCTGGATGGAAAGGATCTTCTATAATTCCTTGAGTCCTTAAAGCAGCACAGTTAGTGTAGGGGTGTCATGGTTAGCATGGGGAGGCATAGTTAGCGTGAGAATGTCACGGTTCGTGTAAGGGCAGTATGGCTAGTGGAGGGGTTATGGTTAGCATGGCGGTTAGTGCAACATTGTTACAGTGCCAGCAATCGGAACTGGGGTTTGAATCCCACACCCTCCATAAGGCATTTGTATGTTCTTCCCTTGTCTGCATGGGTGTTCCCCAGGGGCTCCGATTTCCTCCCACTGTACAAAACGTAATGGGGGTGTAGGTGAATTGGGTGTAATTGGGCAGCATAGGGTTGTGGGCTGAAAGGGCCTGTTACCGCGCTGTATAACAATGTATTTATGTCTAAATGTTATCAGTAGAGGAAAAGGAGATCTCAGTGATCTTCTCGGCTGTTTTAATTATCCTCTGTATTGACTTCTGGACTGATGCTTTGCAGACACCACACCGCACAATGATACAAGACCCTCTCAAATAGATCCCTGTAAAATGTGTCAAGATGGGAGTTGGTAGCTGTGTCCTCCTCAGCTTCCTTCAGAAGTGTAGGAATTGCTGCACCTTCCTGACCAATGACAATGTCTGGTGTGTCCAGGATAGGTTGTCCCTTGTGCATACACCAAGGAACTTTGTGTTCTCAACCCTTTTCATGACAGAATCATTGAATGTGTAATGGAGAATGGTTTAGTTTTGTCCGACTGAAATCCACAAATCAACTCCTTTGTCTTCTCCACATTAAGACATATATGCTTTTCTTGTACCATTTTACGAGCCTTTCAACCTGGTCTCTGTAGTGCAACTCATCATTGTTGATGATGAGACCAACTCATTTTGATCATCCACAAATGTGATAATTTTGTTAGGACTGAATCTAGCAGTGCAGTTGTGAGTCAGCGCACGGCCGATAGTGGGCTGAACACACAGCCCTGAGGGGCACCAGTGCTCAGCGTGATGGGACTTGAGATTTTCCTGCCAACCCGAACAGACTGTGCTCTTTCCAACAAGAGGTGCAGGATCCAGTTGCAGACAGGGGTGTTGAGACGTAGCGAAGTCAGTTTATCCACCAGCCTCTGAGGTATAGTTGTGTTGAATGAAGGGTGAGCTGAAGTCAATCAGCAACAGGCTGTCACATGAGGCATCGTTTGCTAGGTGGGTCAGGTTGGAGTGGTGGGTCAAGGCTATAGCATCATCTGTGGACAGGTTTGGAGGGTATGTGAAATGGAACAGGTCCAATGTCGCTGGAAGGTGCGATTTGATGCGTTCCATCACCAGCACATGTGGGGAAAGAGGACTGGTGCAGTGAGATGGGGGCTTGGTCAGGGTTTCTGATGGAAGGGAAGCTGATGTGAAGGCCAAGTCATTGAGTATGTTTAAAGCAGGGGCTGAAAGGTTCTTGCATAGTAAGGGGGATTCTGGGTTACGGGAAGAAGACAGAAGAATGGGGCAAAAGAAAAAAAAATATCCACCATGACTTGAGTAGCTGAGCAAACTTGATGGGAGGGCTGATAAATAGGACCCAAAGAATTATTGAGGATCTTTTCCATCCTGCACAGAGTATCTTTGACCCACTACTATCTGGAAGGTGGTACAGGAGCAGCAAAACCAGAACCGCCAGGCTGGGAAACAGCTTCTTCCCACAGGCTATGAAGTTGATGAACAGTATCCTGTAACATTGTAATTTATTGATACATATTTATTTTCCATTATATCTGTATGCATGTGTGTGGTAAACCACTGTTAAGCTATGATTGGCTGGTGCCGGCTGGACACGCCTCCTGAGACCAATCCACTCTGCCTTGATCAGTCAATGAGGTTGACGGCTGTTCCTGTCTATAGTTAATAATAGCCGATCATTTTCACAACTTCAGTCTTTCATGATTATTGATGGTGCCTCAATGTGATTATTATGTGCTGTGTGTGTGTGTGTGTGTGTGTGTGTGTGTGTGTGTGTATACGTGTGTGTGCGTGTGTGTGTGTGTTTGACAATGGGTGTTTGTGTGTGTACATGTGTGTGTGCGTGTGTGTGTTGACAGTGTGTATATGTGTGTACGTGTGTGTGTACGTGTGTGTGTGACAGTGTGTGTTTGTGTGTGTATGTGTGCGTACGTGTGTGTGCGTGTGCATGTGTATGTGTGTGTTTGTGTGTGCTCATGTGTGTGTGTGTTGACAGTGTGTGTACGTGTGTGTGTGTGTGTGTGTGTGTGTGACTGTGTGTGTGTGTGTGTGTGTGTGTGTGTGTATGTGTGTGTGTGTGTGTGTGTGTGTGTGCGTGCTGTTTCATCTGGTTGCTTATGTATAGTCAGATGATAATAAACTTGGACTTGGAGATTTATATTGGATTCAGGGCTGGAGAAGGTTAAAAAGACAGGCCATGAATGGACCTGGAAACCTTCAATGAGGAAGCAGCTGCTTCAATCATTCACTTGGTGTGTATTAATTATGTCTCATCCAGGTGACTGCATCGGACCGCTTGCAGTGGGCTTCAGCTCACGGGTGCACAGCATGACAGAGGCAACAAAGTCAATATGACATATCAGCACTCTGCAGGCTTTAACCTTTCAAGCTGCTCAGCTGTGTGCGACTGTCATTCCAAAGTAAGCAGCAAGGTGGAGGGCGTGGGTGGGGGGGGGGGGGTGGTGGGGGGAGGTGGGTATGTATTGAGAGTAATGTATTGGCTTGGAACTGAAGATTAGTGTGCAATGCTCCTCAGTCTCAGACCCAGTAATCAGACATCAAGAGGTGGACATCAGCATCAGGAGGTTATTGATGCTGAGACATATTTGGAGCTTCAGAGAACTGCAGGCAACTGAGTAATGCCATAAATTAATACGTTTGGCTGGAACTTTTGGTTTCTCCTTCTATCTGTGATTTCACTTGGGCACCCCCTTCATAGGGTCAAAGAATCACACAAGTTGGCTTTCAGGACAAGTCCCCTTTGCCTGCACATCCTTCTTTGTTCCTCCAAGACATAGATCTGTCCAGATGCCTGTTATCTGTTGTAATCATACTCAGTTCTCCAGCTTCCTCTGTCAGCTTGTTCCAGATGCAGAATCCCCTTTGAGTGGAAATGTTGCCTCTCAGGTCCCTCTCCCCTTAAACTGATTTATTCTAATTCTAGAATCATCTACCCTGGGAAATAGACTGTGACTTCACTTTATCCCTGCCCATCAAAACTGCCAAAGCAGAACTAGTCATACATTCCAATAGTTTTTATAGGTTAACACAGCAAAGATCAATAAATTATATAACCCGTATTAGCAATGATCAGTATTTGAAGCAATCAAGTAAATAACCCAAAAAATGTCACTGTAAATGTTCCTGCTTTTCATGGTTTACTGAGAGCATTATAACACAGAACAGGCCATCCAGCCCATAATGTTTTGCTGACTTATGTAAACCAATTCCACAGCCATCTAATACCTATTTCACCTATTACTCTTAAGAATCTTTTGAATGTGCCTGTTGTTCCAGCCTCCACCATCACCCCTGGCAATGCATTATTGGCTCCCACAACTTACTGTGTAAAAATGTTTGGCTGATGTTTCCCCTAAACTTTCTTCCCCTCACCTTAAACAGATATCCCCTGATATTTGCTGGTGTCGCCCTATCTAAGCCCCTCATAATCTTATATATCTCTATTAAGTCACTTCTCATCCGTCATCATTCCCAAAAGAAAAGCCCCAGTTTTATTCACTTGCTTCATAACATGTTCTCCAATCCAGGCACCATTCTAGTAAATCTCCTCTTCTTCTTCTTTCTTCTTTGGCTTGGCTTCGCGGACGAAGATTTATGGAGGGGGTAAAAGTCCACGTCAGCTGCAGGCTCGATTGTGGCTGACAAGTCCGATGCGGGACAGGCAGACACGGTTGCAGCGGTTGCAGGGGAAAATTGGTTGGTTGGGGTTGGGTGTTGGGTTTTTCCTCCTTTGTCTTTTGTCAGTGAGGTGGGCTCTGCGGTCTTCTTCAAAGGAGGTTGCTGCCCGCCGAACTGTGAGGCGCCAAGATGCAGGGTTTGAGGCGATAACAGCCCACTGGTGGTGGTCAATGTGGCAGGCACCAAGAGATTTCTTTAGGCAGTCCTTGTACCTCTTCTTTGGTGCACCTCTGTCACGGTGGCCAGTGGAGAGCTCGCCATATAACACGATCTTGGGAAGACGCTGGTCCTCCATTCTGCAGACGTGACCCACACAGCGGAGCTGGATCTTCAGCAGCGTGGAGTCGATGCTGTTGGCCTCTGCCATCTCGAGTACTTCAATGTTAGGGATGAAGTCGCTCCAATGAATTTTGAGGATGGAGCGGAGACAACGCTGGTGGAAGCGTTCTAGGAGCCATAGGTGATGCCGGTAGAGGACCCATGATTCGGAGCCGAACAGGAGTGTGGGTATGACAACGGCTCTGTATACGCTAATCTTTGTGAGGTTTTTCAGTTGGTCGTTTTTCCAGACTCTTTTGTGTAGTCTTCCAAAGGCGCTATTTGCCTTGGCGAGTCTATTGTCTATCTTGTTGTCGATCCTTGCATCTGATGAAATGGTGCAGCCGAGATAGGTAAACTGGTTGACCGTTTTGAGTTTTGTGTGCCCAATGGAGATGTGGGGGGGCTGGTAGTCATGGTAGGGAGCTGGCTGATGGAGGACCTCCGTTTTCTTCAGGCTGACTTCCAGGCCAAACATTTTGGCAGTTTCCGCAAAGCAAGACGTCAAGCGCTGAAGAGCTGGCTCTGAATGGGCAACTAAAGCGGCATCGTCTGCAAAGAGTAGTTCACAGACAAGTTTCTCTTGTGTCTTGGTGTGAGCTTGCAGGTGCCTCAGATTGAAGAGACTGCCATCCGTGCGGTACCGGATGTAAACAGCGTCTTCATTGTTGAGGTCTTTCATGGCTTGGTTCAGCATCATGCTGAAGAAGATTGAAAAGAGGGTTGGTGCGAGAACACAGCCTTGCTTCACGCCATTGTTAATGGAGAAGGGTTCAAAGAGCTCATTGCTGTATCTGACCCGACCTTGTTGGTTTTCGTGCAGTTGGATAACCATGTTGAGGAACTTTGGGGGGCATCCGATGTGCTCTAGTATTTGCCAAAGCCCTATCCTGCTCACGGTGTCGAAGGCTCTACACCCTCACCAAAACATCGACGTCCTTTCTGTAATGAAGTGACCAGGATTCAATGTGAAACTCCATGTGGTCAAACCAGAGATGTATAGAGCTGCAACTTTGCCTCATGAGTCCCCAGACTGATGAAGGCCAACTAACCATAAATGGTGTCATAGCCACCCTATCAAGTGGCGGGAGTGCCTTGAGGGATCTTTTGACCTGGAATCGAAGATCTTTTCATTCCTCCACACTGTTAAGAATCCTGCCATTAACCACATACTTTGCCTTTGTTCGACCTTCCAAAGTTATCACCTCGCACTTATCCTGATTGAACTTCATCTGCCACTTGGGGCGGCACGGTTGGTGTCGTGGTTAGCACCGTGCCTTTACAGCGCAAGTGATTGGGATGGGATCGGGATTTGAATCCCACACTGTCTGTAAGGAGTTTGTACCTTCTCCCCATGTCTGCGTGGGTTTTCCCTGGAGGCTCCAGTTTCCTCCCCCCATTCTAAATGTACCGGGGGTGTAGGTTAATGGGGTGTAAATTAGGCAGCATGAACTCTATGCCCGTTACCTTGCTGTATGCCTAATTTTTTTTTAAATTAAAAATTTAATTAAAAATTAATACTTAATTTACTCATTAGTCTGGCAATCACTCAAAACTAACAATTGTCAATGTAGATTTAACACCAAATCCTTTGGTACAACAGGAGGGAATGATTCTTCTTTATCTTTGGTTCAGATCGCGCCTTTTCTTTTGGTGAGGTGAGTGATTTTACTGAAATGGAAGGATGCTGCCCTGCCCTCTCACGAACAGAGGTTGTGTGACATCATGTCCGGTTTGAACATGGGAAAGATTCGTTATTCAATTAATAATTCAGATATAAGATTCCAGATGGTCACTATTTTAAAAAATTTACTCCAATTTAAATTTGACTTGTATCTTTTCCATGTTCCTTATTTTTCATTTAACCTTCATTTTCTTGTACTAGGATTTGTGTTAAGATTTGAGTTTTCTCCTCTACTATTTTCTTATTTCCTCTTTTTTTAAATATTATTAGGTTGTTTTTCCAATAAAAGGTATATACTGTTTAGAATATGAATTATGGATAGGACTTAAAGTTTATGTATGCAGGTGATATACACAATATTTTATTTAGTTTGCGTAAATATCTGTATCATTTTATTGAATTGTACCTTTTTTTATTAAAATCAATAAAAATATTTTTTTTTAAAAGCGAACCAACAATAAATTTAATTGTCGAGACAGAAAGACCTGCTGTTATTATGAACTGCTGGTAGAGTTCACTGGGGCAGGCAGCATCTGTGTGTAGAAATTGTCGGTCACTTTTAGGCTCAGGGCCCGTTATCAAGACTAAGGTTAAGTAAAAGGGTGACATTATTTATAAAAAGGGGGAAGGAAGCTGGGGGGGTGGGGTGGGGGGAGAAGGGCCCAGAAACCTCAGAGATGATAGGATCAGGGTGAGAGATCCAGTGAGACAGGTAGAGGGAGAGACCAGAAAGAAGGAGGAATGGAGGAGAAAACTAAGTGCAGGAATAGGTAGAGACTGTTAACAGTGGAGTCAAATGGGGGTGGAGAAAATCATAATTTTCAGGCTGTCCAATATCATTTTAGTTTGCTATTACCAGTAATTACTGTGATTTGATAGTTATTTCAGGTAACTATTACCTGAAATAACTATCAAACCACAGTAATTACCGGTAATTACCATTATTTAAGTTTGGTAGCTGCAGTGGTCATCAGTTGCAGTGATGCCTGTTGCCGGAACTGCTCTCTAAAAGTACTGCAATTATTGGTAAGATCCTGTCTATCAGCTGATTGATTCTGGCAATGGTTGAGGTTGTTATAACGGTTTTTGTGGCTTATTCATTGACCTCACGATTTATGTGAAGCTTTCAGAGGGGTGATCAGTGCTCTGAATCTGCTATCCAATCTGGCATGGAGTTAGCCTTTGCTGCAGGCCACATGTTAGATCATGCAGTTATAAATATAGATCAATAAATCAATATTAACCCTGTTTTCTAAGAACTAGTGCCACCCAGGCTGGTGCAACGGACACACTCCAATTAAGCCTGCCATTCTGACTTCATGAGAACCACAGGTCACAGTGAAATGGGGAGCTTGCTTAAATTCACAAGATCTCAAGACCACAGGATATAAGAGTCGAAGTAGGTCAATCGGCCCATCGGGTCTGCTCTGCCATTTAATCATCAGCTGATCCTTATCATTCAGCCCCACTCCCCAACCTTCTTCCCATAACCCTTGATGCCCTGACTAATCAAATACCCATCCATTTCTGTCTTAAATGCACTCAACAACCTCACTTCCACAGCTGCCTGTGGCAACAATTCCACAGACTTACGACCCTCTGGCTGAAGAAATTTCTCCACATTTCTGTTTTAAATTGATGCCTTTTTATCCTGAAATTGCGGCCTCTTGTCCTTGGCTCCTCTGCCATGGGAAACAACTTTGTCACATCTACTCTGTCCAGGTCTTTCAACATTCAAAATGCCTCGATAAGGGCCCCCTCATCCCTCTGTACTCCAACGAGTCCAATCCAAGAGCCGAAAATCTTTCCTCATATGGTAACCCTTTCATTTCTGGTATCATTCAAGTAAATCTTCTCCGAATCCTCTACAATGCTAGCACTTAAGGTGCCCAAAACTGTATGCAATACTCCAAGTGAGGTCTCAACATTATATCCCTGCTTTTGAATGCTATTCCTCTAGAAATGAATGCTAATGGTGCATTCCTTCTTTTCAAATCAATTTCCATCTCTCACTAAATGGCTTGCATTTGATTGAGTCATCTGAAAGTGAACAAATTTGGAAATGGGAATGGGAATACCGGATAAGGAGGGAGTGTAACTCAGCAAACAGATCTGATGTGACTTAGGATGTGAGGAACAGAATTTTAGTTGAGTTCAAGACAACCAAGAATAGACTGAAGGAACACGGGCAGGATGCAAGTCGAGAGGTCATGAAGGCATTAATGAGGGTTTCAACCAGAAGTCAAGCTGAGACTGGTGGACAGGAGGTTTTGCTGGTAGACTCAGTAATGTGATGGGAGGTCTTGAACACTGCTTCAGCAGGTCAATGGGAAGAAGTCTTTGAAGGCAACTGAAGCCAACGGCTCTGAAGTTGGAAATTGTCAGGGAATTGGGAGACTTCTGTGTTGTCAAAAGCTTTGAAGTTCAGAGCAACTTCCCAGGTCTAGAATCCTGGAATTTGGTGACAAATTTTCACTTTGCTATCGCTAACTTTAGACTCCTAGTGAGACTGGAATGCAATGAGAGCTTACGAGTCTATTAGCAGGCTTTCTCTCTCTCTCTCTCTCTCTCTTTGACTGTAGGAGGCACTTCAGGCAATTTCCACTGATGGCGAATCCGTCTGCCTTACAGCAGCCAAAAGGCAATTTCATGTAACATGACACTCTTTTATTACAATGACAATGGTGGATACAGGTCAGAGATGGAAGGGAAACGATTCAGTGTCCGTGAATGTTTGGTATGAAGTAAAATTACAGAAAAATACTTTGGATTTGTATGGCATCTTGCACATCCTTTTGTAGTCGACAAACTTCTTTTTAAATGTAGTCTTTGCTGTGAGGTCAGAAGAGTGACAGATTAGCATACATTCTCACAGGCAGTTATGTAATAAAGACAGAGAATGCTGGATATATCTGGTGGAATAGCCAGTATTCATGGAGATCAGTCTGACAGGTCAGTTTCTCCAGATTTTATTATAGATTTCCAGTATCTGCAGTTTAGTTAATCAGTCTTGTAATAATTAGATCATCTTATTTTTTTATTTTTATTAAGGCTGATTGAAGGATCATTGTTGGTTTTATCGCTCGAGAGAACTTCCCTCCCCTTCTTCAAAACAGTTCTAAGGAGTTTTTTTGTATCCAGCTGTGAGGAGAGACAGAATCTTACTTTAATGTCTATTCTGAAAGTCACCAGCTCTGACAGTGCAGCACTCCCTTGGTGTCAGCTGAGATGTTTAACCACTCTCTGGAGCATCCCTTCAACTACGAGGCAAGCAGCCTTCCAGAGCACCTCAGCTGACATTTGGAAAAGCAAGTTCTTTCTTTCTGCATATTATAGTAGAAAAGGATCTTCAGGGCATAGACATTTAACTGCAGCGGCTTTTGAAGAGGTGCATGATGTGCAGACATATCATATGCATCAACTTCCCAAGTCACATGTGGGTCTGATTTGGAAAAAGAAGCAAAGCACATTCCGCAGGACAAACTCAGCTGGTCGAAGAACAGCTCAACTTGTTGAGTTCCTCCAGCAGATTGTGTTTTGCTTGAGAGTCTCTAATGTGTCCAAGTCCCTCCTCAACAGTGCTGTGGAGTATCTTCACCTGAAAGACCCAGTGGCTTAAGAAGATGGCTCACGATTTCTTTCTCGAGAGCAATAAAGAATGGACAATAAATGTAACCGTGTAAGGAATCAACAAGTACAGTACAAAGAACATGCATGTAAATGAGCACTAACGAGCTTGATGATTATTGTGGCAGTGTTTCTGCTGTTTCAGCTTGCATATCCCTAATTGACCAAAGGAGGGAGGATATAGTGTGTCATTGCAGTCCCATCTCTTTCAGGAGAGGAGCTGGTGAAGTTGGGGGGTGGGGGTAGTGATAAGGCAATCCCTCCTTCAGGCCTCTGTACCCCCCTCTGCAACTGGATCCTCATCAGAAGACCACAGTCAGTACCAATTAGAAACAACACCTCCTCACAAGTGCACCCCAAGGATGCGAGCTTAGCCCACTGCTCTACTCGTGGCCAGGCACAATTCCAATGCCATCTACAATTTGGCCAATGACACCACAGTTGTCGGCAGAATCACAAAATGGCAATGAGGAAGTGTTCAGGAGGGAGATAAATCAGCTCGTTGAATGATGCAACAACAACCTTGCGCTCAAAGTCAGCAAAACCAAGGAGATGATTGTGAACTTCAGTCCTCACTGAGGGCTCAGTAGTGGAGAGGGCCAAGAATTTTAAATTCATGGATGCCAACATCTCCGAGTATCTATCCTGGAGCCTCCATGTTGATGCAATTGCCAGTGGTTATACTTTGTGAGGTGTCTGAGGAGATTCTATACATCACCAAAGACCCTCATAAACCTCTATAGGTGTACCGTGGAGAGCATCTTGGCTGGTTGCATCACCGTCTAGTATGAAGTCGCCAATTCTCAGGACAAGAATAAACTCCGGAGGGTTGCTAACTTGGCCTGTGATATCACAGGCACCAGATGTCTCTCCATCGAGGACATCTGCTTAAGGCGGTATCTTAAAAAAGTAGCCTCTGCACTCAAAGACCCCCACCACCCAGACCATCAGTCGACTACCATCAGGGAAAAGGGTACAGGAGCCTAAAGATGAGCACTCAGTGGCACAAGGACAGCTTCTTCCCCGCTGCCATCAGATTCCTGAATCATCAATGAACCACAAACACTGGCTCACTTTTCATGCACTGTTATTTTTATTTTTAAAGTAATGTTGAAAAATATAATAATAATATGAATGTTTGCACTGTGACGCTGCCGCAAAACACCAAATCTCATGACATGTTCATAACAATAAATTCTGATTCTGAGATATAACTTGAAAATATTGGAGAAATAGTCAGGCCAAGATGAAGGAAGTTAATATTTTGGTTTATGGATAGGTGGGGAGGGGGATTCAGGCCAAACCTATCGTATGTTTTTTCCATCCTATCTACATGTAGTTCACATCTGGGAGAGGGAGGAGAGTTCATTTTCTATGTAGATTCAGTTCTTGTAGAGCTGTTGACACACTAATACATTAGACTCTTTGATAATTGAACACTCAGGATAATTCATGTTCAAACATTGCAATGCTATACAGTTGGTTTTTTCACTGTGTAATATCACGGTGTCATTCATGGATCCATGGCACCATATCATCTTTGCACTTAGCTACCATTAACTGGAAAGGGTATCAGTCAGTGTGATTAACTGAACACTCCAGTCCTTGGTTCACCTAAGTGACATTCTCTGCACTTATGAATAAATAATAGCAGGGACACAGCTCAAATTCTGTCAGGAGGTCATGTACTCTCGTGTCATCTGTATTTCTTCTTATCTGGTGTTTCTTTCTGGCTACTTTCCTCTCTCCCTCTCTCTTTGCCTTTGAATTGATACCTTCTGCACCTCTGTTGAACTCTATGTATCACTTCTCTCTTTACAGCTCTTATTCTGTTTTATTCTTAAGTACACAATTTCATCCCATCTATATTAATAAAATCCTCTTTATTATTCCCTCTCTAGTGATTTTCTCCTCTCCTCCACTTCTCTGCCTTTCTCATTTTATCTCTAAGTACTGATTCCCTCTAAAGTTAGCTGTTCCTGTCACCAATGTTATGAAGAAACAGCAGGAAAAGGAGAAACTTCTCAGTTCCCATACTGGGACCTCAGGACATTGCAAAATGCCTTTTGTATAACGTAAATGTTAGACTTCACAATAATAAATTTGGAATGAGTCTCCCCCAGCCTTTATCTTTAGCTTACTGAAACTCAAACCCAAAACTAGAGGCATCCCCCTCTCTAGAGTATACAGTAGGCTAAAGGATGGAGAGGACCAGTACAGATATCATCAAGCTACCAACTTCAAGGCAAACCGCACCAAGAGAGCTGCTACCAGGTAGCCATTTTCATTTCAATTAAATGGTGCAATCTTGACCTTCGGTCAACTTCAGCCTTCCTGTTGCCATAGTGATGTACATCGAGAGTGTTAAATCTTCCAAATTTTCAAAATCTCTTCCTAATCTGGCCCTGAAGAGTGACCTGCTCTATTTGAAATGTTTTTGATTAAAAGGACAGTGCAAAAAAAAACCTGAAGAAATACAAAGAGAGCAACTTTGCAGGAGATTAATTCTCTGCATATATGTGAATACTCACAAGACTCACTTCACTAAATTTATGGCAAAAATTCAATTAAATTCAGTGACCAAAGTGGAGTTATGATGAAAATGCTGATATTTTTAACCTAATTTATTGGGGTGTTAATTTTACACTTGATAGGAAGGAAGAGAACACCAAAATTTATTGAGAGGACAAATATGCAAACTGACTGGTGTCTGCTGCCTCAAATGAGATTAAAGATGATTGATCCGTCTGTTAGTGGTTAATAAATATGAGATTAGACTGGTCAGTACATATCACACGTGTTTATTAAACAGTGATTACTCAGCAGGTCCATGCTATAAATCAGTCATTAATGTAAACAGTGACTTCTTCAGACTGAGATAGAATGAGTTAGATGTTGACTACACTCACACAACAATGCAGCTCCATTAGTGTAAAAGAAAGCAGAAAGCAATTAAGCTGCCATAACTCTCCTTATCTGTCACACTTAGAGATAATTACTGCTAAAGCTCTGGCTAACAAATAAATATATCGATCTGACATTACATTTTGGGGCATAATTGGTATATTTCCTTTGAATTAATCAGATTCTGAAATTTGAACAATCTCTGGCGGAAAGTTTGTGCTCTTTTCCAGTGAGGATCGTTTTTCATTTCCAACTTTGCCACTTGGCATCTCTGAAATTGTCAATGTGGCAATGAAGGGAGTTCTGGGGAGGAGGGCTTGGTTCCATCAGAAAATGATGGCGCATCACCTCTGCGTGTGAGCCAAGGTGATATTTGCATTTTCCATTACTAGCATGCACTGGCCTGCAGCACCAAAGTTGAAGTTGATCTCTTGAATTTCAGCTGGTGTCTCCCCACAATATGCTACACTAGAACTAGGAGTCAGTAACTGGGTCCTCTCCAGCCCCAGGGAACATCAGGCCAGATGGGTTGTGCATCAGCACAGGGGACCCAAGCACAAAGCACCTTGACCAACTCCTCTGACATTGTAATTGGCTGCAGAAACTCCCATTTAACAGGAATCCTGGTGGCCAGATAAAAAAAATGATGCTTCTTTAAACAAACTTAATCTTCAAGAGCATAAAGAGGATCGTGGGTAAAATGGGCATTTCCCATGCCATTGAAACAGAAGACTGGTGTGTCGTCGTGTTCAGAGGAGAGATGAGGAAAATGCGTGTCTACCAGAGGGAGGTAAGGGCTGCAACCCTCTGCCTGAAAGAGTATGCAGGGCAAAACCTCCTCATCACATTGAAAATACTTAAGTAGCACTTGAGCTTGAAGTGGTGAAACCTGCAGGAACATGGACATGCTGGAAGGGGGGGATTCTGTCAGGGGCTGGTATTTTGCTGGTATGGAACGGATGGGCCTAACGTCCTGCTGGTAAATTTTACAATGGCTTTATTTTGCTGTCGACTTTATGTCATTGAATTACATGGAAATGTGATTCAGATCCTGGCGTGAGTCATCAGCACAGCAGTCAGTAGTTTACAATGGTGCAATGAGGTACAGCAAATAGGGCTGATGTTACACAGCTCCAGAGACCAGGGTTAAATACTGACCTCTGGCAGTCTGGTGGAACTTGTATCTAAACATGTGCTGGTACGTTAGATGGCCACTGCTATGTTAGTTGGCCACTGGTAGATTCGTTATCAACCAGTAGATTAATTGGCTGCTGGTGGGTTAGTTGCACTCTGTAAATAAGTGGGTGGTAGTTGATTGGGAGAGAATAGGAAATGAACTGGGAGTGATGGGATTCTTCTGACAGTTAGCATGTGATGAGCTAAACAGGGTGACGTGGTTGGTGTAGCGGTAAGTGCTTTACAGTGCCAGCGATCAGGACCAGACTGAGGTTTGATTCCTGCACTGTCTGCAAGGAGTTTGTAATATTACAGGCCCAGAGGACCCCAAAACCCAGTAGCAATAGAAATTCACCAAGACAAAAGTCATTTTTAATTTTCTATAAACTTTAAAAAAATCAAACTTTAATTTATTACTATTAACTTAACCTAAGACTCTAGCCAGCCATTTCCTCTTGTATGAATTATATGGGTTGTTTCAACAGGCTGAACTCCAGAACTCACAACCCGGCTTCAAAATAGGGTTTCAACAAGCTGCCAGCTTGCCATGCTGCAGAAACCAGTTCTCTCTCTCTCTCAGAGAAAGCCTGTTGGCTCTCTGTCTGTCTGTCTGTCTCCCTCTCTCTCTCTCTCTCTCTCTCTCTGCTTGCAAAACCACATGACCTTCTTAGAACAGCAAACTGCAACAGAATGATTGCGTCACCGGACCCAAACTTCTAAGTCTGTTGCTTTCAAAACAATAATCCATTACTCCGCAACATGTCCAATTAACACCTACTTGTGAAGTCCTTATAGGCATTCTTCAAAAGTTTTTGCAAAGGCACTCGGAGCCTGGACTGTCTGGCATGAGTAGAGCTCTGGCATTTTAAATGAGATCAGTTGTGTGAAGTGTTTGTGTTTGTGACCTACACTACCCCCACAATCAATTTCCTTCAAAAGCATATCTATGTTCAATATAAAATATGATATCTGTCACAGTATGTTCTCCCCGTGTTTGCATGTGTTTTCTGCAAGGTTCTGGTTTCCTCCCACCATTCAAATCGTACTGAAGTGTAGGTTAATGGGGTGTAAGTTGGGCAGCATCGACTCGTGGGCCAAAATGGCCTGTTACTGTGCCGTATGTCTAAAGTTTAAAAAAAATTAAATGTGTCCTTTGATGTTGAATGAACGTGAAATATAAGGAGACGCACTCACTGAAGAATACGGAAAGACCTTCCCTGAACTTCCTGCTCTGAGTGGGTGTGATAGGACACTGTAATTTTGCTCAGTATCTTTTCTGCCAAGTTAAAACATTGTTCAGATGCAGTCCATGCCCTGCAGTGCACACCAGACCTGGAAGGGTTCCAGAGTGTCAGTAGGCACCTGGCCACATGCAAGAGGGAAGGGCTGTTGGCTTAGAAGGTCCAACACCTTCTCTGCTACAGCCTGCTCCTGAATCTACGTGGCCATTTGGATGAAATCTCCTTCTCTACCTGCCTCCCTCTCCATTGGGAAACCCCATGGGGCTTAAGTGCAAGTTTATTGTGCAGTGTTTGTTTTCATGAGTAGTCCTGCAAATCGACTGTAGTGTGCATACAGCCATACACAGCCATGGGCAATGAGAGCGCTGAACAACCAAAGGACTGCTCACACTAACCATCTGAGGCTCTCATTTGCACAAAGCACTATTTATTTGTGTCAATGAAATCCTTGTCCTGCTCATGTATTATCTGTCTGTATGTGGGTTATGTCTGGTTGTGTGTCTCCGTGTTTTGCACTGAGAACTGGAGAACACTGTTTCATTGGGTTGTATTTGTACAATCAGATGACAATAAACTTGACTTGACTTGACAAAAAAGAGCAAGAGAACAAATGGTGTGCAATATGAGTGAAAAGATCAATTTGACCAGAGCAAGGGGAGCATGAAAGCACTGTTGCGAGATTTCTTCAGGAGTCTGATGGCTGCAGGGGAGAAACTGACACTGGGGTCTAGTGCAGTACACTCCACCTGAGCCCTTTGTCCAGAATGTGGAAAAACGGGTAGGAGTCTGACATTTCCGGAAAAGGTCTTGGGTCTTTGTATTGCAAAATGTATTTGCGCCAGTCAGTGGGTGATTTCATACTGTTGAACCTTCTCCCCAAAAGGAGGAGGGAGAAGAGAGTGTGCCTGGGGTGGTTGGGTCCCTCAGTATGTCGGCCACCTATCCAAGGTGGTGAGAAGCATGGTTTGTGGGATGCTCTGTGGTGCGTAGCTCCATTCTTTGGTGCTTTCAATGGTGCCACCTGGAGCATTTCTGCAGGGACATGCAGCAGCACTTGAGAAGTAACCCCTTCAAATATCCAAAAGGAGCCTGGAACATTACATATTCTGTGTGTGTCTGGAACGGATTGATGGGATATTGTTGAAGGAGGCTTTATTTTGCAGTGAATATGTACAGCACCTGCCTTTGGAGAATTTTAAAAAAGAGCTTTATTCTGTGATACTTGCCCTGGGAGATTTAAATTTGACAGTTCAGTCTGAGACTTTCAACTGCATCTTACCCATTCTTTAAAAGTCCTGGGAACACCTGATGCCAAAATTGGATTTTTGAATATAGAAGTGTTTTAACATTCCACAGCCAAGAGTATGAAGGGAGCTTCACTCTGAATTTGACTGGTGATGCTCCTGTCCTGAGAATGCTTGGCTTATCAACAAGAGACCATTTTAAGAATAATTCTGACTAGACCTCTTAAAAAACATCCATGCTGTCGATTTTCCATGAACTTTCAAATAATCAACAAGTGAGAGATGTTTGAAGGTATTAGGATTTTACCTACTTGTCTTTCAAAGAAGTTATCTTGACTGAACCTCATATCAACACCAGTGTCATCTCAAAGTAACCACTCTAATATGATTCCATTTTCAATTTTGGAACCATTTTCATGCGCAGAAGAAACCAAATTGCTGAGTAAATCTGGCTAGATTTTCCTTTCAAGGAGATTTTATTTTTACTCCTTTAAGATCCTCTGTAAAATCTTTTGATCGGAACTTTTTGATGGTCCTCTTTGAAGGCTTTTGAACTGAGTGCTTGGGTCTGGTCTTGGCTGCTTTGTTGTTCTGCAGTGATCAGTGAGCACATTGTTTAGGGTGCACTGTCAAACAATTCATCGAACAGTGCATCCCAGACACAGGCCCTTCAGCCCATTATGTCTATGTTGACCATGAAGCCAATTTACAGTGTACATCTGCCTACACACACTCTATATCTCTCTATTCTCTGTATGTTTATTTGCCCATCTGAATGCCTCTCGTGTTACTGGCCTATCTGCTGCCACCAGTCCCTCAGCTTCCTTTATTTTCCACCCATCCCTCTTCCCCATCTTCCTCCTCCGCAAACCTCAGCTACAGTCTTCATTGTCTCTGAATAGCAATATTCTCTCTACTCCTTAACCCACCACAATGCTGGAGGAACTCAACTGGTCTTTTCAGCATCTATAGGAGATAAAGATATATCGCCAACTGTGATAGTACAGACCTATCACCAATGTATATAGTTACAGTGTCTAGAGTATGTAATGACTGTGCTTACAGCAATTGGCTGAGAGCTTAGCCACGCCTACTGTCTGGGCCTTAAAGGGTTGTGTCCCTAGCCAGGTCGGATCATTCCGGACTGGTTGGCCACCTGTGAAGAGCTCCTGTCTTTTGCTAATAAAAGCCTTGGTTTGGATCAACAAGTCTTTGGTTCTTTCGACGAGCTCTACACCAACATTTCGGGCCTGAGCCCATCTTCAAATTAAAATCCGAAAAGGCAGAAGCAGGATATATCAGAAAGTCTCAGGCACCATTTGGGGCCCCAAACAGTCCTTTCAAGTGAAGCAGCATTTCACTTGTGAATCTGCAGGGATCATCTACTGCATTTAGTGTTCTTGCTGTGGTCTCCTCTACATCGGAGAGATTGGGAGATCGCTTTGTTGAGCACCTCAGCTCCGTCCGCCACAATAGCATGGATCTCCCAGTGACCACCCATTTCAATTCCCCATCCTATTCCCTTGCCGACATGACTGTCCATGGTTTCATGCACTGCCAGACTGAGACCACCCACAAATTGAAAGAACAACTCATTTTCCGACTGGACACCTTCCATCCAGATGACGTTGATATCGATTTCTCTGGCTTTTGTTAAACCTTCCCCCCCCCACCAACCTCCTGCTTCCTCCGTCATCTCTCCATTCCCTGTCTCCTTTTGCACAGACGTGATAAATTCTACCTACTCCTTTATCACATCAAACTAACACCTTTTGTGGTCTGGATTCCTCCCCCATTGTTTGATTTCTAAGACTTTCTGATATATCCTGCTTCTGCCTTTTCTGATGTTGCCTCGAAGAAGGGCTTAGGCCTGAAACGTCGACAATATATCGTTGTCTCCTGTAGATGCTGAATAGACCAGCTGAGTTCCTCCAGCATTTTTTTTACTACAGTGTCTACAGTTCTTACTACAGTCACAGCGTCTGCAGCCCATCGTGTTTCACTATCTTCTTCCTAATTCCGCAATCTAGTTTCTTCCTCTCCCCTTCCCTTCCCTCTCACCTTCGCAGCACACTCCCCCAAATCTTACACCTCACCTTCTATTTTCTCTCATATTTTATATCGCCATCCTCTAACTTCTTTCCATGCCCCTCTCTCTCAGGTTCCTTACCCTTTATATTTAAAATATATTGTAAAAGGAATCTCATGTGATGTCATGTATGTACTGACAATAAATCTAAAATCTTTATATTTCATTCCCCATCTTCCACCCATCTTGACCCAGGACTCCACTCAACTACCTTTACTCGACCAATGCCCCCCTACATTTGCCATTCCATCTTCCCCCAAATCCCTCTATCCAATCTCTGTAACATGCCACCATTCTTCAATGGCCACTTGCATATTATCCTCTTTGAACCTATCCTTGCTGCTGTCTCCGACCTCAATTCCCTTTCAGCAGAGCCCCTTCCTTGCCCAGTTTCTCCATTCCGGTGTTTAAAGTAGCGGTCTAATTTTGTCAATTACTATTCAGAACCTTATGGATTTTAACCAGAATTTCTATCCATTTCACTTCCCAAAGGGTAAAAGGTGGGGGTCTGGATTATCAAGCTTCCCCTTTCAGAGGGTTAAGTGAGACGCTGCCCCAATATTATTAATGCCTGAGGTACCATTACCGAGTGCCCAAAATTTAAATGCAGTTACTGATCAATATTCTTGTACCCATTGAACATCTCCTGACTTCCATTAATCACGAAGAGTTGACAGTGAGTGAGGTCAGTCCAGGGAGTAAGATCTAATTTATGGTTCACTGAGGGTGAGTTCAGTGTCTGCAGCTAGCTTCAAACCTACTTTTCCTACTGCTGGAGGCAGGGCAGCCTGTTTAAACCGTGATAAGATCAGACAGCAAGAGAGCTCACTAAATATACTTACCTCACAATTTGAACTGGAGATTAATGAGGTCTCTGAAATAAAACCTGGGGACGGTGATGGAGTATCTGCATCTCCCATCACACCACTTACATGTGCCTTCGGGCTGAAAGTGGCGGAGACTCGTTGCCTCCACTGCTCCTTTCTCCATCTCTCCTGAAGATGTGGATTACATGAAACAGCCAATCACCTGCAACACAGCCACGCGATGCCCTGGGCAGGCTATTGATACGTGGGGATCTCGACATCCATCAACAGCAGCAGAAATTCCTGTTAATGACTCTTTTTTTAACTACCCGCGGGGGGTTTTGAGAATATCATATACTCTCATTGCCTTCCTAACCGGGATGAATGGATTCAGCAAGGAGCAGCATCCAGTATGTTATGTTGCCCTCCTTTACCATTGCTATTGAGCACAGACCAGCACCCAAGCCAATGGGCCCAAGTTCCATTCCTCGTGGCATCCCAACATCTAAGATGGCCAGAGGTAATATTGGCCTGGATTAAAGACTGGCTGGATAATGGGAAACAGAGCAAGCATAAACACATCTTTTTCTGGCTGCCAAGATGTGTAAACCACTGGTTGTCTATTTAACGGTCTGGACATGGCCACTGGCCGACTGGACCTGTGGCTCCTACCACAGGCTCCTGAATAAAAGGGACTGTTCCACAGCCCCCTCCCCAGTTCAGGGCAGTCGACCAACAGGGACCTGGCTCCATTCTATAGGGAATAAAAGCCCATCAGCTTTACATAACTTCCAGACTGTTCGATTTACTGATGGTGCACAATTTTATTCACAATAAATTTTGACAATGGAGCAGATCCTGAAGCCAGAGCAGCTGGAAATTGACCCTCAATCGCCTGAAACCTCCACCAACTTTGAACTCTGACTGTGTTGCTTTGAAACATTCCTGCAGGCACCACCTGCCATCATCCGATCAGAGAATGACAAGCTGCATGTACTACACTCCTGGGTGAATGAGGTCTACACGAGACACCTCCTAGCCACCCATAAACAGTGACCTGGGGAATCGAATGCCGAGAACCTTCGGGCCCTTACATGCTCTCGGACAGGCCTGCAACTGCAAAGTCATGACAGCTGTGGAGAGCACAGAGGACCAGATTAGAGACATGTATATTCCAGACATCAGGTCCCACTACATGCGTCAGAGACTGTTGGAGCAAGGTGAGCTCAATTTACAGAGGGAGGTTGATATGGCAGGCATGCTGGAGGTGGCCCTCCAGAATATGGTAGCCTACTCAATCAACAGCGCGGCCAGCTCGTGGTTACCCCAGGAGCAACCATCTTGGGTCTCGCCACCACTACTCCACACCTCCACCAACGACCCAAACATGACCGCTGTACTCGATGAGCACCCAAAGTGCTACTTCTATGGCCTGAACAAGCACCCGAGGAAACATGGCCTGGTGAAAGACATGGTCTGCTCCAACTGCAGGAAGAAATGGCGAAAGTATGCAAGTCCAAATCTCCTCAACTCAGCAGCACTATGTGCGGACTTTGGTGGGCGCCATGTGCAGTCCGTGGTGGCTGCCATCTTGGATGCCGCCATCTTGCGACTGAACGGCTGAACACTCCACCCCAGCTACCCAACACTGGCCTCCATCACGCTGGATCAAGGTAGTCCTTACCAGCTCATCAGGTCATTGATGGACATCCAGGTAAAAGGCCACATGATAAGCTGTCTGTTCGATAGTGGAAGCACGGAGAATTTCATTCACCCAGACACCTACTCCCTCACGGTTAAGCCAGTGAGTCACAAAGTCTCCCTGGCCTCGAAATCCCATGCCGCTGATGTCTGCAACTATTACATTGTGACCCTGACCATGAGGGGCACTGCCTACAAGAACTTGAAACTCTTGGTGATGTCACCGCTTTGCGCTGCCATGCTATTGGGACTGAACTTCCAATACTATCTTAAAAGTGTGATAGTGGAGTATGATGGACCCCCCCCCACCCCCACTGTCTGTAACCAGCAGTTCTTAAATCGCCCAATGACCATTCCCAGCCAATGTGGCCCACAGCACAAGACCTGTGGACTCTCAGCTCTCAAGATCACCCCTCCACCAATGTTCACTAACCTCACTCCCGACTGTAAACCCGTTGCCACCAAAAGTAGGTGGGACAGTGCCAGCGACAGGGCCTTCATTAGTTTGGAGGTACAACAGTTACTTAATGGGGGGATTATTGAAACCAGCCACAGCCTATGGAGAGCCCAAGTGGTGGTGGTGAGGCACGGCGAGCAAAACACAATGGTCATCGACTATAGTCAGACCATTAACAGATACATGCAGCTGAAGATTTTCCCTCTTCTCCGTATATCTGATAAGGTAAACCAAATCGCGCAATATCAAGTTTTCTCCACCATTGACCTAAAGTCAGCATACCACCAGCTTCCCATCCCCCCCAGCGGACTGCCAATATCCTGGTTTAAAGGTGGATGGCCACATTTACCATTTCCTGAGGGTTCCATTCAGTGTCACCAACGGGGTCTCGATCATCCACCAAATGCTTGACCAGTACGAGCTGCAGGCCATGTTTCCGTATCTGGACAATGTCACCATTTATGGCCATGACCTGCAGGATCATGAAGCCAACCTCCAAAAATTTCTCCAGACTGCCAAACTCCTTCACTCCACGTACAATAAGGCTAAATGCATGTTCCATACAATCCGCCTTGCCATCCTTGGCTGCATCATGGAGAATGGAGTCATTGGCCCTGACCCCGATCCCATGCATCCGGTTTTCGAACTCCCCCTTCCCCACCACTTCAAAACCCTGAAAAGGAGCCTGGGCTTCTTCTCCTACTATGCCCAGAGGGTTCTCAATTATGACAAGGCCCGACCCTCATTAAATCTGCCTCCTTTCCCCTGGCACCAAAGGCCCATGCAGCTTTCA
Source organism: Narcine bancroftii (assembly GCF_036971445.1). Lineage (NCBI taxonomy): Eukaryota > Metazoa > Chordata > Chondrichthyes > Torpediniformes > Narcinidae > Narcine > Narcine bancroftii. The sequence goes on along the minus strand of NC_091480.1, from coordinate 42,611,317 downwards.
GCCACATCAAGGCTACGATGCATGCTGTGGATGAATCCACCCCGTTCAAGGTGGAGAGCGATCCATCTGATTTTGTCCTGGCTGCCACACTTAACCAGGTGGGCAGACCCTTCGCCTTCTTTTCCAATTCCCTCCAGGGACCCGAAATTCAACACTCCTCTGTTGAGAAAGAGGCCCAAGCCATTGTCGAGGCAGTACGGCACAGGAGACATGAACTAACCAGCAATTGATTTACCTTGCTCTCCGACCAACCAACAGCGAGGTAAAATCAAAAATGACAAGGTATTGAGGTGGAGAATCGAACATTCCACCTACAATTATGATATCTAGTACCGGCCCGGGAAACTCAATGAGCCCCCAGATGCTCTATCCTGCAGAATGTGTGCCAGTGCACAAATAGACCAATTGCAAACCCTCCACAGCGATCTCTGCCACCTTGGAGTCACCAGGTTCTTCCACTTTATCAAAGCCCACAATCTGCCATACTCCATCGAGGAGATCAGGACCATGACCAGAAACTGCCAGGTCTGCGCAGAGTGCAAACTGCACTTCTATTGATCAGACAAAGCGCAGCTGGTAAAAGCCACTCACCCCTTTGAACATCTGAGCATCGATTCCAAAGAACCCCTCCCCTCCTGTACTTCTCAACATCATCAGTGAATATCGCATTTTCCGTCCACTATCCCTTGCCTGGACATGACAGCTTCCACCATCATCAAGGCCCTACGCAGCCTCTTCACTCTGTTTGGGTTCCCCTGCTATATCCATAGTGCCCTTACTTTATGAGTGATGAGCTGTGCCAGTACCCGCTGGCCAGAGGCATCGCCACTAAGTGAACCACCAGCTACAACACCTGAGGGAACGGGCAGGTGGAAAGGGAGAACGCCATTGTCTGGAAGGCCATCCTCCTAGCCCTGCAGTCTAGAGGCCTTTTAGTTGCCCAATGGCAAGATGTCCTCCCTGAGACATTCCCCTCATCAGATCACTCCAATGTACCGTCATCATTGTTACTCCACATGAAAGAATGTTTTCCTTCCCCAGGAATTCTGTAACAGGGACCGCGCTGCCAGCCTGGCTGATGTTCCCAGGACTGTTCCTACTCCAGAAGCATGTGAGGAGCCATAAGTCCAACCCACAGGTCGAAAGGGTCCACCTCCTCCATGCCAAGCCCAATATGCCTACGTGGCGTACGCTGATGGGCATGAGGTCACAGCCTCTGTTAGGGATCTGCCATCATCAGGGATTCTGAAGACCATTATCGATCAACCTGCACCCCCCTCACCTATTGTCACTCACAATGCATTAAGGCAATGGCATCCTATCCCAGCCCCAACGGATGACGTGCCAGACTCGTCACTACACATCCACCCAACCAATGCCGATGACTGTAGATAGGTGCCCCAGACTGTCCAGGACCCATTGCTGCTTCGTAGCCACAGCCGGCCCTACAACGGTCACAGCGACAGATTAGACCACCCGAAATATTTAATTATATAGCATCAGATGCTCTTCACTCGCCGAACAAGGGGTGAATGTGGTAAATCACTGGTTGTCTATTTAACCGTCTGGGCATGGCCACTGGCCAACTGGACCTGTGGCTCCTCCCATAGACTCCTGAATAAAAGGGACTGTTCCACAGCCCCCTCCCCAGTTCTGGGCAGTCGACCAGCAGGGACGTGGCTCCATTCTATAGGGAATGAAAGCCCATCAGTTTTACATAACTTCCAGTCTGTTGGAGTTACTGATGGTTCATCACAAGGTTTATGGACTGAGATGCCACAGTGAGTGGTGGCAAGCCCTCAATTTCCTCACACTTCTTTTATAAATGACTTGGGTGAAGGCCTGCATGCTAGATTGGAGTATTATTGAATTGTACAGAAAATACAGACCATAATATGTAGGTGCAAAATGAGGCCATCCAACCCATCAAACCTGTTTTGTCATTTGAATCATGATTTATATACTTTGCTTCTCAAACCCATTCTCCTACCTCCTCACATAACCTTTGACACCCTTACTAATCAAGAACCTATCCATCTCTGCTTTAAATGCACCCTCTTCCCACAACATCTCGCCCCCTCTCTCTCTCTCTCTCTCTCTCTCTCTCTCTCTCTCTCTCTCTCTCACTCCCCTGCTCTTTCTTTCACTCTCTCCTTGCATTGTGTGTCCACTCACCAGCCCATTTCACAATCCTTGGCCTTTCTCTGTCTCTTTTACATTTCACTCCCTTGTTCCCTCTTACCAGTTTATGATAGAATTGCTTTGCAACACAACTGGTCATGCAAAGGTGTAGGTTAATAATCTTGAAGATGTAGCCACTCACCATGATGGTTTGTTAAAGTATAAATAAAATTAAAGCAAGCATTTTAAAGTAACCTGGAACTGGCTGTATTAAGAACTTCACTGATTTAGAGAGATGGGAACCTGATGTTGAGGATGATGATTGAGTAAATTTAAATCAGTTCGGGTGGTCAAAGGTTACGGGAAGAAGGCAGGAGAATGGGGTAGAGAGGAAAAATACATCGGCCATAATTTGATTGGCGGAGCCGCCTTGAATAGGCTTGATGGGCCTAATTCTGCTCCTGCATCTCAAGGTCTGATGCTGTCTTTGGCTGCTCTAGAATACACGTGACTCCAGTCCCGTACCAGCAAGGGTTCCTCCAAATTCTGTCATGACCAGCACAGTGAAGCAAGAGATGGGAAATAACCACTGGCCTTTCAAACTAGGTTTATGTCTGGATATAAAACATCTCATATGGGTATGTAACCCTAACAGCAATCAAATAATCACCATTAATAAACAATGGAAAGATGACAAGCTGCCCTTATGCTGGTAACTGCGTAGTCAGTATTCCGGAAACTGTGGCAAAAGGCCAGTCAGACTGAAAGTATTCCTGTTTATTCGGACTTTCTCTGCTCTCTCCAATTTCACTGCCTCCCTGGTATATTCTCCAATAAAAGTAAATAAAATATATTCACTCTATATAAAGATAATTAGATAATTTTCTCCAGACAAAACCATTATGATTACCAATCCATGGTTCTAATTCCTTAACTCAGCAGATCTTTAGCATGCAGTTTTCCACTGTGCAGGTTAATGAAGGCTAGTAACAGTCTCGGGGAGGCTCTGAGATTATTCCCAGGGTGCATTGCGTGGGTTCCAATCTATATTTGCTATTAGTGGGGATAGCATCTGGCAATGAATGCTGGAGACTTGCTTCTCTCATTGACAAGAAGCTAGGATAGATCATGTTGAGCAGTACTTAAAGGACTTCCATCACTGCAGTTGAGTGAATTCCCAAGTCCTCAAGCATCCCTGTTAATTCAGTAATTACCAGTGCAATATCTTCCATTCTGCTGTTCCCTCGTATACCCCCTCTGCAGTCATCACCGAGTAGTCATTCTCCATTGCCAGATCAGCTCTCTGCACTTTGAAAGGCTGAGGGACGACAGAGGCAGTTTCACTGCCGAGCTCATCTTATCCTCATCCCACTGACTGCTTCCCAGCGAGGGGCCCTGAGCAATAGGTCGAATCAACGGCCTCTCGCAAATATTGAAGCCATCAGATAAAACCACAGACTGCAGCACAGAAACAACCCTTCAGCCCATCATATCTATGTTAGCCATTAGGCATTCACTAATACTAATGCTACACAAATTCCATTTTATTCTTCCCATGTTCCCATCAACTCCTCGCAGGTTCTACCCACTCACGTCCAACCTGGGAACAATTTATGGAGTCAATTAACCAATCTTTGGCAAGTGAGAGGAAACCCGAGCATCTGGAGGATCCCCACGAGGTCATAGGGAGAACTTGCAAACTTCATATCAATAGCACCACGGGTAGTATTAACTTAGGTCACGGGAATTGTAAGAGGTGGCTCTACCACCCCAAACTGGGAATCCACTGATAAACATTAAAGCCTCCCTCTCTTTGGAGATGGAATACCATTGGGGAACTTATTATATGCTAAAATGCCTCCATGTGAATGAGTGGAAACACAGCTCCCACATCTCTTCATCACGGAGCTAAACAGTCAATTCTTTCATGGAAAACATAATCCTGAAACAAGAAGGAATTGTCAGGTGACTTCTAATATATCTTTTACGGTACAGGTGATTGTTGGAACCTTGTGCCTCACCAAGAATATTTTTATTATTATATAATTAAAAAGGCAAATGTCAAAATGGAAAGAGAATGTTTCACCTACTCATACACAAAGGCCAAGGGATATTATGTCTTGTTTAAATTTGGAAAAAAAGATATGCTGTTATTGATACAAATATCAAATTCCAAACAATGTGGGGCTCATTTCTGGTCAACTGCCATCACCTTAAGAGTTAGTGGTGAGTTGGAATTTTGGCATTTTTTTCTCCAAGATTATGCCACTTGAATTTTTTTTTAATGTCAACCTTCAACCTTGCTGAGCAGCGAAGGGGTTTAGAATTTATCGTTTTTTTGTTCGATTCTACTGTAACATTTTCGTGCTTTTGTACTTTTGAATGTTCACATATGATCTCTATTGTAACCCATTTTTACTAGTTCTACAGTACGTATCATAATTGTACTGTTCATTTTTTTCTATTGTACAAATATCAATAAAATATTTGAAAAAGAAAAGAAAAGGAGGTGCATCAGCTTTTGTCTGTGAGAAACAGGCCCTGACTGTAAAGACACAGCTGAACAGAAATGTGCTGCCAGTCACTTTTATAGACACCACAATATTCAGCATCCAGTCTAATCACTGTCACAGCACGCACAATTGAACATTATTTATGCTGCCTTTATACCCAGCAAGAAATAATTTGCCCCACCTCTCAAAGAATGGCACATTCTGGCATTAATGCATCTTTTCCCACTGAGATTCATCATCTTCCTGGCAACCTTGCTCCTCAGTTACACCCTCTATGTTTCTAATCTTTTCCTTTCAACTTACCCCATCGTCTCCCGCTGCTTATGGATTTGATAAGGAATAATGAGGTTACCTTCCCTGTTTATCCTAACACTCCCCTTATCTCCCTTACCCACTCTTCCACTTTTTTGTTAATTCCCCATTCTTTAGTCTTTCTTCTCTCACCATCTTTTATAAACACTGAACCTTTTTGTTATGCTCTTCTCATTCACTCTTTCCTCACTCCCTCTTCATCCACCTCTCCTCCCTCACTGCATTCAACTCTCCAGGGTAGCAATGAATGCTTTAAATTGGGATAAAGCAGCGACCACACACTCTGCTCCTCTTCCAAAATTCAAGTCTTATCCCACGGAACAGGCTGAGGTTTGGATGTGAGACCAATAGACAGACTCTGTGTTGAACTGCTAGCCCCCTTGTCCTACATCTCCCTTCTTTTCCTTTCCCTTTCCACATAGTGTACATTCTACTGTGTCCCACCAAACCCTCCCAGAACAGAGGCAGCATATGGTACAGCAACCACCAATGGCAATCTACCTTCCCTCACTCTCTTTCCCCAAAATTTATCTTTTTTAAATCTAATTTATAGATATACCCAATGTTGTCTGGGAAATATTTGAAACAAAATACATAGTTGAAACAAAATACTCAAAGCACATTTGGACTCAATGGATGTGGAGGCTGGGCCAGTAGGAGTGTGCTAAGTTTTACATTGGAACAACATATCGATGACGTTTCTCTTTTCCACCTCTTTGCTCCACAATGTTGTCAGCTGAGTAATTGAATGCAGCATCTAGCAAGTGCTGCCTTTCGGCTGGTGGCTTTTGCTCATGTGGGGTGGAGTCTTGCTTGTTCTTCCTCAGCAGAGTCTTGTTGTCTGCTCATGGAATTCCTGGTGGCATCAGCCCTGAGGCGGGTTTGGCATTGTTCCTCAGTTTTACGCTGCCTGCTCCTTGTTTGTCTAGAGGCCTGAGCCCTGTGACGGGCCTATCGCTACTGTTCTGTTTCCTGCTACCTGCTCCTTGCACGTCTGGAAGCACCAACAGAAAAACGAGACTGATGTTCCTCTACTGTCTCTTGTTTTCTCCTTGGTCTAACTCTTCTGGCTGATGAAGAACTTCTGCTTTGCTTTTTTGGGCTCATATTAAACTGGGTTTGGCCACTTGTTTTTATCCTGAATGCACAGCCCTGTAATTAATTGAGGTATCCCTGATGCAAGTGCAAATTGGTTTTTGGAACTCCATATGACCTTAAAGGTTAAATTCAATGTGGTCATCACATTCAGCATCAAATGTTACCCCTACTGAACCTCCTTTGACACTTTTAGAGTGCTCCATATTGATTTACATGGAGAACACACACAAACAGACATACTGGAGTAAACTGAGATTCACTGATGGTGTGTTATACTGATGGCTGGCTCCGCCTCCATCTACCCATATATATCCCTGGTTTCCTGTCTAAATCCTGAGCCCCTCTGAAGACCACTGTATGACCCTACCCTCAGTTATAAGCTAATAAAAGTGTATGAGGAGTTCACTTACTGGCTAGACTGCTTCCAGGCCTACCTACACGTGATCAGAGATGTCTTCCACAACTCAGAAGGTCCTTGTGCAGAGTAATCTAAAAGTTAATGCCCAGGTGGGATTGGTAGTGAAGAAGGCAAAGCTATGCTAGCATTCATTTATAGTAGAGAGGTGTTAATGAGACTCTGGGGCACTGGTGAGACCCCATCTAGAGTACTGTGTACAGTTTTGGGCCCCCTATCTTAGAAAAGATGTGAGGTTGTTGGAGAGGGTACAGAGGAGATTTACCAGGATGATTCCTGGAATGCAGGGGCTGGCATATGGGGAGCGTTTAACAGCTCTTGGGTTGGGGTAGTGCCAAAGGATTAGAGGGTGGCGCATGTGGTTCCGCTGTTTAAGAAAGGGTCTAAATGTAAACCTAGGAATTATAGGCCCGTGAGTCTGACGTCTGCGGTGGGCAAGTTGATGGAAAGTGTTCTGAGGGATGGTATTTACAATTATTTGGAGGTACAGGGATTGCTAGGGAGTAATCAGCATGGTTTTGTCAGGGGTAGATCATGCTTGACAAACTTGATTGAGTTTTTCGAGGGGGTTACAAAAAAGGTTGATGAAGGGAAAGCTGTGGATGTTGTCTATTTGGACTTTAGTAAAGCTTTTGACAAAGTTCCCCACAGGAGGTTAGGAAAAAAGGTGGAGGCATTAGGTATAAATGAGGAGGTAGTGAAATGGATTCAGCAATGGTTGGATGGGAGGTGTCAGAGAGTAGTGGTAGAAAATTTTTGTCCAATTGGAGGCCAGTGACTAGTGGAGTTCCTCAGGGATCGGTCCTGGGTCCACTATTGTTTGTTATATATATTAACGATCTGGAAGTAGGGGTGGAGAATTGGATAAGCAAGTTTGCAGATGATACAAAGATTGGTGGTGTTGTGGACAGTGAGGAAGATTACCATAAATTAAAAGGTGATTTGGGAAGGCTGGAGGTGTGGGCTGAGAAATGGCTGATGGAATTTAATACAGATAAGTGTGAGATGTTACATTTTGGAAAGGCAAATCTAAATAGGTCATATGCATTAAATGGTAGGCTATTGAGATGTGCAGAGCAACAAAGGGATTTAGGAGTTGTGGTAAATAGTACCCTCAGGGCTGATACTCAGGTAGATGGTGTGGTGAAGAAGGCATTTGGAATGTTGGCCTTCATAAATCGGAGTATTGAATTCAAGAGTAGGGAGGTTATGATGAAATTGTACAAGGCATTGGTGAGGCCAAATTTGGAGTACTGTGTCCAGTTTTGGTCACCAAATTATAGGAAAGATATAAACAAAATAGAGAGAGTGCAGAGAAGGTTCACGCGAATGTTGACAGGATTTCAAGGTTTGAATTACAGGGAAAGGTTGTGCAGACTGGGGCATTTTTCTCTGGAGCGTAGAAGATTGAGAGGGGACTTGATAGAGGTGTTTAAGATTTTAAAAGGGACAGACAGAGTAAACATGGAATAGGCTTTTTCAATTAAGAGTGGGGGAGATTCAAACTAGAGGGCATGGTTTAAGATTGAAGGGGGAAAATTATAAGGGGAACATGAGGGGAAATTTCTTTATGCAAAGGGTGGTGGGGATGTGGAATGAGCTTCCGACAGACGTAGTCGAGGCGGGAGCATTAGTTACATTTAAGGAAAGACTAAATAGTTACATGGATAGGAGAGGACTGGAGGGGTATGGATCGGGCGCTGGTCAGTGGGACTAGGAGGGTGGGGATTTGTTATGGCATGGACTAGTAGGGCCGAACTGGCCTGTTCTGTGCTGTAAGTGGTTATATAGTTATATGGTTATATGGATCCGTTGGAGTATAGCTTCTCAGAGTATTTCCACCATTGCTTGTCAGTCAGCAAGATCTTTGGCTCCTACCTGCACTCACTACGTCCATCCACCATCCTCCCCCCCACCACACCCCCCACCACCTCAATCTCTGCTGCTTCCTGCCACTGTTACTGATGCTCTTGCTCGAAACGGACCTCTGATGCTTGGGAGTGGGGGGGCTGTCCTTCTCTGGAAAGAGTAATTGACAATTAGGATCATAAGGTGGAATCTGCTCAGAGAAGTCACGCCATTGGATAATTATCTGCCCTTTGACATCTCCAAGGAATCCCTGGCAACTGCCTTTCTTTTCAGTCAATTATAAGCTAATTGTTGAATGCTGCAGATTGATGTTCACTGTACTATCGACCTGTGGCATCAGCTCTCACTATTTACCCACAGTACTTGTTGCCATCAGCCCAGGCTCAAAACTATGTGAGAAATAACCAAACAGTAAACAGTGTGAGACAAAAAAATATCTGCAGATGCCGGAATAAATGAAATGAAAATATACACATGCTGGAAGGACGCAGCAGGCCAGGCACCATCTAATAGAAGCAGTAAGTCAATGTTTCGGGTTTGGGGTCCTTCGTCAAGAGTGGCAAAAGGAAGGAATGTTCAGAGATTTTAAAAAGGGGGTGGGGAGGGGAGGCTAGTGACTGGCGAGAGGGAGAGAATGTGTGGGGGGGATCCGTGATGGGCTGAAGGGAGAGAAGTATCATAGGAATGGAGTGTCTGAGAGGAATGGAGGAGGAGGGGAGGGGAGGGGTATGGAGAATAGGTAAGGAGAAATTGTAAGGGGGAAAGAAGGAAAGGGGGAGGATGGGTGAAACGGAGAGAGAAAAGAAAGAGGTGGGGGGTTAACGAAAGTTGGAGAAATCAATGTTCCTGTCATCAGGTTGGAGGTTACCAAGATGGTATATAAGGTATTGGTCCTCCAAACTGAGTGTGGCCTCATCTCGGCAGAAGAATATCAGACTGGGAATGGGGTGTAGAATTGAAATGTGTGGCCACTAGGAGATCCCGCTTCCTCAGGCGGACTGAGCAGAGGTGTTCAACGAAATGGTCTCCCAGTCTGCGTTGGGTCTCATCAGTGTACAGAAGGCCGGGAGCACCGGACGCAGTATACCAAACCAGCAGAGTCACAGCTGAAGTGTCATCTCAACTGGAAGGACTGTGTGGGGCCCCGATTGGTGGTGAGGGAGGATATGTAAGCGCATGTGTAGCCACTTGCTCCGCTTACAAGGATAGGTGCCAGGAGAGAGATCGGTGGGAAGCGATGGGGGTGGGGGGGAAGAGAGGACAGGCAGTGGCATAGGGAGTGGTCTCTGCAGAAAGCAGAAAGTGATGGGGAGGGAAAGATGTCCTTGGTGGTGGGATCTCGCTGGAGATAGCGGAAGTTGTGGAGAATTATATGTTGGACATGGAGGCTGGTGGGGTGGTAGGGGAGGATGGGGTGAGAGCAGATGTGTGTGAAATATGGGAGATGCATGTGAGAGCAGAGTTGATGGTGGTGGAATGAAGACATTTCCTTCATCTCGGAATGAAAAACCTCATTCTGGCAGCAGATGCGATGGAGACGGAGGAACTGAGAGAAAGGGATGACATTTTTGTAAGTGACGGGGTGGGAAAGAAAATAGTCCAGGTAATTGTGAGAGTCTGTGGGCTTATAGTAGATATCGGTAGCTAATCCATCTGCAGAGATAGAGACTAAGTGATCAAGGAAGGGGAAGGAGGTGTTGGAAATGGACCAGGTAAATTTGAGGGCAGGGTGAAAGCTGGAGGCAAAGTTGATGATGTCAACGAGGTCAGCAAGTGTGCAGGAAGCAGCACCAATGTAGTTGTCAATGTAGCGAAGGGAAGGAGGGGGATGGATGCCAATACAGGCATGGAACATGGACTGCTCCATATAGCCAACAAAAATGCAGGCATCACTGAGACCCATACGGGTGCCCATAGCTACACCTTTAGTTTAGAGGAAGTGGGGGGAGCCAAAGGAGAAATTATTGAGGGTAAGGACCAATTCCGCCAGACAGAGAAGAGGGGAACTGATTAGGTCTGGAATCTAAGAAAAAGCAAAGGTCTTTGAGACCTTCCTCATGAGGGAAGGTGCTCCATGATATAAATAAAACAATGGGGGACAGGGAACTTGAAATCATTGAAAAGATTCAGATTATGGGAAGAGTCATGAACATAGGAGGGAAGGGATTGAACAAGGGGGGGATAAAACAGTGTCGAGGTATGCAGAAATGAGCTCTGCAGGGCAAGCGTAGGCTGAAACAATGGGTCTGCCCAGACAGGCAGGTTTGTGGATCTTTGGAAGGAGGTGGACACAGGAGGTGCAGGGTGTGGGAACTATGAGCTTAGTAATAGTAGATAGGAGATTCTCAGAGCTGATAAGATTGGTGGTAGTGGGGGAGAGAATGGCTTGGTGTTCCTTAGTGGGGTCATGTTGGAGGGGTAAATAAGAGGAGATATCCACAAGTTGTCACTGCGCCTCGGCCAGGTAGAGGCTAGCATGGCAGACAACTACTGCACCCCCTTTATCAGCGAGTTGAATGGTAAGGTCATGATTGGTGTGGAGAGCAGAGTGTTTGGAAGGGATGAGGTTGGAATTGGATCAAGGTGTGGTGAAGTCGAGACAGTTGATGTCCAATCTGCAATTAGCAATGAAAATGTCCAGAGTAGGAAGGAGACCACGGCTGGGTGTCCATGAAGAGGAGGGGGTTGAAGATGGGAGAAGGGGGTGGGTGAGTCCTTGTTGAAGGAGTAAGCTCAGAGATGGAGCCAGTGGAAAAATAGTTCAGGATCATGGAGAATGTGGAACTCACTGAAGTGAGGGCATAGGGGGACAAGGCCCTTACTAAGGACAGAGTGCTCTGTCTCAGAGAGTGGAAGGTCGAAGGGGATGATAAAGACTGGCATGGATGAGAGCAGGGATTAGAGGGGGAAGGGGGATTGACAGTGTTAGTGGAGAGGGGAGGGTTGGAGTGAGAGGAAGATGGAGCCCCTGATGGCCCAGGAGCTGATGATGGGATCTGAGGGAGATGGGATTGTCGACTGGTGGTGGGGGAGGGGAAGGCAGCAGGAGGGATGGTTGCACATGGGGATCCAGACTGGAGTTCGAGGCTGGAGTCATGGTTTGAGGTGGTGTCATCATTTGGAAGGTGTCTATGGTTATAGGAACCCTGATGGATGTTGATGGAGTCTGGGTTGTGCATGTGCTTTGGGTTGGTGGAGCCGTTGAGATCAGCAGCGTGGTCATAGTTAGGAATTCCTGTCTGCTGGGGTTGGAGACTGCAGGTTCTGGGGTTTGTCGACGGACAATCTTCTGATCCTTGTACGATGTGATTACGCTGAAGAAACGGCGATTGCAAGCATGGATCCAATATAGGATGAAATGATGAGTTGGTCTGTTACAAACAGCGAAGGGCGAGTCCCGGAGGTGAGAAAGGGGATATGGACGCCAGATACCTTCTCATGGTGGATGGTGTGGCCCTCAGAGCTTGACGTGAGGAGTGCCATGAGGTAGAGTCAAATGAATGTGTGTATCTGAGGTCCTCAGAAGGTTCAAATTGCGAGACTCGAAAATGAATCCTGAAGCCAACTGGAGTGTCTTGGTGGTGGAGACACATTCCTAGAAGGATATATGGCTGAAATAGTGGGTCTGGATGACAAAGGGTCCCAACCCGAAATGTTGATTTGCTGCTTCTACTAAATACTGCCTGACCTTCTGTGTCCTTCCTGAATTTGTGTACTTTCAGTAATCAGTGGGAAAACGTTGGTGTTTCTGATCCTCTGGCATTCCCTCATCTTTATCTCTCTGTGGGAATGATCAGGCTGGGCACCCTTTCCTTGTAGTGGTGGAAGTGGAGAGGGAACCTGACTGAGGTGTACGGAATCACAAGGGGCATCAACCAGGTAGATGATAGGAAGTTTTTCCCCTGGACGGAGGGAGTCAAAATCTGGAAGGCATAGGTTTAGGATAAAGGGGAAGATGCTTAGAGGAGAACGGAGGAAGAATGCTTGCCCAAAGGGTGGTTGGAGACCAGTATGCACTGCCTGAGAGTAGTAAAGGGAGAAACTCTCAGAACATTCAGAGATGTAAAAGGCGAACACTTGATTGGCGAATCATAGATGGCTGCAGATCAAGAATACTACAGAAGAAACAAGAGCAGAAGTTGGGCATCTGGTCCATCAGCTTTGGTCTGTCAGTCAATAAGATCATACCTGCCTCTTCCCCATAACTCCTAATTCACCTACTATGCAAAAATCTATCTGCGTCTTATGAGAACAATGAGAATAGTGTTCATTGGCAATTGATGGTTCACTTGGAGATGTGGGTAGAAGGGCCTGTTCCTGTGCAGGCCAATTGTGCCTATCACTTATCACTTCATGTCCGTGCACTGCTGTGGAACACCTTAAAGTTGAGAACAGATATCTGATTCTCTGCTTCCCATCTCCAACTCTAGGCCCTCTGAGCTCTCTCTGACCCTCTAATGTTATTTTTTCATCATGCTCAATTTAGATTCTCCATGGCGATCAGATGCCAATGCCCAAACCCTGGAAATCTATGTCAGATCTATCCAGCTCCATGCTTCAATTCTATGTCCTGAGAAACACCCCAAAACCTACACATTTGATTAGCGTTCAGTCATCTCCATGACATCTCTGTTTATGGGTCAATGTTTAATGACTTTCCTGTGATGCATTAAAACAAGTTGCTCTAGTTTTATTTAACTTCTTCAAATGGATATTGCTGGTCTCCCAGTCACTGCAGCTTAAATGTAGAGCCAAACAGCCCCTCAACCCAGTGAGTCCATCGATCATCCATTTTCTCTAACCCTTCATTAATCCCATTTATTCCCATGGGACATCATGTTGCAGCAGTAGAAAACATGTCAATGAGATCATGTCAATTCCCTGCAGGCTCTCCCCTAGAGTTGGAGCTATTTCTAACATAAAACATTACAATAGCATGGGCAAGTATTTTGTCTGCTACAAGCTTATTTCTATCGCCATTCCCCCAATGAGTAGCACCATTGCAGTGCAAAGGATTGTCCACAAAATCATAGTCTCCTTCTGCCCTTCTAGTCTGTGCCGAACCATTTTTTTTGCCTAGTCCCACTGTCGCACCCATAGCCCTTCATACCTCTCCCATCTATGTACCTGTCCAGATTCTTCTCAAATGTTAAAAATGAGCCTGCATTCAACACTTAACCTGCAGCTTGTTCCACATCCCCACCACTCTCTGTAGTAAGAAGTTCCCCTTCACGTTCCCCCTTTCACTATTAATCCATGTCCCTTGGTTTGTATCTCACCTACCCTCAGTGGAAAAAGCCTATCTATATTTACTCTGTCTATTCCTCTCATAATTTTAAACACCTCTATCAAATCGCCAAACATTCTTCTCCGGGAAATAAAGTTCCTAACTTTTTTAACCTTTCCCTTTAACTCAGTTCCTGAAGTCACAGCAACATCCCAGTAAACCCACTTTTTCCATCTTATTGATATCTTTCCTGTAGTTCAGTGCCCAAATTTGGCCTCATCAATGTCTTATAAAATGTTACCATAACATTCCAACTCCCATACAATACTTTGATTTATAAAGGCAATACAAGGCATTTTCAGGTGCCCAATTGCCCCACATGTAAAGCCGTAGGTTTAGGCAATATGCGGCTGTTTTGAGGCCACCTGAATGTGCAGGAGGTGCTCGAGGCGAGCTACGTAACCCTCCTCCGAGAGAGATAATCAGCTCAGCTCAGTGGCTCCCCCAGCCACCTGAATGCAGCTGGCTGAAAGCAGATGTTAAAAGGTCAGGCTGCTGATCACAGCTGACACTGGGCAGGAGCCGGAGTGTCCTCAGAGCCACCTCCTGTGCAGCTGTATCCTTCAGGTGGCCAGCGTTGTGCTTTAAACGCTGCCACCTGAACGGCAATTTAAAGGGCCGCTTCTGCTTCTTCAGGCGCATTCTTAGTGTAGAATGCACCTGAAAAAGCCTTTAGATTCTTTGAGATCGCCTTGCCACTCGTGATTTAAATTCTGCTTGCACCCTTCCTTGCATTTAATTAGTTCTGTCCTATCTGATCATCTGATCAAATGTTTGCCCACCAACATTTGTGGAGAAACCATGGTTTTTGGATTTTCGAAAGCATTGAACATTTCACTCACGAGGTTGTTACATGAGATTAGCAACAAAAAGTCAAGGGGATAAGAGCATCGATTCAAGGCTGGTGTCCTGATCATTTCCTGATTCTGTTGCTATGGTAAAGATGGGCATGCCTTCAGATGAGAAAACCCCAACTTCCAAAATTCTCTGCCAAAGTTTGCTTTCTCTCCTCCAGGTGGAAAATCCTTCTAATTTTCCACATAGACCCTATTTCCTCAAGGGACAACAACCCCATAAGGCACTTTAGATCATTTGACTAGATTAAAGGTGTAATTTCATGGAAATCATTACAGAATGCCTTCAAGTCTACGTTCCAGTGAGTGTGTAATGCAAATGATGTCCCACTGTCGCACCCATAGCTCCAACTCTAGGGGAGAGCCTGCAGGGCTTTGAAGAAACTCCTGGGATTTTGACTGCCATATGCCATCTGAGAAGGAGAGCAGAGGGGATGACCCGCTGGGACGGTGACCACGTCGGTGAAGGGACCAGAGCACGTGGCAGGCTGTTAGCGACTCGAGGTGAGGAACCCTCAGAAGCTATGGCCTGCTGTCGGGAGACTTGTGCCGGGCTGCAGACTGCTGGAGTCTGGCTCGAACTGGCTGCAGGGGTACCGGGTATCGAAACTGAGATGTGAGGAGGTGCCGAGGGTGCTGAAGGGTTCCTGACCGTGTTGGAGGTTCAGATCTGGAGCTTGGGCCACCAATGGTTTGGACTGGATTCTGTGAGGCTGTGAGGGCTGTGGAAGCGCTGGGGGTGAATCTATGGGCACTCAGTGACTCTGGGGGGACTTGCTTTTGCTTCTCTCTCTCTGACTGTAAGTCTGACTGTTTGACTTAGGCAATTCCTGCTGGTGGCAAATCTGTTTGTCTTGCATCAGGCAAAAATAAATTTCATGTAATATGACACTATTTTATTACTATGATAATGAATTGAATCTTGTATATGTATCCTGATGCTAAGGTTTTCACTCCATGAAGTGTCTTGGTGAAAGCTTGGTTTCAAGGTGATATTATTGCAGGAGCTTTACTCTCTGAAGACCATGGGTGAGCTAGACCTCTCATAACATTCTCTCATCTCTCTCAGAGCAGGCTGCTCTGCAGCTAATCCCATTGTCTTCCACCAGCTCTTTTTCTCTTGCTGCCTGTCTAATGAAAGGACACATTACACTTAAGCAAAATCTGTGGAGCCAGTGATTGGCCTTCAGCGAAGTATCACTTCGCAGTCACTCAAAGGCCCTCTTCCAATGTGGCATTGCCAGCCCATTGCTAGCAACAAGAGAGCTGCAAAAGTTGAAGATGCCTCTAAGTGGCACTCAGAATCCTCTGCAATCACTTGTTTAGCCTTGCTGTTAAAGTACTGTTAAAGGTGGTGATTAATTCAAGCACTACCCAGCGAACTGTCGTGCAGCCTTCTTAACGAGTAGATAATTCTATTGTCATTCATCCTCTTAACAATCCCCAGGGGACTTCTCCTGGAGTATGAAACAATTTCTCTCCAAATTGATGCCAAGTCTGAGGTAAACGGCAACAAAAGAACCAGCTTTGCCCACCTTGGAGTCCCTTTGGCTGGCTATAATTCCAGGGAACTCAAGTCATAATATGACCAAGAACATCTTTGCCATTTCCTTCTCCCTCAGCATGTCTCCACATCAAGTGGAAAATATATTGGATTGTTGCACAGCTTTGGACGCAGGGTGCAAGGCTCTTTTGAAGTGAATTTCTGTGTAGTTCTTTGGAAACTCCTTCAGATAGGGGGAAAAAATCCATACCTGGGACAAACTTAATCCTGTTGAATAAGTGGCACATGAATTGAATCTCTGCACCTATAGCTGGCTGGTCCCTGAAGGATGTATTAGCACTGCCAGCAGTACCACACAATATCACCAACTCAAGCTACCAGAACCCCCTGATCCCAAAGATTTGATTAAACCAAATGGAAAATTAAATGAGTCGTGCTTTATTATATAACACTATAGCTTCACAGAGTCAGTAGCTTGGTTTTGAAATAAAGAAGAAATCAATAAGGCATTCCTTTGGCTAAACTGCTTCTGACAATCCCCTCATCGACCGGTTGTCTTGAGCATTAGGACTTAAAGCCAGATTGACACTCAGAAGATATTTCATTCTAAGATGGTAAAAAAATTCACTGTTGAATGTTGCTCTCTGAGTATCATTATTCTCTGGTTTGAACCTTCAAACTCAGCTATCCATGCTCTTTTTTGCACTGAATGAGGCATTGGATCATTCCCAACTCTTCTTCCTCTCCAAGCACCCCTTCTGTTTGGTTTCAGAAACCTGAATAAACCAGTAGTAACTTTTTTTCAAAAAAACAAGTCTCAACAAAGCCTTGAAATTGACCTTGGCAGGTCCTCAGAAGAGACAAAACATCATGAAGGGATCCTGATTCTAAACAGTGACAGTATCAGAAAAGGGCCCCCAACCGAAGTGTTGATGGTCCATTCTGGGAGGCTATTTGACCTGGTGATTCTCTCAAGCATCTCATTGTTTATATCATATCATCTGCAGCAACTGGCAACTGTTCAAGAAGGGGGAGGATTAACAAACTCAGGAAAACTGTGCAAGAGCATCTTAATTAAATGTTAGAACTTGGAAAAGGATACAGGTGGGAGTAGGTGCACAGCCACCTGAGCCTCTTCTGTCATTTAGTTAGTTGCTGGTTAATCTGTAACAGAAACAAATTTGCCCGTCTCTGCTCTGGATCCCATGAAGACGGAACTATGGAGCTAGCTAAACGAAACTTACATTCATAGGATGTGGTAAGTAAGTGACTTCAATGGTGTCAAATATCATGGAACCATCAAATTAATGAATGAGATTTAGACAGGTACTGCAGGGCAGGTGAGGCGTTGTAGAAGGTGACAATTCTCCAGAAGCCACTGAGGTCCATGTCTACCACATTTGTAGTAACCAACTGCAGCTTGATGAACGTGAATTGAGTAGATGAGCTGGAGTCTGAGATTCGGATATTGAGATGCATCAACAGCGGGATGTTTCGCTGGGTTCTTTGACCTTTAGCACAGCATTGTCATAGCACCAGCGACTGGGTTTTGAATTTGATGCCATCTGCAAGGAGTTTGCACGTTCTCACCATGTCTGTGTTGGTCTCCTCCAGGTGCTCCAGATTGCTCCCATCACTCAAATCGTTCCAAGGATGTAGGTCATTTGGGTATAATTGGGTGGCACGGGCTCCTGGGCCAAAAGGGCCTGTTACCGTGCTGTAGGTAGGTCTAAGTATTAAAATGTACTATTTTGGAAACACTCACATCTCCTTCATCTGATTGTGTAAAACAGCTGCAGGACTCCCCCCATCCCTCCCTTTCACTGGTCTACTGCCGTGGTCACCATCCCATGGATCATCTCCTTTGCTTCTCCTTTTTCTGATGGGGGGGGATGGACTCCCCGTTGTCTGGTGCCCTGCGCCAGAACTACGCTCCCCTGGAGTCTGCAACCCCTCGTGGCTGCTGCCGATCAGAGACACCGCCATCTTGGGTGCAGACCCCATGGTCGTAGGATTTTAAATAAAATCACTGTCGGTTCTTTTAACGGGCCATTCAAAGCCTGTGCGGAGCTGATGGCAGCTGACTGGCCGGTTGGACCCCATGGGAGTGCTGTATCTCCACTCTTCATTGAGTGCTTGAGAACAAAATGTAAGGTGTAGGTAATCGAACCAACCACATGCTGTAGAACAGAGAGCCATTTAAAGTCTCTGAGCAAAAGGAATAGAGCAGAATTAACATGCACAGTTGTGACATGACTCCCAACGCCTGAACACCATGACTGATGAAGGCAAGTGTGCCCAACAGCTTCTGCATTTCCACTTTCGTTAAGTTTCTCTGTCCCACAGCCCTTCCCAAGGCCCGGCCATTTACTGTGTGAGTGCAATCAGACCAAGGGCGAGACTTGTAAAAGGAGTAGTGTAGTCAGGGGCTGGTTGAACCGTGAATACCAAAGGCTGCATCGCCTTGCAGCATGTGTGAATGAGTTACGGGCATCTCTCTGCACTGAAGAAGAAAATGAAGGGAGAGAGAGAGAAAAGTTACAATTGTTGTTATCCACGATGGAACCAATGACATTTTGCAGACAAAGGATGTCCTACTGAAGGTGAATGAGCAACTCCAGCACAAATTAAAAAGTTAAGTCACAAAGGAAATAATCTCTGAATTACCACATGAGCCACATGCAAATTAGTCAAGTAAATGAGATCAGAGAATTGAATGAAGGCTCAAAGATTGTGGAAGAGCAGGATTTAACCGATTCTGGGTATGGGGAGGGTGCCCAGGCCTTCACTTGAATGCAGCAAACAACAGTGTCCGTCAGGGTGAATCAAATAAGGAGGACTGCAGATAAGAGCTCAAACTTAGATGTGAGGGGAGGGCAGGTTCTGCTGAAAGACCATACATTGATACAGGGCAGCAAAGTGCAAAATGATAACGGTAAAAACACGATGCTGGAGAAACTCCGTGGGTCAAGCAGTGTCTTTTATACAGCAAAGATGGAAATACATGACGGATGTTTTAGGATTGAACCCTTCATCGAGGTATCTTGAGGAAGGGCTCAAGCCCGAAATATCAGTTATGTAACGGCATCTTTGCAACATAAAGGATGAAATGCTGAGTTTCTCCAGCATCATGTTTTTATTTCAGCCACAGTGTCTGAACTCATTTGGATTTTTCTTCTGCATAATGAGAAGTGTAAGAGCACGTATTAAATTTGACCTACCGTAGGCAAAAAATGTGTCAGGACAAGACAGTAGATTCATTGTCGGAAAGAGGGTAGAATTGGCAACACAGTAGAGGAAATATTGGCACAAATAGAAAAAAGGATGGGGAGAGTGAGGATTCAACAGCCATTACCAATGATTTTAAGATGACCAACATTGGGAAATAAATATTCCACAATAATTCTAGGATAGACACGTTGGAAAAGGAGAACAGGTTAACCAGATATTAAGGCACAAAGGAGAGACTGTAGAAAAGGGATGGGCATTCAGAGGTGGTAAAGAGTGCAGAAGATGTGGAAGGAGTTTAAGTGGGTACAGGGTGTGAAGGGAGATTCAGTGGGTACAGGCAGTTGAGGGAGATTCAGTGGGAGCAG
Organism: Narcine bancroftii; assembly: GCF_036971445.1. Taxonomy (NCBI): domain Eukaryota; kingdom Metazoa; phylum Chordata; class Chondrichthyes; order Torpediniformes; family Narcinidae; genus Narcine; species Narcine bancroftii. The sequence goes on along the minus strand of NC_091480.1, from coordinate 42,591,748 downwards.
GGTGTGGAGGGAGATTCTGTGGGTACAGGGTGTGGAGGGAGATTCTGTGGGTAGAGCGTGTGGAGGGAGATTCAGTGGGTACAGGCAGTTGAGGGAGATTCAGTGGGAACAGGGTGTGGAGGGAGATTCTGTGGGTAGAGCGTGTGGAGGGAGATTCAGTGTGTACAGAATGTGGAAGGAGATTGAGTGGGTACGGGGTGTAGAGGGAGATTCAGTGGGTAAACGGTGTGGAGGGAGATTCAGTGGGGATGGAGTGTGGAGGGAGATTCAGTGGATAAAAGGATGTGGAAGGAAATTCAGTTGGTACAGGGTGTGGAGTGAGATTCAGTTGATACAGGGTGTGGAGGGAGATTCTGTGAGTAGAGCGTGTGGAGGGAGGTTCAGTAGGTACAGGGTGTGGATGTAGATTCAGTGAGTACAGGGTGTGAATGGGGAATCAGTGGGTAGGGTGTGAAGAGGGAGAATCAGTGGGTACAGGGTGTGAAGGGAGTTTCAGTGGGTAGAGAATGTGGAGGGAGATTCTGTTGGTACAATGTGTTGAGGGAGATACAGTGGGTACAGAGTGTAGAGGGAGGTTCACTGGGTACAGGATGTGGATGGAGGTTCAGTGGGTACAGGGTGTGGAGGGAGATTTAATGGGTATAGTATTTGGAGGGAGATTCAGTGTGTTCATTTGGTACAAGGTGTATAGTAAGGTTCAGTGGGTACATGAAATGAGGGGAGGTTCCGTGGGTATGTGGAGTGAAGGGAGTTATAGTTGGGTACAGGGTGTGGAGGGAGATTCAATTGGTACAGGATGTTGAGGGAGTTTCAGTGGGTAAAGTGTGTGGTGGGAGATTCAGTGGGTACATGTTGTGCGGGGAGATTCATTGGGTTCAGGGTGTAGAGGGAGATTCAGTGGGTAAAGGGTGTGGAGGAAGAATCAGTGTGAATAGGATGTGGAGGGAGATTCAGTGTGTACAGGGTGTGGAGGGAGGTTAAATGGGTACAAGGTGTGGAGTGAGATTCAGTAGTTACAGGGTGTGGAAAGAGATTTAGTGGGTACATGATGTGGACAGAGATTCGAGGGTACAGCGTGTGGAGGGAGGTTCAATCAGTACAGGGTGTGGGGGGAGATTCAGTGGGTTCAAGATGTTGAGGGAGATTCAGTGGATATAGGGTGTGGACGGAGATTCAGTGGGTAGAGGGTGTGGAGGGAGATTCAGTGGGTACAGGGTGTGAAGGGATATACAGTGGGTAGAGAATGTGAAGGGAGATTCAGTGGGTCCAGGGTGTGTAGGAAGATTCAGTGCGTACAGAGTTTGGAGGGCGATTTAGTGGGTACAGGATGTCGAGGAAGGTACATTGGGTACAGAATGTGGACAGAGATTCAATGAGTATAGGGTGTGATGGGGGATTCATTTAGTAAAGTGTGTGGAGGCAGATTCAGTGGGTACAGGGTGTGGATGGATGTTCAGTGGGTAGAGGGAGTGGAGGCAGATTTAATGGGTATAGGATGTGGTGGGAGGTTCAGTGTGTTCACAGTATGGGGGAGGTTCTGTGGGTACAAGGTGTAGAGGAAGGTTCAGTGGGTACGCAGATATTAGGGCGGTTCAGTGGGTAAATGGTGAAGAGGGAGACTTAGAGGGTACGGGGTGTGGTGGGAGATTCAGTGGGTACAGGATATGGAGGGAGATTAAGTGGGTACAGGGTGTGTTGGGAGATTCAGTAGGTACAGAATATGGAGGGAAGTTAATTTGGTGCAGGGTGTAGAGTGAGAATCAGTGGGTACAGGGTGTGCAGGGAGATTCAGTAGGTACAGTGTCAGGAGGGAGATTGAGTGGGTAAAGGATGTGGAGGAGATTCAGTGGGTACAGGGTGTGAAGGGTTTTTCAGTGGGTAATGGGTGTGGAGTTAGATTCAGTGGGTACATGGTGTGGATGAAGATCCAATGGGTACGGGGTGTAGAGGGAGATTCATTTGGTACAGTATGTGGAGGGAGTTTCAGTGGGTAGAGGGTGTGAAGGGAGATTTAATGGGTATAGGATGTGGAGGGAGGTTCATTGTGTACAGAGTGTGGGGGGGAAGTTCAGTGGGTACAAGGTGTTGAGGAAGGTTCAGAGGGTACGGAAATATGAGGGAGGTTCAGTGGGTAAAGGGTGTAGAGGGAGACTCAGTCGGTACGGGGTGTGGAGGGAGATTCAGTGGGTACAGGGTGTGGAGGAGATTAAGTAGGTTCAGGAATTGGAGAGAGTTTGAGCTGGTACAGGGTGTGGAGGGAGGTTAAGTGGGTACAGGATATGGTGGGAGATTCAGTGGGTATAGGGTGTGGAGTGAGGTTAAATGGGTACAGGATATGGTGGGAGATTCAGTGGTTACAGGATGTGGAGGGAGGATAAGTGGGTACAGGATATGGAGATAGCTTCAGTGGGTACAGGGTGTGGATGGAAAATCAAAGGGTACAGGTTGTTCAGGGAGGTTCATTGGCAAGAGGGTGTGGAGGAAGATTCAGTGGGAACAGTCTCTTGAGGTAGATTCAGTCGGGAAAGTGTGTGGAAGGAGATTCAGTGTGTATAGGTTATGGATGGAGATTCAGTGGGTACAGGGTGTAGATGGAGATTCAGTGGGCTTAGGGTGTGTAGGGAGATACAGTGGGTAAAGGATGTGAAGGGAGATTTATTGGGTACAGGTTATGGAGTGAGATTTAGTGGTTAAAGTTCCTGGGCGCGAGATTCAGTGAGTAAAGAGTGTGGAGGGAGATTCAGTGGGTACACGATCTGGGGGAGATTCAATGGGTACAGGGTCTGGAGGGAAGTTCAGTGGGTTGTTAGTGTGTAGGGAGATTCAGTGGGTACAGGGAGTGTAGGGAGATACAGTGGGTACTGGATGTGAAGAGAGATTCATTGGGTACAGGATATGGAGTGAGATTGAGTGGGTAATGTTTCTGGGGGGAGATTCAGTGAGTACAGGATCTGGAGTGAGATTCAGTTGGTACAGTGTGTGGAGGGTGATTGAATAGGTATGTTGTATGCGGGGGAGATTCAGTTGGTACAGTGTCTGGGGGAATATTTAGTGGACAAGTGGATTTGGAGTGAGATTCAGTGGGTATAAAGGGAATTTCAGTGTGTAGAGAATGTGTAGGGAAATTTTGTGCGTACAGTGATTTGAGGTAGATTCAAAGGATACAGTGTGTTGAGGAAGATTCAGTGGGTACAGGGTGTGGAGGGAAATTCAGTGGGTAGAGTGTGCGAAGAGATTTTCAGTGGGTAGAGAATGTGGTGGGAGATTCATTGGGTACAGGGTGTGTAGAGAGATTCTGTGGGTACAGGATATAGAGGGAGATTCATTGGGTACAGGTTGTTGAGGGAGATTCAGTGAGTACAGGGTGTTGAGGTTGATTCGGTGGGTACAGGGTGCCGAGTGAGTTTGAGTGGGTACAGGTGTTGAGGGAGATTCAGTGGGTAAATTTTGTGGAGGGATATTCAGTAAATATAGGGTATAGTGGGACATTAAATGGGTACATTGTGTGAAGGGAGTTTCAGTGGGTACAGGGTGTGGAGGGAGATTCAATGGGTACACGGTGGATCGGGAGGTTCAGTGGATTCAAGGTGTGGTGGGCGATTCAGTGAGTACAGAGTGGAGAGGGAGATTCAGTGGGTAGAGAATGTGGTGAGAGATTCATTGGGTACAGGGTGTTTAGTGAGATTCTGTGGGTACAGGATGTAGAGGGAGATTCAGTGGGTAAAGTTTGTGGAGGGAGATTCAGTAAGTACATGGTATAGTGGGAGATTCATTGGGTGGATTGTGTGAAGGGAGTTTCAGTGGGTACAGGGTGTTGAGGGAGATTCAGTGGGTAAAGTTTGTGGAGGGAGATTCAGTAAGTACATGGTATAGTGGGAGATTCATTGGGTGGATTGTGTGAAGGGAGTTTCAGTGGGTACAGGGTGTTGAGGGAGATTCAGTGGGTACACGGTGGACAGGGAGGTTCAGTGGGTTCAGGATGTGGTGGGAGATTCAGTGGGTACAGGGTGGAGAGGGAGAGTCAGTGGGTACTGGGTGTGGAGAGAGATTTGGTTGTTACATGGTGTGGGGGGCAATTCAGTGGGACTGAGGTGTGCAGGGAGATTCAGTGGGTACAGGATGTGAAGGGAGTTTCATTGATTACAGGATGTGTAGAGCAATTGAATAGGTACAGGGTGTGGAGGGAGATTCAATGGGTACAGGTTGATGAGGGAGGTTCAGGGTGAACATGGTGTGGAGGGAGATTCAGTGTTTACAGGATGTGGAGGGAGGTTCAGAGGGTACAGGGTGATGACGGAGATTCAGTGGGTACAGGATGTGGAGAGAAATTCAGTGGGTACAGGGTGTGGAGAGATGTTCAGTGAGTACAAGATGTTGAATTCAGTGGGTACAGGGTGTGGTGGGAGATTGAGTAGGTACGGGATCTGGATGGAGATTCAGTGGGTACAGGGTGATGATGGAGATTCAGTGGGTACAGAATGTGGAGGGAGATTCATTGGGTACAGTATGTACAGGTAGATTCAATGGGTACAGTTTGTTGAGGGAGATTCAGTGCGTACAGGTTGATGTGGGAGGTTTAGTGTGTACATGGTCTGCAGGGAGATTCAGTGTTTACTGGATATGGAGGGAGATTCAGTGGGTCCAGTGTGTGTAGGGAGATTCAGTGGGTATAGGGTGTGTAGGGTGATTCAGTGGGTAAAGGATGTAGAGGGAGATTCATTGGGTACAGTTTGTTGAGGGAGTTTCTGTGAATACAGGGTGTTTAGGTTGAATCGGTGGGTACAGGGCAGTGAGTTTGAGTCGGTACAAGTGTGGAGGGAGATTCAGTGGGTAAAGATTGTGGAGGGTGATTCGGTAGGTACAGGGTGTGGTGGGAGATTCAGTGGGTACAATATTTGGAGAAAGCTTATCTGGATACAGGTTATTGATGGAGATTTAGTACCTACAGAGTGTTGAATGACATTCAGTGGGAAAAGGATGTGGAGGGTGATTCAGTGGGTACAGATGTGGAGGGAGATTCAGTGGGTACAGATGTGGAGGGAGGTTCAGTGGGTACAGGATTTGGAGAGAGCTTAACTGGGTAGAGAGAATGGATGGAGATTTAGTATGTACAGGGTGTTGAAGGAGATTCAGTGGGAAAAATATGTGGAGGGAGATCCAGTAGGTAGATGGTGTGGTGGGAGATTCATAGGGTGCATTGTGAGGAGGGATGTTCAGTGGGTACAGGGTGTGGAGGGAAATTCAGTGGGTACAGTGTGGAGTGGGAGGTTCAGTGGGTTCAGGGTGCGGAGGGAGATTCAGTAAGTACATGGTGGAGAGGGAGGTTCAGTGGGTTCAGGGTGTGGAGGGAGTTTCATTGGGTACAGGATGTGGAAAGTGAATGAATAGGTACAGCGTGTGGAGGGAGATTCACTGGGTAAAGGGTGATGAGGAAGGTTCAGTGGGCACACGGTGGGGAGGGAGATTCAGTGGGTACAGGATGTGGAGGGACATTAGGTGGTTACGAGATGTGGGGTAGATTCAGTGGGATTGTTGTGTATAGTAAGATTCAGTGGATACAGGATGAGAAGGGAGTTTCATTTGGTACAGGATGTGGAGAGAGATCAAGTAGGTATTGGGTGTGGACAGAGATTCAGTGGGTACTGGGTATGGAGGGACATTTGGTGGTTACATGGTGTGGGGGGAGATTCAGTGGGATTGGGGTGTGTATGGAGGTTCAGCGGGTACTCGATGTGAAGGGAGTTTCATTGGTTGCAGGATGTGGAGAAAGATTGAATAGGTATGGGGTGTGGAGGAAGATTCAATGGGTACAAGATATTGAGGGAGATTCAGTAGGTAAAGGGTGTGGTGGGAGATTGAGTAGGTACGGGATTTGGATGGAGATTCAGTGGGTAGAAGGTGTGGAGGGACATTCAGTGGGTGCAAGGTGTTAAGGGAGATTCAATGGGTACAGGGTGATGATGGAGATTCAGTGGGTACAGGATGTGGAGGGAGATTAAGTGGGTACAGTATGTACAGGTAGATTCAGTGGGTACGGGGTGTGGAGGGACATTCAGTGGGTACAAGATGTTAAGGGAGATTCAATGTGTACAGGGTGATGATGGAGATTCAGTGGGTACAGGATATGGAGGGAGATTCTGTGGGTATAGTGTGTGGAGGGAAGTTCAGTGGATACAGGTTGAGGACGGAGGTTAAGTGGGTACAGTATGTACAGGTAGATTCAGTGGGTACAGGGTGTTGAGGGAGATTCAGTGGGTGCAGGTTGATGTGGGAGGTTTAGTGTGTACATGGTGTGGTGGGAGATTCGGTGTTTACAGGATGTGGAGGGAGATTCAGTGGGTACAGGGTGTGGAGGGAGATTCAGTGGGTGCAGTGTGTGAAGGGACTTTCAGTGGGTATAAAATGTGGAGGGAAATTCAGTGCATCCGTGGTGTCTCGGGTGATTCAGTGGGTATAAGGTGTGTAGTGAGATTCAGTGGGCACAAGATTGGGAGGGAGATTCATTGGGTAGAGATGTGGAGAGAGATTGTGTGGCTACAGGGTGTGGAGGGAGTTTCAGTGGGTAAAGAGTGTTGAGAAGATTCAGTGGGTACAGGATGTGGAGGGAGGTTCAGTGGTATAGTGTTTGCAGAATGATTCAATGGCAACAGGGTTTCGAGGGATGTTATGTTGGTACTGGATGTGGTTGGTGGTTCAGTGGGTACAAGTTGATGAGGGAGTTTCAGAGGGTACAGGGTGTGGAGTGAAATTCAATGGGTACAGGGTGTGGAGTGAGATTCAGTGGGTACGATATGTAGGGTGGATTCTGTGGTAAGAAATTGTGGAGTGTGATTCTGTGGGTACGAGGTGTGGATGGAGATTCAGTGGGTACAGAGTGTTGATGCAGTTACTTTTGGTGAAGTGTGTGCAGGAAGATACTGTGTATAGAGGTTGTGGAGGCAGATTCAGTTGATACAGGATGTTGTAGGAGATTCAGTGGGTACAGGGTGTGAAGGGAATTTCAGTGGGAACAGGGTGTTGAGGGAGATTCAGTGGGTACAGTGTGTGGAAGGAGATACAGTAGGTCCAGAATGTGGAGGGAGATTCTGTGGGTACAAGGTGTAGAGGTAGATTCATTCTGTACAGGGTGTGGATGGCGATTCAGTCCAGACATGGTATGGGTGTTGTTTCAGTGGGTACAGTGTGTGGTGGGAGATTCAGTGGATAGAGTGTGTAGAGGGAGATTCAGTGGGTACAGTGTGTAGAGGGAGGTTCAGAGGGTACAGGTTGATGAGGGAGATTCAGTGGGTACAGTGTGTTGATGGAGATTCAGTGGGTACAGTGTGTTGATGGAGATTCAGTGGGTAGATAGTGTGGAGTGAGATTCAGTGGGTATGAAGTTGTGGACTGAGATTTGGTGAATACAAGATTTGGAGGGAGATTGTGGGTACTGGTTGTTGAGGGAGATTCAGTGGGTACAAGGTGTGAGGGAGCTTCATTTGGAAAAGAGTGTGCAGGAAGATACTGTGTGTACAAGGTGTGGAGGCAAATTCAGTTAATACAGTGTGTTGAGGTAGATTCAGTGGGTACAGGTGTGGAGGAAGATACAGTGGGTACAGAATGTGGAGGGAGATTCAATAGGTTCAGTGTGTACTGGTAGATTCAGTCGGTACGGTGTTTGGAGGGAGATTCAGTTGGCACAGCGTGTGCAGGGAGATTCAGTGCCTACATGGTCTGGGGGGAGATTTTGTGGATTCACTGTGTGGAGGGAGATTCAGTGGGTAAAGGGGGTAGAGTGTGATTCAGTGGGTACAGCGTGTGGAGTTAGATTCAGTGAGTACAGGGCGTGGACGGAGATTCAGTGGGTGCAAGGTGTTAAGGGAGATTCAATGGGTACAGGGTGATGATGGAGATTCAGTGGGTACAGGATGTGGAGGGAGATTAAGTGGGTACAGTATGTACAGGTAGATTCAGTGGGTACGGGGTGTGGAGGGACATTCAGTGGGTACAAGATGTTAAGGGAGATTCAATGTGTACAGGGTGATGATGGAGATTCAGTGGGTACAGGATATGGAGGGAGATTCTGTGGGTATAGTGTGTGGAGGGAAGTTCAGTGGATACAGGTTGAGGACGGAGATTAAGTGGGTACAGTATGTACAGGTAGATTCAGTGGGTACAGGGTGTTGAGGGAGATTCAGTGGGTGCAGGTTGATGTGGGAGGTTTAGTGTGTACATGGTGTGGTGGGAGATTCGGTGTTTACAGGATGTGGAGGGAGATTCAGTGGGTACAGGGTGTGGAGGGAGATTCAGTGGGTGCAGTGTGTGAAGGGACTTTCAGTGGGTATAAAATGTGGAGGGAAATTCAGTGCATCCGTGGTGTCTCGGGTGATTCAGTGGGTATAAGGTGTGTAGTGAGATTCAGTGGGCACAAGATTGGGAGGGAGATTCATTGGGTAGAGATGTGGAGAGAGATTGTGTGGCTACAGGGTGTGGAGGGAGTTTCAGTGGGTAAAGAGTGTTGAGAAGATTCAGTGGGTACAGGATGTGGAGGGAGGTTCAGTGGTATAGTGTTTGCAGAATGATTCAATGGCAACAGGGTTTCGAGGGATGTTATGTTGGTACTGGATGTGGTTGGTGGTTCAGTGGGTACAAGTTGATGAGGGAGTTTCAGAGGGTACAGGGTGTGGAGTGAAATTCAATGGGTACAGGGTGTGGAGTGAGATTCAGTGGGTACGATATGTAGGGTGGATTCTGTGGTAAGAAATTGTGGAGTGTGATTCTGTGGGTACGAGGTGTGGATGGAGATTCAGTGGGTACAGAGTGTTGATGCAGTTACTTTTGGTGAAGTGTGTGCAGGAAGATACTGTGTATAGAGGTTGTGGAGGCAGATTCAGTTGATACAGGATGTTGTAGGAGATTCAGTGGGTACAGGGTGTGAAGGGAATTTCAGTGGGAACAGGGTGTTGAGGGAGATTCAGTGGGTACAGTGTGTGGAAGGAGATACAGTAGGTCCAGAATGTGGAGGGAGATTCTGTGGGTACAAGGTGTAGAGGTAGATTCATTCTGTACAGGGTGTGGATGGCGATTCAGTCCAGACATGGTATGGGTGTTGTTTCAGTGGGTACAGTGTGTGGTGGGAGATTCAGTGGATAGAGTGTGTAGAGGGAGATTCAGTGGGTACAGTGTGTAGAGGGAGGTTCAGAGGGTACAGGTTGATGAGGGAGATTCAGTGGGTACAGTGTGTTGATGGAGATTCAGTGGGTACAGTGTGTTGATGGAGATTCAGTGGGTAGATAGTGTGGAGTGAGATTCAGTGGGTATGAAGTTGTGGACTGAGATTTGGTGAATACAAGATTTGGAGGGAGATTGTGGGTACTGGTTGTTGAGGGAGATTCAGTGGGTACAAGGTGTGAGGGAGCTTCATTTGGAAAAGAGTGTGCAGGAAGATACTGTGTGTACAAGGTGTGGAGGCAAATTCAGTTAATACAGTGTGTTGAGGTAGATTCAGTGGGTACAGGTGTGGAGGAAGATACAGTGGGTACAGAATGTGGAGGGAGATTCAATAGGTTCAGTGTGTACTGGTAGATTCAGTCGGTACGGTGTTTGGAGGGAGATTCAGTTGGCACAGCGTGTGCAGGGAGATTCAGTGCCTACATGGTCTGGGGGGAGATTTTGTGGATTCACTGTGTGGAGGGAGATTCAGTGGGTAA